>NC_062544.1:36766574-37079662 GCF_016906955.1 Phacochoerus africanus | reverse complement strand
CACCATGACCAGGTGGGGTTCATCCCAGGTTCACAAGGATGGTTCAACATACGCAAACCAATCAGCATCATACACCACATTAACAAAAAAAAGTCAAAAATCATATGATCATCTCAATAGACGCAGAAAAAGCATTTGACAAAGTCCAACATCCATTCATGATCAAGACCCTCGCCAAAGTGGGTATCGAGGGAACATTCCTGAATATAATCAAAGCCATTTATGATAAACCCACAGCAAATATAATCCTCAATGGGGAAAAACTGAAAGCCTTCTCACTCCAATCTGGAACAAGACAGGGATGCCCACTCTCACCACTGCTCTTCAACATAGTTTTGGAAGTCCTAGCCACAGCAATTAGACAAACAAAAGAAATAAAAGGCATCCATATAGGAAGAGAAGAGATCAAACTGTCACTGTTTGCAGACAACATGATACTATACATAGAAAACCCAAAGGACTCAACCCCAAAACTACTTGAACTGATTAATAAATTCAGCAAAGTAGCAGGATATAAGATTAACATTCAGAAGTCAGTTGCATTTCTGTATACCAGCAATGAAATATTAGAAAAGGAATACAAAAATATAATACCTTTTAAAATTGCACCTCACAAAATCAAATACCTCGGAATACACCTGACCAAGGAGGTAAAGGACCTATATGCCGAGAACTATAAAACTTTAATCAAAGAAATCAAAGAAGATGTAAAGAAATGGAAAGATATTCCATGTTCCTGGATTGGGAAAATCAATATTGTAAAAATGGCCGTACTACCCAAAGCAATCCCTATCAAATTACCTATGACATTTTTCACAGAACTAGAACAAATAATCCAAACATTTATATGGAACAACAAAAGACCCAGAATCGCCAAAGCAATCCTGAGAAACAAAAACCAAGCAGGAGGCATAACTCTCCCAGACCTCAAGAAAGATGATTGGATTCTGAAGATGTGGTATATATACACAATGGACTAATACTCAGCCATAAAAAAAGAACAAATTAATGCCATTTGCAGCAACAGGGGTGGAACTAGAGACTCTCATACTAAGTGAAGTAAGTCAGAAAGAGAAAGACAAATACCCTATGATATCACTCATATCTGGTATCTAACATACGGCACAAATGAACCTTTCCACAGAAAAGAAAATCATGGACTTGGAGAATAGATTTGTGGTTGCCCAGGGGGTGGGGGAAGAAGTGGGAGGGATTGGGAGCTTGGGGTTAATGGATGCAAACTATTGCTTTTGGAATGGATTAGCAATGAGATCCTGTTGTGTAGCACTGAGAACTATGTCTAGATACTTACAATGGGAGAAAAAATTATGTGTACATGTATGTGTAACTGGGTCCCCATGCTGTACAGTGGGAAAAAAAAAAAAAGGTGTGTTGGGGGAAATAATTAAAAAAAAGGTTTTCTCCTTTTACCCTTCTAAAGAGGTCTCAAAAGAGGTCCAGAAGAAGCCCTCTGTCCAAGGCCTCAGATAAAGGACCCAGGACTGCAGGTGCTAAGACTAGAAATGTAAATATGTGAAAGAGCTTCATAGGCCAGGAGCATGAGACCTTGGTTGCAGTTCCTTCAGAGACTAATGCACTGTCTGTACACCAAGTGTGGTGTGAGGAGGGCAGCTTTCTCCCATGAGGCCTACCAGGTAAAGCCTCCATAATTGCCTGTGGTCAGGCCTCAACACCACACAGTATTTTAATCACAAACCAGATTCAGTTATCAGTATTACTAAAGCACCTTCTGTGCTTCTTTGCTTTCTGCTTCCCCTGAGTTTTGTGTTTATCATCTCTTTATACAAGTATAGATATGTATACTTAACATTACTTAATTTTGCTTGTCTTTGAACTTTTGCAAGGGTAACAGTGTGTGTAAGCTGTGCTTGCTTTGTCAATGTCCAAGCATTATATTTCTTGATTTTGTCCAATTCAGTGAGTGTAGCCACATTTATTTTTACTGCTATACTATAGTCCATTATGTGAATATAGCACAATTTATCTATTCTGTTGATGAACAATTGAGTAATCCAGTTTTTGTTATTATAAACACTGCCATAAATTTTATTTTCATGTCTCCTGGAGCATAAGAGTTCCTCTAGAATAAATGCCAGTAGAAAATTGCTGGGACATAATAAAAATACATGTTTAATTTGATTATGTAAACCAAACCGTTTTTCTAAATGATCACTGATTTATCACCAGCTTTGTTTACCACATTTGATGTTTTCATTCCTTTAGGTTTTGCCAGTCTGTTAGGCATAAAATGATATCTCATTGGGGATTTAATTTCAATTTTTATAACTACTAACAGGAATCGAAAATAAGTGTATTGGTCATTGAGTTTCTTCTATGAAATTCCTTCACAAATTTTGTCCATTTTCCTATTGATTGCATTTTTCTTGTTGATTTTTGAAAGTTTTAAAATATCTTTGCTGACTCCTCTGTTAAATATGTGAATGGCAGCTGTCTTCTATCAGTTTTGGTTTGTCTTTTCACTTTATCTTTTAATGAATTGTAGTTCTTCATTTTCCTTATCATCTTTCTGATGTGTATCATCTATTTAAGAAATTCTTCTCTATCCCTAATGTCATAAAAATATTTTCCTGTGTATTTTTGACATAGTTTAAAGGTCTTGGGATTGATTTGTGTTGTTGATATTTTCTGGGATTTTTTTGGGGGGGGTGGGGGATGTTATAGGATTAGGATCCAATTACTTTGAGATTTGTTTTGCCTACTTAATTTTTTCTGACCACCATTTCCTGAAAATAATTCATTATTTCCCCACTGATCCACAGTTTTAATCTGTCCTATTTTATTTTATTTTATTTGTCTTTTTTCCTTTTTTTTAGCGCCACATATGCAGCATATAGAGCTTCCCAGGCTAGGGGTCGAATAGGAGCTGTTGCCACCAGCCTGTGCCAGAGCCACAGCAACACCAAAACCGAGCTGCATCCGTGACCTACACCACAGCTCACAGTAATGCCAGATCCTTAACCCACCGAGAGAGGCCAGGGTTCAAACCCACAACCTCATGGTTCCTAGTTGGATTCGTTTCACCTGTGCCACAACAGAAACTCCTGTCCTATTTTATTTTTATTATTTTTTTCATCTACTACCTTTATGCTTTAATTTTTAAAATATTTTATCAATTTTGTTTTTTTGTTTTGCTTTTTAAATTTTTATTGTTATCTCCCCAATACATTTTTTTTCTACTGTACAGCATGGTGGCCCAGTTACATATACATGTATACATTCTTTTTTCTCCCATTATCATGCTCCATCATAAGTAACTAGACATAGTTCTCAGTGCTACACAACAGGATCTCATTGCCAATCCATTCCAAAAGCAATAGTTTGCATCCATTAACCCAAGCTCCCAATCCATCCCACTCCTTCCACCTCCCCCCAGGCGACCACAAGTCTATTCTACAAGTCCATGGGTTTCTTTTCTGTCCTATTTTAAATTTCAATTTCTGTGAGTCTGTTTCTGAGGTCTTGGTTTCTTTGGTCTGTATGTCTAATCCTATGCCAATACCATACTGTCTTAACTACTAAATCCTTGTAACAAGTCTTGATATCTCCCTTCAAATTTGGTTCGCTGCAAGAGTGTCTTGACATTTTTTTCTTCTCTGAATTTTGGAATCATCTTGTCAAGTTCTATGAAAAACTGTTTGATTAAAGGAAGTTCTGTTAAATACATGTGTCAATGTGGGGAGAATTGACACCTTAATAATAACTTTTCCTATCCACTAACTGGTTTTTCTCTTATTTAGATCTTCTAATTTTTAACGCCTTAAAATGAAATTTGATGATTTCCTTTACAAATATTTTATGCATCTTTGAGCAGATTTACCCACATGCGTTTCCTGTATTGCCGTCCTCTTTTCTCCTCTTGTGAACTTTGAGTGCAGACTTTAGCCAGTCCCGCTTACTTCTTAATTGATGGCATACCATCACTAATCGACATGCTCATTAGTTCCCTTTTATCTTGTCCTACTTTCCATTATATTAAAGGGGTTTTTTTTTGTTTGGTTTTGGTGTTTTTTTTGTTTGTTTGTTTGTTTTGTTTTTCTTTTGTGCTTTTTAGCACCACACCAGCAGCATATGGAAGTTCCCAGAGTTCCCAGGCTAGGGGTCAAATTGGAGCTATAGCTGCTGGCCTACGCCACAGCCACAGCAGTGGGGGATCCAAGCCATGTCTGCAGCCTACACCACAGCTCATGGCAAGGCAAGATCCTTAACCCACTGAGCAGGGTCAGGGATCGAACACACATCCTCATGGGTACTAGTCGAATTTGTTAACCGCTGAGCCAAGAAGAAAACTCTTAATGTGTATCTTTTTTATGTTATTCTTAAATAATATTTATTGTTTTCTGTGCATGTATTTTTAATTTATGGTAATGATGTCATTATATATTACAACTCTGTTTCTTTTCATCTAGCATTAGGCTTTTAGATCCATCCTGGTAGCTCTGTGTACTTCTAATTTGTAGCTTCTAATTAATGTTCTCCCAAGATGTATACCTACCACATTTTATTCAGCAATTCACTGAGTAGAATACAGAATACTTCCAACTCCCTGCTATTACATGTAACACCAATGAATATCCTAATGTGGACCTCGTGAATATTTATTTGGTGTATAGACTGAGGAGCATGATGTCTGGGTCATAAAATATGAATATACTTAATTAAATAATGTCAACAGTCCCTTCAAATGACCTTTATAGATACCCACCAACAGTGCATGAAGGTTGGGGGAAATTGGAACTACGGAAAATGACAAGTGTTGACAAAGAATGGGAATTAGGAACCCTCATTATTGTTTTAACTTGCCTTTGTCTGCTCTCTAGTAGTTTAAGATCCCTTCAGATGCTCATCAGGCTTTTGAATTCCTCTTTTGTAACTGCTTTCTTCATTTTTCTAAGATTACAGCCTTTATCAAGCTTCTGTAATTTCTTGTATATTTTAGATATTAATCCTTTATTTGCTTTAGACATTACAAATCTCTTATCCTGTTTTATTATCTGCATATTAAGTTTGTCCATGGTGTTCTTCACTGAAAGAAATTCTTAACTTAGGTGTAATTAAATGCACCTTAATTTTACTTTGTCATTATGTTTTATGTTTTAAAGTTTTAAGAAATTCCTCCCTGTTCCCAGGTCACAAAGATTCCTGCTTAAGTAAAATAATGAAGTTAATATTTTTAAAAATCTTCCTCATTTAGGTCTTCATCCAGAACCCACCTCTTCTGTGTTAAAGAGGGTTAATGTCTCTTTCTTCGAATAATAACCCACTTTTCTGAATAGATAAATTATGTATAGAAATGTACTTCTGGGATAATGATCCCAGATTCAGCAACCTTACTAAATTACCTTCAGTTTCATTATTTATGAGGACAATCATATCTGTCTTATCTGTAAATAAAGACAGTTTTATCTTTCAAAACAATACATATGTTTAGTATTTAGCATAGTGAGGACTTCTGTTAATTTGAATAGGAAAAGCGATAGCAGCATCTCTGATACTAAAAGGAGTATTTTAATGTTTGCCATTGAGTAGAACTCTTATGCTGTATTTTTGGTGGATGCCTTTTTTCAGGTTTTAAGAAATTTCCCATCTGATTGCAGTTTTCTATTAATCTTTTTCTTGAATGTATTTTTAATTTGGGGGTTATTTTTCAGCGTTTTTGAAATTACTATAATGGATTTACTTTTTCAATCTGTTAATGCACTGAATTACATGAATAGATTGTAGCAGATTTTCTAATGTCAAACAGTATTACTGGGAAAACTCAACTTGATCATTTTTGTGCACTGCTAAACTTGGTTTGCTAATTCAGGTTTCCTCCACAACCTGAAAGTAAAGCATTTCTGTGAAACCTTTTGTAAGCCAAAATGATGTAAAGCAACAAAGCAATTACCTTAGGGCATATCTTGCTAATGTATGCAGAAAATAAATCAAGATAAAGCACAGATGCACACACAGTTCAAGCTATTGCAGCTGATGCTGAGGTGGTGAGTATAGTTCCTGGGGAAAGGAGCTTGGTGGTGCCATTCTCACTGCTCTGTCCAGGGTGCCTGCTGCCCCTGTGATGGCTCCCTGAAAAACAAACAAAAATCCTATTTTCGATTTTCCCCTTTCTTCTTAAAAGCTGAAATCTTTTTCAGTTTCTTTCAGTTAAACTACTAGTTTAGGCCTTCTTTAAAAGCAGAGTAGCATGAAGTGAACTTCTGAAAATCAGGGAATTCCCATATTTTGTTTGAGGTTTATGGGGGACAATTCTTTTTGGGTTTTTTTTTTTCTTCTCTCTTTTTTCTTTTTAGGGCTGCACCTGCAGCATATGGAAGTTCCCAGGCTAGGGGTCAAATCTGAATTGCAGCTACCAGCCTACCCACAGTGATAGCAACACTGGATACCAGCCACATCTGCAACCTAAACCACAGCTCACAGCAACGTGGGATACTTAACCCACTGAGTGATGCCAGAGATGGAACCCACATCCTCATGGGTACTGACTAGGAACTCAGGTGCTGAACCTGCTGAGCCACTCTGTTTTTGTTTGTTTTCATTTTTGGCTGCCCTGCAGCACATGGATCTCCCGGGCCAGGGATCAGATCCTCCTGCATTGGCGACCTAAACCGCAGCTGCGGCAATGCCCTTAACCCACTGGGCCCTTAACCCACTGGGCCAGCTGGAGATCTAACCTTCGTCCCAGCACTCCCAGGACACTGCCAATGCTGTTGCATCACGGCAGGAGCACCTTTTTTTTTCATATCTATATTTATGAGTAAGATTGCCGCTATGTTTCCTTTTTAAAGAGGCCTTTTTTTTTTCTGAGTTTCTTTCTGAATCCGTTCATATAATTTATCTTTTTTGCTAGGAATTAATTTTTTCAATTTTAAAATTTGTTGACAAATAGTTTATATTTTCTAATCTCTCCTATATCTATAGTTCTGTACTCTGTATTCTTAATATTATTTACTCACGCTTTGGTTTTTCTTCCTGAACTTGCTATATACTTCTAAGTTGTATTATTTTTAAATATTGAATTTCTGAAACTGACTCTGTTGTATCTTTAAATTTTATTAATTTCTATTCTTTATTAAATCTTTACTGCTATTCCCTTTGAATTTATTTAGTCCTTTATACATATCATATTAAGGTGGCTTTCTAGGGCATTAATTTTTATCCTTTTAATTTTTAAAATATTATTACTAAATGTCATAAATTTCTCTCCAGGTAATCTTATATATTACATGCAGTTTGTTGGTTTTTTTTTTTCTTTTTCTTTTTTTGCTTTTTAGGGGCACCTGCAGCATATGGAGGTTCCCAGGCTAGGGTTGAATCAGAGCTACAGCTGCTGGCCTACGCCACAGCCACAGCAATGCAGGATCTGAGCCACATCTGTGATCTACACCACGGCTCATGGCAACGCCAGATCCTTAACCCACTGAGCGAGGCCAGGGATCGAACCCTCAACCTCATGGTTCCTGGTCAGATTTGTTTCTGCTGCGACACGACGGGAACTCCCTCTTGTAGTTTTTCGTTACCCTGTATTTCTGCTTATTTTTCATAAGAATAAACCATAATTAATTTTATATTGATTGCATCATCTTGATTAAAAACAACAAAATTGTACAAAATTAATATCAGACTTCAAAACTAGGATCTGTAATATCCATAGTTATACCACTCTTCTGAACATATCATGCCATCCATGCTATGTTAATTGTTTCTCTCAGAATAGTTCCTTTTCAGCTTAATTTTCAGAAGTTGGTAGAAGAAAGTAAGGTGGAAATGGGGAGGGTGGGGGGCCATTGTATGGGAAAGAATAGATATTCCCATTGATGCCTTTGGCTCCAGACAATTTGTGTTCTTGTCACAAAAACAAAATAGAACATCTTAACATGGTGTTATATTTCCTAATCAATAAAATTCATATAAACATTTTAAATTCATTCAACCATAAAGCTAGTTCACTAGACCCATCTCTTTTGCCCTATCAGGTAGTACCTTTTAAATGTTGATAAGTAAGCAGACTTACAAATACATATTTTATGTATTCATACATAAAATAAATAATATGAAAAGGAATAGAAATACTCTAGATAAATGTAAGCTACCACTATATAGCTTAGGTACCAGTTGCACTGCTGACTCTGTCAGTCTTAGTTTTTTCCCCTGACGTAGCTAATTCTAGGCATTTTATCCTCAGTTTATCAGTATCTAATTGACATGAGTTTCAGGCATTCCATGTTTCTAAGAAACAGATTTTACCTAAGTACATATATTTATGTAAGTTTACATATATAAATATAAATATAAATGAACACATATATATAAAGTTAACCAGCTAAGAGGTTTCACTAAGGTATTTTTGCCAAAATATTTCCACATTGTTGAATTTTTTTTCTAAATGTACTCAAGTCAAAGTAATGAAAGAAAAAGTCATGATTTAAAATCCCATGTTCTAATTTTTTTCTGGTGGTAACAGGAACATGCAGATAAAATGCAGGTGTCTGAGATCTATTTATGACAAATCCATTTATTTCTTGTAAAAGCCTGGGGAATTGTTTTATTTGGTCATTAGTTTTTCCGAAGGTGTTAGATTGGTTCTGCAGGTTTAAACATGCTCAGTATAAATGAAGGAATATCCACATGGAAAAGAATGTTTGTCTCTAATAGAGAACAAAAACTAGGCTGATCAAACAGCAAGAGTTTGAATATAACCCAGAAACCTGGCTTCTGAGAAAGTTTGGAGGTAAATCAGAAAGATTTTAAAACATGCTATAGACATGGCTCTGTCTTTTAGAAGAAAGTTCATTAACCTTTGCATTTCTTCTGAAACTACAATGATTTTGTTCACAGTGTGATTTTTTTTTTGAAAGGGCCTACAAATTCTAAAATGTCTTTTTCTTTCTATTTATTTTCTAATGGCAGAATTGGGCCCTGTTTTTGCTGTAGTGTTTACTAATCAATTTAAAATGTATTTCAGAAACTAAACCAAGAATAAGCCCTACAATATCAGATGCTACCTTAAAAACCAGTAATTACATGCAATCCTACTAAAATGTAAAATCATAGATTCTAAAGAGTCAGAGAAGATAAGTAATGTAACATCTCCAGTGGACACAAGAACAGCCTCAACAATCATGCTCAGAGATGGACATCGGGATTCTCCTTATCAAACACAATGTCTGGGAGCTTACTACCTGAAGAAGTAAATTTTCCATTTTAACAACATTTTCAGATAAATTTCTGTGTACATGAAATCTGCTTTTTCAACAGTTTCCTGTTATTGATTCAAATCTGTTTTAATCTTCCCCCATGTGACTATACAAAGACACATTTGATGTTCTCTGCAAGTCTTTTATTCCGTACAGAATATATCCACATTCATTAAACTGTCTTCATGGACATTGGTTTCTAGGTCCTGGTTGCCTGTTTCAGAGATACTAATGGGACTGGAAACCATGTCAATTGGATACTGCTAAAATAAACTGAGGATGCAATTCCTGGAGATGGTAGATATTTCAAAGGAAAGAACTAAGAATGTCAGATTCACCAAGGAGGCCAACACCCGATAAGAGATTAAAAAGTGCTAGCTCACATTTATCCATCCTTTTTCACATGACCTAGAGCATTGCATTGTTGGGTCATGGAATTCATGGTCTCTAAGGCTGAATAGTTCGATTGGGCAGTGTACCGAAAATTAAAATGCCTTATTTTCTTCTATATTGTCTACAATCCAAGTGAATTATAATACAGATTTTATATTTTGTTCAAATATCACTATTTTATAACTGATATTTTTTTTAAATTACCAGGAGTTTTAACCATACCTCCCCTGCCCCTCTTTCTTTCTCTCTCCACACACACACACACACACACACACACACACACACACACACACACTTTCACACAAACAAATTCTACCTCCTTCACTGTTTCACATATATAGAAGTTGCTTTATTGATTCCATATGAAGTAGGATGTTGGTTAAGAAAAAGGAAATGCCACCTTCATTTACAAATACTTTCATGTATAACAAGTGCATACATATGCATGTACATTTAAAAGCCATCTACTAACCATAGGACCACTGAAAATAGTACTGAAAGCAAATTCTTGTGGGAGAAGGTTGCTGCACCCGACCTTGGCACTGAGCTTACAGTTTTAATATTGTGCTTTCCCATTATTAATGATATCCCTATGTACCCTGCAGAATAGATGACACAGAGTTAAAATGCTCAAACATGTAACAAGGTGACTTTTGGACTCGACACTGAGTTTTTTTGAACTTTTGATTAAGAAAGACTAGAAAGGGAGTTCCCATCATGGTGCAGTGGAAATGAATCCAACTAGGTTTTGTTTCAGGTTTGATCCCTGGCCTCACTCAGTGGGTTAAAGATCCGTCATTGACATGAGCTGTGGTGTAGGTCACAGACGCAACTTGGATCTGGCATTGCTGTGGCTCTGGTGTAGGCCAGCAGCTGTAGCTCCAACTAGACCCCTATCCTGGAAACCTCCATAAGCCGCTGTGCGGCCCTGAGAAGACAAAAAGACAAAAAGAAAAAACAGTAAGGAAGTGAAAGAACTCAACACAGCCAAATTCATACTGGACTGTCAATATCTAATAAAGTGTGCTATTTAATTTTTTAAAAAACTTCAAAACTGGTCCAGTGTTCAAATGTCTGACCACTGTGTGACATTGTTAGGGCAGTGGGCAGTATGTGTATTCACTATGAATTGTACTCAAAAATTGAGGTCAGTCTTGGAACAAAAACTGAAGATTGAAGAGATGGGACTTAATAGAGGTAATGGAAAACTTAGTCCAACTCTGAGAGACCTTGTGGTCACATGATGAGCCCTGTGGATACTCACCCCTAGCATATAGAGGTGTGCAAGGCATGTAACAGTACTCTGAGGATGATTCTGCATGTGCGCAATGGCTGTAGGTTATTCTTTTTGTTAATTACATTTTTATCCCACACAATCAGAACACGCTGTGAAAAATTAGAGCAGCTCACCATTATGCTGTGGATTTGTTCCATATTTGAGGTGCAGGGCTATCCTCTCTTAGTCTAGAAGTCTCTATTTTTAATTTTTTATCTCATACTGGAGTATAGTTGATTTACAGAGGTGTGTAGTTTCAAGTGTATGGCAACATAATTTAGTTATACATTTTTCAATTTTAGATCCTTTTCTCATATAGGTTATTACAGAACATTGAGTAGAGATACCTGTACTATGAAGTAGGTCCCTGTTGATTATTTTATATTTAGCAGAGTACGTATGTTAATCCCAAACTCCTTATTTATCCATACCCCTGACCTTTCCCCTGTGGAAACTATAAGTTTGTTTTCAGACTCTGCGAGCCCATTTATGTTTTGTAAATAAGATCATTTATATCAATCTTTTTAGATTCCACGTATTAGTGTTCTCATATATATGCCTTTCTCTGTTTTATTTCACTTAGTATGATAATCTCTAGGTTCATCCATGTTGTGCAAATGGCAGTACTTAGTTCTTTTTTAAGGCTGAGTACTATGCCATTGTATATATGTACCTCATTTTCTTTTTCTTTCTCCCTCCCTCTTTCCTTCCTTCACTTATTTATGTTTTCTTTTTATGACTGCACATGCAGCATATGGAAGTTCCCAGGCTAAAGGTTGAATCAGAGCTACAGCTGCTGGACTACCCCACAGACACAGAAACACAGCAGATCCTAGCTGTAGCTGAGACCTTTGCAGCAACATGGGATCCCTAACACACTGAGTGAGACCAAGGATCAAACCTGCATACTCACGGATGCTGTGCAAGTTTCTTAACTCACTGAGGCACAATGGGAACTCCTTGTACATCATCGTCTTCATCCATTTCTGTCGGTGGACATTTATGCTGCTTCCATGTTTTGGCTATTGTAATTAGGGCTGCTGTGAACATTGGGGTGTGTGTCAGTTTTCTAATTATTGTTTCTCTGGATATATGCCCAGGAATGGGACTACTGGATCATATGGTTGCTCTATTTTTAGATTTTTGAGGAACCTCCATAATATATTCTATAGTGGTTGCCCCAATTTATATTCCCACCAAGGGTGTAGGAGACTTTACTTTTCTCCACACCTTCTCTAGCATTTATTGCTTGTAAACTTTTTGATGATGGCTGTTTTGACTGGTGAGGTGATACTTCATTTTCATTTTCATTTCTCTAATAATTAGTGATGTTGAGCATCTTTTCATGTGCTTTTCAGCCATCTGTCTTCTTTGGAGAAATGTCTATTTAGATCTTCTGATCATTTTTAATTGGATTATTTGGGTCTTTTTATAAAAAGATGTATGCGATGTTTGTGTATTTTGGAGATGAATCACTTGTCAGTAGCTTCATTTCCAAATATCTCATTCTGTAAGTTGTCATTTCATTTTCTTTAAAATTTCCATTGCTGTGGAAAAGCTTTTAAATTTAATTAGATCCCATTTGCTTATTTTTTTATCTTAAAACTGTAGAAGGTAGATCCATAAAAATATTGCTGTGATTTTTGTCAAAGAGTATTTGCCTATGTTTAACTCTAGGGGTTTTATAATATCATCTTACATTTAAGCCATTGATTTGATATGAGTTTATTTTTCTGTATGGTGTTAGAGAATGTTCTAATTCCATTCTTTTACATGTAGCTGTTCAGCTTTCCAAGCACCACTTATTGAAGAGATTGTCTTTTTTCCATATATTCTTGCCTCCTTTGTCATAGATTAGTTGACTATAGGTGTGTAGGTTTATTTTGAGGCTTTTTAATCCTGTTCCATGGATCTATATTTCTGTTTTTATGCTGGTACTATACTGTTTTGATGATTGTAACTTTGTAGTATAGTCTGAAGTGAGGGAGCCTGATTCCTCTAGCTCCACTATTTCTTCTCAAGATTGCTTTGGCTATTCAAAGTCTTTTGTGTTTCCAGACAAATTTAATTTTGTTTCTAGTTCTCTGAAGAATGCCATTGGTACTTTAATAGGGATTGCGTTGAATATGTAGATTGCCTTTGGTAGTATAGTCATTTTGACAATACTGATTCTTCCAATCTACAAACATGGTATATCTTTCCATCTCTTTATGTCATCTCTGATTTCTTTTAACAGTGTCTTATAGTTTTCAGGCGTATCTTTTGCCTCCATAGGTAGGTTTATTCCTAGGTATTTTAGTCTTTTTGTTGCAATGGTAAATGGGATTGTTTCCTTAATTTCTCTTTCTGATTTTTCACTCTTAGTGTATAGAAATGCAAGAACATTCTGTGTATTAATTCTGTGCCCTGCATCTTTACTGAATTTACTGATAAGCTCTATTAGTTTTCTGGTAGTATCTTTAGGATTTTCTATGTATAGTATCATGTCATCTCTAGACAGTGATGGTTTTACTTCTTTTCCAATTTGGAATCATTTTTTTCATTTTCTACTCCATTGCCATGGCTAGGGCTTCGAAAGCTATGTGAAATAAAAGTGGCAAGAGTGGACATCCTTTTCTTATTCCTGATCCTAGAGAAAATGCTTTTAGAGTTTCACCATTGAGAATTATGTCAGCTGTGTTTTTGTCATATATGGCCTTTGTCATGTGGAGGAGGGTTCCTTCTATGCCCACTTTCTAGAGAGTTTTTATCATACATGGGTGTTGAATCTTATCAAAACTTTTTCTGCATCTATTGAGATAATCACATGTATTTTATACTTGTTTCCTTATGTGGTATATCACACTGACTGATACGTGGATATTGAAAATTCCTTGCATCCCTGTGATAAATTCCACTCGATTGTGGTATATGATCCTTTTAATGTGTTGTTGGATTCAGTCTACTAATATTTTGCTGAGGATTTTTGATTCTGTGTTCATCAGTGATATTTGCCTGTATTTTTCTTTTTTGTGGTATCTTTGTCTGGTTTTGAAATAAGGCAGAGTGCTGGTGGCCTCATGGAAAGAGTTAGAGAATGTTTCTTCCTCTGCAATTTTGGGGAAGAGTTTCAGAAGGATAGGTATTAGCACTTCTCTAAGTGTTTGATAGAATTCACCTGTGAGGCCATTTGGTCATGGTCTTTTGTTAAGTTTTTAATCAGTGATCCAATTTCAGTACTTGTGATTGGTCTGCTCAATATTGTCTGTTTCTTCCTGGTTTGGTTGTGGAAGATTGTACCTTTCTAAGAATGTGTCTGTTTCTTCTAGGCTGTACATTTTATTAGCATATTTCCTATGGTAGACTCTTCTGATCCTTTGTATTTCTGTGATGTCAGTTGTAACTTATTTTTCATTTCCAATTTTATTGATCTGAACTCTCTCCCTTTTTTCTTAATGAGTCTGGCTAAAGGTTTATCAATTTTATCTTTTCAAATAATAAGATTTTACTTCCCTTGATCTTTTCTATTATTTTATTCATCTCTATTTCATCTATTTCTGCTCTGCTGTTTATGATTTCTTTCTTTCTACTAGTTTCTTTAGATATAAGGTTAGGCTGTTTGAGAATTTTGTGTCCTGAGGTCAGATTGTATTGCTGTTAACTTCCTTCTTGGAACAGCAGAATATATATAGGTCTTGTTCGTATCCATTCAGCCAATCTGTGTCTTTTGGATGGAGCATTTAATCCATTTACATTCACAGTAATTATCAATATGTATGTTCTTATTGCCATGTTTTAATTGTATTGCTTTTGTTTTTCTAGGTATTTTTTATTCCCTTCCTCTTTTGTTCCCTGCTATTATGATTTGATGACTACCTTTAATGGTGTGTTTGGATTGCCTTTTCTTTTGTAAGTGTGTGTGTAGTAGTAGTAGATTTCTGGTTTGTAGTTATCATATTTTGATACAGCAATCTACCTACACACAAGATTGTTTTAAGTTGCTCTTTTTTCAAATGTATTTCCAATATCCTGCATTGGTACTCTTCACTTCTCATGATTTCTGATTTTGATATATTGTGTGTGTATGATTTCCTACATTTACTGTATGTTTGCTTTCACTGGTGAGCCTTCCCATTCATAATTTTCTTGCTTCTGGTCCAATCTAGAGAAGTTCCTTTAGTATTCATTGTAAAGATTATTTAGTGGTGCTGAATTCTCTTAGCTTTTGCTTGTCTGTAAATATTTTGATTTTTCTGTTGATTCTGAATGAGCACCTGCTGAGTAGAATATTCTTGGTTGTAGGTTTTTCCCTTTCAACACTTTAAATATATCATGCCACTCCTTTTTGGCCTTCAGAATTTCTGCTGAAAAAACAGCTGATGACATTATGGGGATTCCTCTGTGTATTATTTGCTTTTCCCTTGTTGCTTTTAATATTTTCTCTTTGTCATTAATTTTTGTCAATTTGATTAATATATGTCTCTGCATGTTCTTTCTTGGGTGTATCCTGTACAGGACTCTGCACTTCCTGGACTTAAGTGGCTGTTTCCTTTTCCATGTTAGAGAAGTTTTCAGCTATTATCTCTTCAAAATTTTCTCAGGCCATCTTTCTCTTCTCCTTCCAGGACCCCTATAATGCAAATGTTGGTATGTTTAATGCTATCTTTGTATCTTTTCATTATTTTTTCATTCTTTTCCATAGCAGTGATTTCCACCAATCTATCTTCCAGATCACTTATTCATTCTTCCACTTCATTTATTCTGATATTGATTCCTTGTAGTGTGTTTTTGCTTCATTTATTGTATTGTTCATCTGGGGGGTTTTTTTGTTCTTTATATCTTCTAGCTCTTTGTTAAACTTTTCTTTTATCTTCTTGGTCTGTGCTGCCTTCTTTTTCCAAGATCTTGGTTCATTTTTACTGTTACTACTCTGAATTATTTTTCAGGTAAATTGCCTATCTCCAGTTCACTTAGTTGTTCTTCAGAGGTTTTATCTTGTTTCTTTGTCAGGAATGTATTTCTCTGTCATCTCATTTTGTCTAACTTTCTGTATTTGTGGTCTCTGTTCTGCATGCTGTAGGATTGTAGTTCCTCTTGCTTCTGGTGTCTGCTACATGGTAGGTGGATCTGGGTCTTTTCCTTCTAGTGGTCATTGCCATGTCAGTGGGTGTGTTTAGAGATGACTCTGGACTTAGAATGACTTCAGGCATCCTGTCTGAAGTGTTGGGCTCTATTTCTACCCTGTTGGTTGGTTGGTCTGAGGCATCCCAGAACTGCAGCCTGTAGGCTCTTGGGTGGGACCAGGTCTTGGTGCTAATTATCCAAGCAATTGTATACCTCCATCAAGAGTTCCAAGTCAATGAGCACTCCCCAATATTTTCACCACCAGTGTTTCTGACTGCAGAGAGAGCGACAACCACCCCTACATCCCCAGGAGGCCTCTAAGACCAGCAGGTAGTCTAGTCCAGGCTTCTATGAAGATATTGCTTTTGCCCTGAGTCCTGATGTGCATGAGACCTTCAGTGCACAACCTCCAAGAGTAGGATCTCTCTTTACCCCAATCCTGTGGAGCTTCTGCAGTCAAACTCCACTGGCCTTCAATGCCAAATGCTCTGGGCACTCCTCCTCCCTCTTTGATGGAGGTAGACAATGCCAGACCCCTAGACTGGGGAACCTGATGTAGAACTCAGAACTCTCTCTCCTGTGGGAGAACCTCTGTAATACAATTTTTTTCCAGTTTGTGAGTCACCTACCCAGCTGGTATGGGATGATTATATCACAAAAACATCCCTCCTAGCATCTTGTTGTGGACTCTTTGTATTTGGAGGTAAAACATCTTTTGTGTTAAGCTCCAGTATTTTTTTGTCATTGATTTTTCAGGAGTTATGGTTTTGCTATACTTGTGGGAGAAGGTAAACTCATTTCCTTTTATTCTGCCATATTGTCTCCTATCTCAGCAGTCTCGTTTGATCATCAACAACAATGCTAGAAATAAGGGATCCAGATTAGAAGTATACATGAGACCTGATTCTGAGCACAAAAATGAGAAAAAAGCCACAGAACTCTTGAGAAGTGCAGGGTAAACATGGGTCGAGCTTAATATTTCTGATATTAACAGCAGTAGAGATTTCTTTTTCTACGATACAGAAGATATAATAAGATATGTTAAGCTGTATTAAGTGATGGAAAGCCATCACTCTCAATGGCAGTACTTGGGAGTAAAATGATAAATTACAAAAAATCACACTTATAATAAAAGAGCTATGGAATTAAAGAACTAAAATTAGATGAACTAAAATTCCAGCATGGGGAAAGCTAATATTGCCAGATATTTGTCTCTCTGGGAGTATTTTGTGTGTCTGGGAATTATCTAAAGATATGTCTTGCTTTAGGCATAGGACTCAACTAGGAGAAAGAGAAATCAGCTGAGGTTTTGACAACCAAATGGACTAATATGTCAGGTTGGAAGAGGAGTCCAAACATATGGCCACTTTTTCCCAAGAAACATCTGCTGAGAGCTCTGGCAGTATAAACAGCTAAGTAGTTTGCCCAAACAAGCAAAATTAAATCTTCAGCAGTAACATAGAGTTGAGTAATCAAGACATAATGTAGAGAGGCCTACAACAAATATATATTAAGAATCCTCCTTAAGACACTTTCCGTGTTTTAAACCTGTATAGTATGGAAGACGAAAGAATTTATTTCACAGCCTCTGAAAAGCAAAACTTTCAGATTAGAGGAAATAGAGACTTGCCAAGCTCTTAAACAAAAAACCTAGAGGACTGTGGATAGGTCAAGACCTGAAAACAGAGTATAAATCTGATGTCCCATAGTGAACTCCATAGAGTTTAGGAGATTAAGTCCCATTAAAGGAGCCTGCAACAAAGACAGCATTTGTCATGCCCTTAAGCCACTTGAAATCAAATGTTGATTCAGTCTAATGAAAGCTTCAACCTGAGTTCAACCTCAACCCAGTTTATTCGTTACTGACTTGAGATAATGAGCCTTTTGTCTCATTTATCCTGACAAAATGGCCAACCCTCTTTGGAGGGAAATAATATCTATTTTAATCTTCATGGATCATTCACGCAATAAAAAAAAATTATGAGACATAATTTAAGAAAGGAAAGGTTTAGAAAATGTGACCAGTAATCAAATATTGACCTAAAATAAAAGAAACAGCACATTATTTTACCAGCAAAATGGGTTTCTTCAGGAAGAACAAAGAATTGCAATTCAGGACATGCACTCTATGGGAAACTACAGGCAAGTCCAGAAAATGAGGGAGAGAAATATTCCTTTATATAGGGGAAGGAGGAGTTAGAAGGGGCTGTTACAAAGAGCCCATTGGAGGAAACTGGGAGTTCAAAGTGTAGTGGCTTTTCATTGGCTGAATTGTGACAGTCTTTCTTTGGCTGAGTGAAGAAACATTCTTCCTTCCTCCCACTGGGTAGTAAAGTAGGAACCTTCTTCCTGTTGTAGATGCAAAGGTACATCTCTTTCTCTTAGATACATAACTGACTTGTAGTGGTAGGGCATAAAAGCTCCCCATTCTGCTCTTCCAACTCCTTTTTAAATGGAGTTTCTGTTCATTAGCTTTCACACAAGAATGGAAGCAGAAAATAGATCCCTAAATGATCTAGATGTTGGAGTTAGCTGACTAGGATTTTAACTATTAGCATAAAATGTTAATTAGATAGAGAAAAGAATGGGCAAAGTAGGTGAAAGGGTGGACAATGCCAATAGAAATGGAAACTATAAAAAAGAATGAAATGGACACTGGGGCTTGACAATCAGTGAGCCATATGTTATTAGTGGCTTGGGTCACTGTGTTTAAAGTCATTGCCTTAGAATGACATGCCCTGTTTTCATCCCACTTATAATTCCAGTACTCAAGCACAGTGGGTGCTCTTGCATTTCCTCTCTCAGAACCCAAACAGGGTCTTTTTTAGCCGGTTCACTGGCTACCTTTTATAGGTTGAATGATATAAATCTGCCCTACTTCTCTGAGTTATACTTCTTCCATGCAGCTGGGCTGTTTGAGTAAGTGGATTGTGAGTTCACTCCGTAGGCTTAGTTCTACTTATTCTGTACATGGATCCCAAGATGAAGACTAGAGAAGGGAACAAGAAGCCCCTAATTCTTTAAAGGCAATTTACTATCTAAGTCTTGGATTTTCTAGATGGATTATATTAATGAATTTTGTTTTGTTTCTCATTTAGCTAGTGATCCATTTGCTAGAATATAGATAATATAATTTGCATGATATAGCTTGCCCATCCTCAATTTATAGCCCCTTAGGGATTATCCATCTGAGTTTACCTCCTAGACCCTTTCAAGCTAGGAAAGCAGTAAGAGCCACACAAGGATGCCACACTGTACAGCTCCAAGAAGCACCTTTCCATATAGTCATCTTTGTGAAAGGTACTCTCTAGAGTTCTGCAATGCATAGCATAAATAAGGATATGTGGTCACTCTGCATCATATCTTTTTTCTTGCTAAACCTGGCTCATACTTATTGGCTGCTTGGCCCTAAGGACAATCTCTCCTTTGGGAAATATAGCTACCAACAAGAGTATTTCATGCCTCTTGCATGTGTATGCCTCCATGAATAACTTTATCAGAAAGTGCCAATGTTTATACAAGAGAAAAATTAACAAGTGCTCATTAAATAAGATGAACTTAAAATTTATTAATTATAGATAGATTGAAGAGATTCAATCTATAAGTATCAGAAATGTCTTAATGAAATTTTCTCAATATCCAGATACAAATGATTTGAAAACTATAATTTTTCACTAAATTCTAGGTAATTCCAACCAAGAACACTCATAACAGCTATCATAACAGATGCAAAAAGGAACAAGCTATAAACAATTTGCTTTTGTGCATATAAAATAAAAATTGGCTAAACATCCTATATTACTCATATTACTGGCCTAATGCCCTCCATTGTTCATAAGGCATAACTTTAAAACTACAACTTTAAATCTTATTAATTTATTTTAGACTCAAAAAATTCCTAAAGTTATGGAAGGAAATTTGGTATTTTCCCTTTTTTATAGAGTATTATTACACTTGAGCAGTTAATGTATTTTTCAGAATAACAAAATAACTAGCTTCTAGCGAAGTTATTGTTTGAATCACTTATTCCTTAGAGAAAGTAAATGTAAACTACTCATTCTCATTTCAATCAATCAGTCAAGAATTTAGTTGGATGATACTAATAGAGAAAGAATTTCCAAGAGAAATATAATCATCAACATTCATAAGTTTAATACAGAATTTCAGGAATTGGGTGCCCTAAAATATATTAGCTACAAAATAAGACCATTATTATGAACCTGAACTTTTCATTTCATCTTGAAAAATTCCAACATCCTCAACTAACTTTAACAGATGAAAAAAATTCTTTTGCATCAGGGAGAAGTAAGGTTTGGTTTTGTTTTTTGAAGCAAAACAGTTCTGAGTATTACTGTCTCTGTTATTTCACACTATGGCCTTGAATGAGTCCCAGTGTCCTGGTCATGTCCCAGACAAATTAAATCAGGCTATCTGGAGATGAGTCTTAAATATCAGTAGTATTTAAAGCTCCCCGGGAGAGCCCAATGTGCAGCCAGAGAACTAAGGCTGAGATACAGGACTCGAGAAGCTGCTAAGACTTGTGACTATATAGCAGTACAGAATGTGGATTCACAATGGAAAGGTGCCATGAAAGGTCCTTTTCTTTATTCTCTGACTTCCAGGCAGTAACATACCCAAACTATTATGAAGAATGAATTAATCAGACAGAATACAATGTTATAAATAAAGGACATGATTCACATTCGTCTTACACTGAAATGAAGTTAACTCTAACATAATACATTGAGAGTTTAATAGTACGCTGCAGTCGTCCACTTCTTTTGGATAGGAAATATAAATTTAATGAAACTATAGTCCAAACTTAAGAAATCTGCAAGTAATTGCCCAAACTAGAGTTTAGTCAATATGCTGAGAACAGCACCTCTCTGGGGAAAAGGCCATGGGATTTGGGAGACAACAAAGTGTTTATTACTTTCATTTTGTATCCAAGGCACTAAATCTATTTACCCATTTTTTTCATCTGTAAAAAAATTACATTAAAAACATCTATTAAAAGAGGAAAATGGGTTGAACATGTTATCAAGGTCGTCTCAAGAGAGGAAAAGAAGTTGCAAAAAATGGTAAATACATGGAGAAGAGGGGAGGGACAATCTCAGATTCTTCCCTTTGGGGTTATTAAGGAGTATGTTAATGACCTGAAGATACACTAGAAAGTTCCAGGCCTTTTTTGCCAGCTGAGGAAACTACTGCCATGATTCACCATACCATAGCTGTTGTGGCATCTTTTGTTTTTACAGTGCACATGAAATAGAAGAACTTATTTATTATGGCTTAAAGAAGATGAATATTAGATATATACCCATAAATTTTTAACAACTATTAGAATATTAGTTCATTAAAATTAATAAGCTAATATTAAAACACTTTAATATTTCTAGAGTTATAATTTGCTACTGAAGACTTGCAAACAACTGAACAGATATAAAAACTATAAAAGATGTAAAAACAACTGAGCAGATCTTTACCTTGACTAGTATCAGGCTTGTGCTAATTAACCCAAACAATTCAAGATATTTAAAATAAAATTTCCTGTGTTGAAAATGAAATTATTTTTATTAGCAAAATTCTACTCTACATACACACTTTTCTAGGGAAACTGAAGAAATTCAGAAATTTTAAATACTGCTCTTTTGTGAACAGTTCTGTTATTTTGGTAATACAAAAGATGTTCTGTTTTCTATTATCACTTAAAATATACGCTTTACTGCATTTCTGATGGACTGAAATTATTGGATATAATGCAAGATTATATATAAATGATATATTTTCCCGTAGGGTCTGAAAATGTAATGTGTCTGGAGGAAGTTTCTATTCTGCTAATTTTTCTTCAATACTGCATTTAAATATCCTTTTTCTTAAAATAGCAAGAGAGAAAATAATATATGGCACAGGAACTGCTTTTTCTTTTTTTACTTTTTTCTGGTCTAAGAAAATTGAAGTCCATTAGGATAATTTCTCAAAGTATTCACAGAGAATTTAAAGAGACAATGTAAGTGACTTTGAGTTCACTCTGAAATATTTATTATGCTTTCAAGTTATTTTAAGTATGAGGTATGTCCTAAAATTTCACACAGAACAAAGAAGAATAAGGTTACATTTTCAGTAGAGTTTGTACAAACAACTGATGGCCAGATATGAGACTTTTCAAGCCGACTTGATAATATGACTTCCTGTCAAGTGGGTGCTGATTTCTCACGAATACTAGCAGAGCTTTGAAAAAATAAGATGAATCTAAAGCAATAATGCTTTTTATAATTCTCAAAAAAGGAAATAATCTCTCAAGCAGATAAAATGCTTTTTTCTTAAATTGGGTTGTCATTAAATTAATGGAGTCTGACTTTTCTGAAGAACATTTCCTATCAGGTTGATCTTCAAAATATTTAACAGCCAGAAACATGGTATTTATATGTACATAAATCAAAAATTAGAAAATATATTTCTTTTCATTTACTTAAGTGAATATAAGTATTTATAAAACTGATAAGCAGGTGATATAACTCATAGCATAAATTATTCACCAAATCATTCCTGTAATTTCTATATGTAGACAGAAATGTTAGGAATAATGTTTTATGTGATATAGATATTGTTACTTAAGTGATGGCCTCTCTGAGCCTTGAACTCTGTCAAGGTAGGGTTAACAAGCCTTAGTTATAAATTTAACCACCAATAGGTCATTTTCTTAATTCCTTATTTTGTTTCACATAAGGGACCTCTACTATGTTTCTCAAAAGAACTCCTATTGGTCTTTTATTCAGGACACAAGGTCAGTCTTCATTGTATGATACTAAACCCCAAATTGCTGAACATTTATTATAACAAATAACCCACCCTACATTTCCAAATATCTCTCAACATCACCCCGTGGAAGTTACATACATATTCAAACATTAATGAAAATTGCTTATTCTTCTCTTTTTTTCCAGCTTTATTGGCAGTTTGTTGACCAAAACCCCAAAATTTTAAGAGCCTATACAGCATGATAATTTGATATACATTGTGGAAGGATCCCTCCACAGAGAATTAACACAACCATCACTTGACATGTTTTTTTAAAAAAAAAAATTTATTTTTGCACTGTACAGCATGGGGACCAAGTTACACATACACGTATATATAATTTTTCCTCCCATTGTTGTGTTGCGATGTAACTATCTAGACATAGTTCTCAATGCTGCACAGTAGGATCTCATTGTAAATCCATTCCAAGAGCAATAGTTTGCATCCATTAACCCCAAGCTCCCAATCCCTCCCACTCTCTCCCTCTCCCACCGGGCAGTCACAAGTCTATTCTCCAAGTCCATGATTTTCTTTTCTGTGGAAATGTTCATTTGTGCTGTATGTTAGATTCCAGTTATAAGTGATATCATAGGGTATTTGTCTTTCTCTTTCTGACTTATTTCATTCAGTATGAGAGTCTCCAGTTCCACCCCTGTTGCTGCAAATGGCATTATGTCGTTCTTTTTCATGGCTCAGTAGTATTCCATTGTGTATATACACCACATCTTCCTAATCCAATTGTCTGTCAGTGGACATTTGCGTTGTTTCCGTGTCTTGGCTATTGTGAATAGAGCTTCAATGAACATGTGGGTGCATGTGTCTTTTTTAAGGAAAGTCTTTTATTTTCATATTTGGTGAGAAGTTTTAACTTCTACTCCCTTATCAAATTTCAATTATACAATACAGTGTTATCAACTATAATGACATTAGGTCCTCAGACTTTATGCATCTTATAACTGTAAGAGTATATACCCTTTTACCAACCACTCCTTATTTCTCCTACTCCTCCACCCCAAGCAACCATTTTTCTACTCTGTGAGGTTTATCTGGTTTGGGTGGGTTGCGTTGGGCCTCTGTTTTTGTTTTTGGTTTTGGTTTGTTTTTGGATTCCATGTGTAACTGATAGCATGCAGTAGTTCTGTCTCTGTCTGGCTTATTTCACTTACCATAATTCTCTCCAGGTTTATCCAAAATATAAGGATAGGATTTTCTTCTTTTGTAAGGCTGAATGATATTCCATGTATATATACATATATGGAATACATATATATGTCACCTTTTTTAAAAATCCATTTACCATGAAAAAGAATGAAATAATGCCATTTGCAGCAACATGGATGGAACTAGAGACTCTCATACTAAGTGAAGTAAGTCAGAAAGAGAAAGACAAATACCATATGATAGCACTCATATCTGGTATCTAATATATAGCACACAAAAAAATTCATGGACTTGGAGAATAGACTTGTGGTTGCCCAGGGAGAGGGGGAGGGAGTGGGGTTGAGAGTTTGGGGTTAACAGATGCAAACTATTGCTTTTGGAATGGACTAATAATGAGATCCTGCTGTGTAGCACTGAGAACTATGTCTAGATACTTACAGCGCAGCATGACAGTGAAAGAAAAAATTATGTATACATGTATGTGTAACTGGGTCCCCATGCTGTACAGTGGGAAAAAAATATATAATAAAAAAATCCATTTACCAATCAATGGACATTTAGGTAATTTCCATACCTTGGCATGTATCCCTTCCAGATAATGATTTTGTTTCCTTTGGATAGGTACACAGAATTAGGATTACTGGATCTGTGGTAGGTGTATTGTTAATTTATTGAGGAACCTCCATATGGTTTTCCATAGTGGCTATACCAGTTTACATTCCCACGAACATTGTACATGTTCACTTTTCTCCACATTTTCTCCAGTATTTACCTCTTATATTCTTGATAATAATCATGCTAACAGATGTGAGTTGCTATCTCATTGTGATTTTGATTTGCATTTCCCTGATAATTAGGGATATTAGGCACCTTTTTATGAACCTATTGTCATTTGAATGTCTTCTTTGGAAAAGAATCTTTTCAGCCCATTTCCTTGTTTTTTAGTTTGGTTATTTGTGGTTTTGTTCTTGAGTTGTATGAGTTTCTATTCTACTTTGGATATTACCTTTATATCAGATATATAATTTGCAAATATTTTATCCCAACTCATAGATTCCATTTTCATTATTATGATGGTTTTATTTGATAAGAAGCAGCTTTTTATTTGATATCATTCCACTTTTTTCTTTTTGCTTTTGTTTCCATTGCTTTTGGTGTCAAATATGAAAAATCATTACCAATACCAGTGTCAAGGAGCTGACCCCCACCCCCAGGTTTTCTTCAAGAGTTTTATAGTTTTTGGTCTTACAGTCAAGTTTTGACTACATTTTGAGTTGATTTTTTTGTGTATGGTGAAAGATAGTGGTTCAGTTTCATGCTTTTGCATGAGGTAATCCATTTTTTGTAGTACCATTATTGAAGAGACCATCCTTTCCCCATGGTATATTCTTGGCTCCTTTATCAAAAATTGCTTGACTATGCATAGTTTTATTCCTAGGTTCTTCTTCTGTTCTATTGCTCTGTGTTTGTGTGTGTAATCTTACAACATAATTATGTTATTTCATTGTCTTTTAAATAATGTTTATATTTATTAACTTCTTTCCTTCCATTTTATTGAGGTATAATAGACATAAAGCATTGTATAAATTTAAGGGAGGCAGCATAATGATTTGACTTACATCATGAAATGATTACTGCAATAAATTAAGTGAACCTCCATCATTATATATATTTAGAAAATAAGAGAAAAAAAATTTTCCTTTGATGATAACTCTTAGGATTTACTCTCTTAACAATTTTCATATAACATAGAGCAGTGTTAATTATATAAAATGTTTTACATTACATCCCTAGTACTTATTTCATAACTAGAAGTTTTTACTTTTTGACTACCTTCATCCTATTTCCCTTCCCCTCACCCATTACCTCTGGTAATTGCAACTCTGATCTTTTTTTCTGTGGGTTGTTACATTTGGGTTTTTTTGACATATAATTGACCTACAACACTATATTAGTTCCTAGTACACGACGTAGTAATTAGATATTTCTATATATTACAAAATGATCACAAAAATAAATCTAGTTACCATGCGAAGATACTACATTATTATGGACAATTTTCCTCATGCTGTACATTTGATTTTCATCACATTCATTTCATAACTGGAATTTTGTACCTCTTCATTGTCCTCACCTTATCTCATCCCCCCACCACCACCACTCTCCCTTCTGGCAAGCATTTGTTTGTTCTCTGTATCAATGGCTCTTTTACTATCTCGCTATATGTGTTCATTTGTTGTTTGTATTTAGATCCCATGTAGAAGTAAAATCATATGGTATTTGATTTTCTCTGTCTTACATATTCCACTCATAATACATTCCAGGTTCATCTAGCTTATCACAAATGGTGAGACTCCCCTATAATGGCTGAGTAATACTTCATTGTGTATGTGTGTATGTATATATACACATGTATATATACACATATATTGTGCATATGTATATATATATATGCGTGTGTGTGTGTCACATTTTCTTTATCCATTCATCTCTCAATGAGCACATAAGTTGTTTCCAAATATTGGCTATTGTGAATTATGCTCATAACATGGGGGTGCATACATCTTTTTGAATTGTGTTTTTGAGTTTTGTTTAGAGAAAAACTCAGAACTGGAATTACTGGATCACATGAGAGTTTTATTTTTAATTTTTGAGGAACATCCATCCTTATTTACATAGTGATTATAATAATTTACATTTATACAAACAGTGCAAGAGAGTTTCCTTCACTCCACATCCTTGCCAACACTTGTCAATATCTTTTTTGATAATAGCTGTTCTGATGAGTGAGTGTGAGATATCTCATTGTGGCTTTTATTATGTTGAGAAATGTTCACTATATACCCACTTTTTTGAGAATTTTTTCAATAAATAGATATTGAATTTGTCAAACCAACCAAATGGAGCAAAATACACATTTTTCTTGAGTGCACACAAAAGAGTCTCTTGGATAAGTCATGATAGGAAACAAAACAAATTTTAGCAAATTTAAGAAGACTGAAATCATACCAATTATCTTTTCTAAGCACAATAGTTTTTAGAAACTAGAAATAAAAAAAGATCTATAAGTATGTAGAAACTGAATAAAACATTCTGGACAGTCAATAGGTAAAAAAGAAATAAAAAAACCATTTCAAAATGAAAATGAAAAAATATCATATCTTATGGGATACAGCAAAAGGAGTCTGGGAGGAAAATTTTTAGCTGTAAATGCATATATTAAGAAATTAGAAAGATTTAAAATAAAGAATATAACTTTATATCTGAAGGAATTAGAAAAAGAAGAAAAAATTATGCCCAAAGTTAGCAAAAGAAGGAATTAAATAAAGGTCAAAGCAGAAATAAATAAAATAGGGATCAGAGAAAAATAAAAGATGAAAAAAATAAGAGCTAGTTCTTTGAAAAGATAAACCAAATTGATCAAATTTTAGCTAGACTTACCAAGAAAAAAAGAGAAAAAACTCAAAGTGAAAGAGGAGATATTACAGTTTATTTTGCAGAAATGCATAAGATCATAAGAGATTACTAAATATATATATATATGCCAACAAATTACAAAACCTAGAATAATTGATACATTTCTATAAACACATGACTTTCTGTGACTGAATCTGGGAGAAATACAAAATGTGAACTAATAGTGAATGAAGAGATTGAATCATTAATCAAAAACCTCCCAACACTCAAAACCCTGAGACCAGACAGTTTCACTAATAAATTTTGCAAAACACTTAAAGAAGAATTCATACCAGTCCTCTTCAAACTCTTCCAAAATATAAAGGAGGAGGGAGCAATTCCAGATTTATTTTACAAGGCCAGCGTTACCCTGGAGAAAAAATTAGATAAGGATACCATGAGAAAAGAATATTATATAATCACCAGTAAATATAAATATGCATTCAAAAATTCTAAACAAAATAATAGCAAACCAAATTCAACAACACATTAAAGAGATTATACAGCATGATCTTGGGATTTATCTCTGGGATACAAAACAGCTGAACACATACAATTAATAATTGTAACATATCACATCAATAAAATGAAAGATAAAAATTACACGATCATCTCAATAGATGCAGAAAAGACATTTGATGAAATTTAATATTCATTCATGATTTTTAAAATATCAACAAATTAGGTATAGAGGGAATGAACCATAACATAATAAGGATCATTTATTATAGTTCAATATCTAATACTATATTCAGTGGAGAAAATTGAAAACTTTTCCTCTAAGATCAGGAAGAAGACAAGGATGCACACTCTCATTACTCCTACTTAGTGTAGTACTAAAAGTCCTAGCTAGATCAGTTAGACAAGACAAAAGATATCCAAAATGGAAAGAAAGAAGTCAATTATTGTTACTTGCTGATGACATGACGTATGATTTCTCATATACATGAAAATCCTGAGGCCTCAATCAAAACATGTTGAAATAAAGGAATTATTTCAGTAAAGTAGCTGATAGAAAATCAACATACAGAAATCAGCTGCATTCCTTTAATGATGAAACATCTGAAAAAGAAATAAACCCCATTCACAGCAATATCAAAAACAAACAAAAATACTTTGGACAAATTTAACTATTGTGGCCCAGTGGTTTAAGAACCTGATACAGTGTTCTTGTAAGGTTGGCTGTGAGTGAGGATGTTAAAATATCCATATGGCTACCCAATGCCATTTATAGAGTCAATGCATTACCCACCAAAATACCAAAGGCATTCTTAACAGAAATAGAAAAAATAATCCCAAAATTTGTGTGGAACCACAAAGCACTCTGAGTAACCAAAGCAATCCTGAGGAAAAAGAAAAAAGCCAGAGGTATCATGCTTCTGAGTTTCAAACTATACTGTAAAGCCATAGTGATTTTTTAAGTATGGTACTGGCACAAAAAATAGACACATAGACCAATGGTATGAAATAGACCAGAAATCAAATCCTAGCATATACAATTAACTAATATTCAACACAAGAGCCAAGAACACCCAATAGGAAATGGATAGTTTATTCAGCAAATGGTTCTAGGGAAACTGAAGAAGCACATGCAGAATAATGAAATTAGACCACTGTCTCATACCCCTCAAAAAAATTAACTCAAAATGAATCAAAGACTTAAACATTAGATCCAATACCATAAAAACTGGAAGAAAACATAAGGAAGTTCTGCAACAATAGTTTAGGTAATAATTTTTTGATATGATGCCAAAAGCACAAATAGCAAAAGCAAACATGAACCAATGAGATTACATTGAACTTCAAAGCCTCTGCATAGCAAAAGAACAATTAAAGAACTTAAAGACAACCAACAGAATGGGAGAAAAATTTGCAAGCCTTTTTTTTTTCTTTTTGTCTTTTTGCCATTTCTAGGGCTGCTCCCATGGCATATGCAGATTCCCAGGCTAGGGGTCCAATCAGAGCTGTAGCCGCTGTCCTATGCCAGAGCCACAGCAACGCGGGATCCAAGCCGCGACTGCAACCTACACCACAGCTCACGGCAACGCTGGATCCTTAACCCACTGAGTAAGGCCAGGGATCGAACCCGCCACCTCATGATTTCTAGTCAGATTTGTTAACCATTGCACCACGACAGGAACTCCTTGCAAGCCATGTTACAAGAAGTTAATATCCAATCTATATAAGGAGCTTAAACAACTTAATAACAAAAAGATAAATAATTTACTTAAAAATGTGCAGAACTAAGTAGACCCTTCTCCAAAGAGGACATCAAAATAGCCAACAGGCACAGGAAAAGATGTTTAATATCACTAATCATTATGGAAATGCAAATAAAAACTATGAGATATCACTTCACACCTGTTAGAATGACTGTCATCAAGAAGACAGGAGACAACAGATGCTGATGAGGATATAGTAAAAAAAGGAAATTTTATACACTTTTGGTAGGAATGTAAATTGTTTCAACCACCATGGAAAATGATATGAATGTTCCACAAACCTTATAAATCTACCATATGATCCAGCAATTCCACTTCTAGGCATATACCCAAAGGAAATGAAAACATGATTTCAAAGATATGCATGTACACCCGTGTTTATTGCAGCATTATTCACAGTAACCAAGAGATGAAAATGTAAATTCCATAAATCAGTGAATGGATAAAAAAATGATGTTGTGTATATATACAATGGAATTATATTCAGGCATCAGAAAGGAAGATAGGCTTAAGAATAAATAGAAAATCTTGACAGACTTATAACAAATAACTCAAATCAGGAATCAAAATTTCCAAAGAAAAGTCACAGACCAAAATGAATTCTAGCACTAATGAATTCTACCAAAATTTAAACAACTATCACCAATCTTTTTTAAACTCCTGGAAAAAACTGAAGAGAAGGGAACACTTCCCAACTCACCCTATGAGGCATGCATTATCCCAATATGAAAGCTAGATGAAGACATCACAAAAAAAAGAAAATTACAGACTAATGACTCCTATAAATATACATGCAAAATCCCATTACCAGAAAAGTGATTGTACAATAAGACCAAATGGAATTTACTCCAGGAATGCATCAGAGGGTCAACATAAAATCAGTGTAATAAATCATATTAATAAAATGCCTAGAGACTTTTGAGAAAAATCAAGCACCTTTAAAAAAAATTCAGAATACCAGGAATAGAAAGGAATTTCCTCAACATAACAAGGGTATTTACTTAAAAAAACAGCAGCAACAACAACAAAACTCACAGGTAACATCAAACTCAATATGAAAGATTAAGAACAGGACAAGAATGCCTGTTTTCACCACTGCTATTCAACACTGTACTAGAAATTCTAACCAGAACAGTTAGATAAGGACATGAAATAAAAGGCATCCAAATTGGAAAGGTATAAGTGAAATTGCATGTAGGAAATTCCAAAGAATCTAAAATTAAAGCTACTAGAGCCAACAAAATATTCAGCAACGTTTCAGGTTACAAGATAAACACACAAAAATCAGTTGTGTTCACCAACAGAGAACAATCTGAAAAGGATATTAAGAAAGCAATTTTATTTACAGTAATAGCTAAAAGAGTAATAACTAGGAAAAAATTTAACCAAGGATATGAAAGATTTTTACACTCTTAACTATAAAACATAGCTGAAATAAATTAAAAACATAAATAAATGGAGAGATATCCTGTGTTCATAGATTAGAAGACCTAATATTGTTAAGATATCAATACTACCTACAGCTCTCTATAGATTGAATGCAAATCAAAATTGCCATAGCCCTTCTTGTGGAGGCAAAGCTGATCCTTAATATCAAGAGGCCCTGAGTAACCAAAAAATGCTTGAAAAACAGGCATAATGTTGTAGGACTCACACTTTCTATTTCAAAACTTATTACAGAAATCAAAACATTATGGTACTGGCAAAAAGATATAGACTAGAAAGTCTGAAAATAAACCCAGATGTCCCTGGCTACTTGATTTTTGGAAAGTGTACAATGTCCCTTCATTGGGGAAAGAATAGTCTCTTCAACAAATAATGCTAATATGACTGGATTTCCACATGCAAAACGATAATAAAATGGGACCCCCTAACTCAAAATGGATCAAAGGCATAAATATAAGAGCTAAAACTGTAGAACTCTCAGAGAAAATACAGGCACAAATCTTCATGAACAGTAGATTCTTAGATATGACACAAAAAGCATAAGCAAATAAATAAATTGAACTTAATTAAAATTTAAAATTTTGTGCCTCAGAAAGACATCAAGATGGAAGAAAGACAGCCTACATAATGGGAGAAAATATTTGCAAATTATATATCTGATACTGGCTTAAAACTCAGAATAGATAAAGAACTCAAGAAGACAAACCAATTAATAAATGGGCAATGGACTTTAATAAGCATTTCTTCAAATAAGATACACAAATAGCCAATAAGCATATGAAAAGACATGCAACACCGCTAGTCATTGGGGGATTAATGCAAACCAAAACCACAATGAGATTCACCCCTCCTATAATGGCTATAAAATTTTTAAAAAAATAACAGAAAATAAGTATTTGGAAGTGTTGTCAAGGATGTGGAGTAAATGAAACCCTTGCACCTTGCTAGTAGGGATGCAAAGTGATATATCTCACTGTAAAAGAAAAAAGAAAGTTTGGAGTTCCCTCAGAATGCTAGGCATAGAATTACAGTATGAAACATCAGTTCTACTCTTGGGTATACTGAAATAGGGACCCAAACAGATACTTTGTATACCAGTGTTTCCTGAAGCATTAGTCACTATAGCCAACAGATGGCAACCACCCAAGTATCTGATAACAAATTAATGGATCAACAAAATGTGGTAAATACATACGATGGAATATTATTCAGCCATAAATATGAATGAGGTTTTGATACATTTTGCAGTAGCAGTGAAGCTTGAAAATTTTAAGTGAAATAAGCCAGACACGAAAGGATAAATATTGTAAGATCCCATTTCTGTGAGATGTCTAGGATAAGCAAATTCATAAAGGCAATTTAGAAATATGGATTGCCAGGAGCAGAGGAGAGTGAGGAATTTGGGAATTGTTGCTTAATGACTACAGAGTAGGTAATCTCTTTGTGATAGTGAAAAAAATGGAATAAATAGTGCCTATGATTGCATAACTTTGTGAATGTAATTAATGCCACTGAATTGTATACTAAAAATGCCAAATGTCATGTTATTTGTATTTTACCACAATAAAAATTATTAAAAAAAAAAAGACATGGCAAGAGTTCCCGTCATGGCACAGTGGAAATGATTCTGACTAGGAGCCATGAGTTTGTGTGTTTGATCCCTGGCCTTGCTCATTGGGTTAAGGATTCGGTGTTGCCATGAGAGTGGTGGAGGTCGCAGATGCAGCTTCGATCCTGCATTACCATGGCTGTGGTATAGGCCAGCAGCTGTAACTCCAAATAGACCCCTAGCCTGGGAACCTCCATGTGCCACGGGTGTGGCCCTAAAAAGCAAAAAAAAAAAAAAAAAAATTAGACATAACGCATTTCTTACCTGGTTACAGAAACAAAGCATTTAAAAATTATGTAATTATGTAATTTATTGTTACAGATGTTTCAATTTGCAACAAATTTTTAATATAAAAAGTTAATTTTGTAGGACTAAAAAATAGATTTGACTCTGGGATCCCAAAGATATAGAGATTCATTTAAAATCCATTTTGCATTAAGTTTTTATATCTATTAACAGGGTAACTCTATACCTACTTGTGACTAAAAATATCACTCCGCCTCTGCTAAGGCTTAACTTATATCAATCAGAATTTGGCACAGCAAAATTCTTATGTAATATGAAAAATGCAGAGCAATAAAACACCATACTTTAACCTTTTGTCTGTCCCAGCACACATGTGAAGGATAGGACTTATCTCTTTTTTCATACAGATTTCAGAGTTCTCTGAATTAACCTCTAAATAATTATTTTCATAAGAACTGCAAAATCTATTTCAAATATATTATAATAAATACATGCTGAAATTATAGTTAAGAAATTTGATTTGGGACATTCTCAAAAATATGCTCATTATTCATTCTATTCTCTGAAGTTTATCCTTATACACATTCATCTATCCATTCAATGGACACATTTATTACCCACTATAAGCACTGTGCAAGTTGCTAAAATTACAAAAATGAATGAAATTTTGAAGGTCTTTTTGTCTCTGAAAGAATATTCAAACTATAGAGCCTACTTTATGGTCTTTGTTGGTGAATATAAATTTGAACCCTATTCTGGGTGTGTGTGGGGGTCAGTCATAGCCTTGTTTTCTATAATGTGAGAGAAATCCTTCTGAAGTAAGATTGTTTTTACAAAACACAATGTATAGAGGCAGAAGTGTCTGTATGAAATTCTGACTTGGAGGTTTTCTTCACAGTTAACAGTTGTTATTCATGCTTTGATTTCACACAATGAATTTCTCTAAGGTTTTTTGTTTTTTGTTTTTTGTTTTTTGTTTTTTTTTTTGGCTTTTCAGGGCCACACCTGCAGCATAGGAAAGTTCCCAGGCTGGGGTCAATTCAGAGCTGTAGCTGCTGGCCTATACCACAGACACAGCAATGCAGGATCCAGCTGCATCTGCAGACTATACGACAGCTCACGGCAAAGCCAGATCCTTAACCCGCTAAGTGAGACCAGGGATCCTCACGGATACTAGTCTGGTTCCTTACCACTGAGCCACAGCAGGAACTCGCAAGATTTTTCTTTTAGTTTTTTTTTTTTTTTTTAATATGGGAAAACATGTCAGATTCAACTTTTGTGATTATCATCCTTTTTCTTTAATAGTTTTAAAAGTCACTTCATTTATTTTCAGTCAGTTTTTTCCTTAACTTCTAGGTGCTCTGCTCAGCATCATCCTAAGCTTTAGGACCCAGGATGACAGAAAACCCTCTATCTGGTACATTTCTGACTGTGGAGGAGGAAACGAGACTGTTGTAGCATCTCAAACTGTTAAATGGTCTATCCAGAAGTATTTTATTTGGACGGCTATTTTCATGGTCAAATCTCCTGGCCTTGCCTAACTAAGGGGCAGGGAAGTACAAATAAACCAAATATTCAGAAAACCAGAATATTTGTGAAAAACCCTAAATGTACCACAACTATTAAGAATTTAGTCTAATTCATTTAAAAATTTAAATAGGGAGTTCCCATCATGGCTCAGTGGTTAACGAATCCAACTAGGAACCATGAGGTTGTGGGTTCAATCCCTGACCTCACTCAGTGGGTTAAGGATCTGGCATTGCCGTGAGCTGTAGTGTAGGTTGTAGATGCAGCTCGGATCCCATGTTGCTGTGGCTCTGGCGTAGGCTGGCAGCTACAGCTCCAGTTAGACCCCTAGCCTGGAAACCTCCATATCCCTTGGGAGCAGCCCTAGAAAAGTCAAAAAGACAAAAATAAATAAATAAAATAAAAACTTAAGTGGAATGTATAATGCTATATGAAAATTACCAAAAAGACTCAAGAATAACTGGAATATATGAATATAGCAACAACTATTAAAGAAATTCATTAGTGTTTAGAAATAATCATTCATACCTGAAAAGACTACAGGCTCAAATGGTTTTACTGGTTATATTTATCAAACTATCAAGGATTTTAATTTTACGCAAATCATTTCAAAGTGTAAAAAGAGAGCACAAGATTGCCAGTGTCAGAACAAAGGCAATCAGTGTCTCTTTCTTGCAAGATATGTAGACATACAACGATCCATAGAGAATTGCTAGCTAACTGCCAAAATGTTTTATGAAGCCAATAAAATAATGATATACAAACCAGGCAAAAATTGCATAAAATGGAAAATTATAGACCAATCTTCCTTACAAACAGGCATAAAAATGCCACATAAAATATATAGAAAGCTGAATATATGTGTAAAAAACCAACATCTTGAACACATGGAATTTATCCTGGGTATGAAGGAATAATGGCACATTGGAAAATCTATCACTTTAATTCATTGTTTTAACAGATTTTTTAAATTACCCAGTATTTAAAAAATCTATTTGAATGCATCACTTTTAACAGACCAAAGAATAAAACCATATGAACTAAATAGACACAGAGGAGCTCTTTTGACTTGATGAAATAATGAGTATTTTTAATATTGTCAAAAGAATCCACATTTTCTGATTCTGTGAAAAGTATGATTTTCACAGCACTATGCTTTTTTTTCCACTATAGGTTTATGGCAAAAAAAAAAGTATGTGTCTTTATTGTATCCTTTTCTTTAGAACAACATAGTTAAAATGTATTAATAATATTGGCTATTCTTTAAACCATGTCTTAATAACAAACCAAGTACTATCAGGTTATCACCAGTAGTAAGTTGTGCTTAAGTCTGTGCAAAAGTGAATTCCTGGTGCAGAAGCTTCTCACTCATAATTCAGATTCTTTGTTTGGAATTACATGGTTGTATATATTAAAATACATACTTTGACTAGTATAATGGTTTTAAGAGTACTGTCTCTCAGTCTGTGCTTTTTAAATGGAGTAGAAGTTGGTATTTGAAGCACAAAAAAATCTAGATATGGCAGTGGTTTGTGTCCTTCCAGAGCTAAGTGCTTCCTGGCAAAATTTTATTCCTTATTTTTAATTCCTCTCATTAAGAAGCAACTGGGTTTATATTAATTTGATTTACTGATTGGAATATTTACCTTAAGAGAAATTTAACTTTTTTTTTCTTATTACATGGGTCATAAAGAAAAAAAAAAGATATTGAGAAACACAGTTCTAGACTATGTGTTTCTTAATACAGGAACCATGTCTTAAGATATCTTTCAATCCTCAGCCTCTAAAAGATAACATATATATCCATGTATGTCTTAAATTCCATAGTTTCAGTACCTGATATGCTAACAGTTTATTAAAGTTAGAGAAATCAACTTGTATTTGAAGAAAACAGTTTCTCACCATTTGTTTGAACAATGGTGAGCATATTGATTTACTCAGAAAAAATAGACATAATATGAAGGACAAGCACTAGCAAGAAAAACATCTTCCTCACATTAAAAGTAGCAGTAGCAAGAGTAATAAAAATATAAGAATCTAACATTTATTGGAACTTTACTATGGGCAGGAATATGCTTTATATGTATTAATCCATCTAATCCTTATATTAGCCCAGTGAATTAGTCATTTTTATTATCATCATTTTACAAGGAATCTGCAATTATGCTCTATGATCAGTATTCTGGCAATTTTTCCAATGTCATAATTGATCTAATAATTAACAAGCAAGTGTCTGTGAGGTGATTTCTTATAGTTTGATTTTGAGTTTGATTTATAATCATCTCATTCAACTTATTACAGCTTTGGAAATTCCAAAATTATTACAAATACCTATCACTTCCCCACTTAAAATTTTTAAAGAAATGCATTAAGCAAATAATGATAATTATCTACCTTACCATAAAAACATACTGCATAAGCATTGGCCTCTTCTGAACATAAACATTGTTCAAAGGTAGAAATTTTGTAGTTCAGTGTCTTCCTACACTTGCTTCTTCTTCCCTCTTTCCCTCAATAAAGGAAATTACCATTAGGGGCACTATTAGTAATTATACCAGAACATCGAGAGTAACTGAGAGTCTCCTGGGGAAACCAGCATGTATGATCTCCATACTCATAATTCATCATCTTTTGTCTACTCTCAACTCTACTGTTTTCTAAGACTATGCCTTTAAAACCATTATTCTTTGACCCAAAGAACTGAAGCTTTTAAATCTGAAGATTCTAAGCCTTCTAAATAATCCTTTTGGACAGAAAGGCAATAATTTCTAGTAACAATGTTACCTGTTTTTTAGCCTCTATTTGTAAATAAGTTTTTGAAAATATGTATAAACTATTTTGGGAATATGTGTGCTTATGTATTAGGATAATTTTTGACTGTGAGAAAAACTCTTCCCATTTCCCTTCTCTCCTACACAAACAGAAAGGCTGTTTCCTTTTGCAATACAGTTTATAGAATAGTAGATAGTCTAAAAAAGCTGTCAGGATTGAAATCCCTTAGATATATATATATCTATATATATATATATACTTGCCAAAATAGAATACCTAGAGGTTAGATACAAGTCAGTCTGTGGGAATATGGAAAAATAACATCAATTTGGCAAAGTCGCAGGATACAAAATTAATACACAGAAATTGATGGCATTTCTCTACACTAACAATGAAAGATCAGAAAGAGAAATTAGGGAAGCAGTCCATTTTACCATCGCATCCAAAAGAATAAACTACCAAGGAGTAAACCTACCTAAAGAGACAAAAGACCTGTACTCTGAAAACTATAAGACACTGATGAAAGAAATCAAAGATGACACAGATGGAAAGACATACCATGCTTTGGATTGGAAATGTCAATATTATCAAAATGACTATACTACCCAAGGCAAGCTACAAATTCAATGCAATCTCTCATCAAATTACCAAGGACATTTTTCACAGAACTCAAAATATTTTAAAGTTTGTCTGGAAGCACAAAAGACCCAGAATAGCCAAAGACATCTTGAAAAAGAAAAATGGAACTGAAGGAATCAGGCTCCCTGACTTCAGACTATACCACAAAGCAACAGTCATCAAAACCGTATGGTACTGCCACAAAGACAGAAATATAGATCAGTGGAACAGAATAGAAAGCCCAGAATTAAACCCACACATCTACAGCCAACTAATCTATGACAAAGGAGGCAAGAATATACAATGCAGAAAAGACAACCTATTCAATAAGTGGTGCTAGAAGAACTGGACAGCCACATGTAAAAGAATGAAATTAGAACACTCCCTAACACCATACATGAAAATAAACTCAAAATGGATTAAAGACCTATATATAAGACCTGACTCTATAAAACTCTTAGAGGAAAACACAGGCCAAACACTCTCCAGCATAAACAACAGCAACATCTTCTCAGACCACCTCTTAGAGGAATGACAGTAAAAACAAAAATAAACAAATGGGACCTAATAAAACTTAAAAGTTTCTGCACAGCAAGGAAACCCTAAACAAAATGAAAAGACAACCCACAGAATGGGAGAAAATCTTTGCAAGTGAATCAACTGACAAGGGATTAATCTCCAAAATTTATGAACACCTTCTGCAGTTCAATACCAAAGAAATAAACAACCCCATCAAAACATGGTCAGAAGATCTAAACAGACAGTTCTCCAAAGAAGACATACAGATGGCCAAAAAACACATGAAAAGATGTTCAACATCACTCATTATTAGAGAAATGCAAATCAAAACCGCTATGAAATACTACCTTACAGCAGACAGAATGGCCATCATCAAAAAGTCTACAAACAAAAGTGCTAGAGAGGGTGTGGAGAAAAAGGAACCCTATGACACTGTTGGTGGGATAGAAAATTGGTGCAACCACTGTGGAAAACAGTATGGAGATTCCTCAGAAAACTAAACATAGAACTACCATTTGATCCAGCAATCCCATTCCTGGGCGTCTATCCAGAGAAAACCACGATTCAAAAAGATACATGAACTCCAGTGTTCATTGCAGGACTATTTTCAACAGCCAAGACATGGAAACAACCTAAATATCCATCGACAGAGGAGTGGATCAAGAAGATGTGGTACATATACACAATGGAATATTACTCAGCCATTAAAAGGAATGAAATAGTGGCACTTTTAGCAACATGGATGGACCTAGAAATTATCATGCTAAGTGAAGTCAGTCAGACAATGAGACACCAACATCAAATGCTGTCACTCCCAAGTGGAATCTGAAAAACGGACACAATGAACGTCTTTGCAGAACAGATAGTGACTCACAGACTTTGAAAAACTTATGGTTTCCAAAGGAGAAACTTTATAGCCTAGGGAACTATATCCAACCTCATGGGATAAACCATGATGGAAAATAAATTTTAAAAAGAATGTATATTACAAATGTATTACTGAGTCAACTTTGCCGTACAGCAGAAATTGGCCCAACATCATAAATCAACTATAATTTTTTAAAAAGAAGCCAATTACAAAACACTTAAAAAAGTAAAAAATAAAAAATGGAATCAATACCTCATGCTTTGCAAGTAAAAAAAAAATACCTTATCAAACAACAAAAATATTTACTATAAACAAAAGTTAAATGTAAGATCTGAAACTGTAAAGCTGTGCAAGAATACATGTAAGCCTTTTGACATCAGCCTTGGCAATCATTTTATGGGTATGACCACAAAAGCTCAGGCAACAAAAACAAAAATAAAGACACGGGACTACTATCACTAAAATGCTTCTGCAAAGCAAAGGAAACAAATCAACAAGATGAAAAGGTGACCTATGGATTTAAAGAAAATATATGCAAACTATGCATCTGATAAAAGATACTGGACACTTGCTAAGAAAGTAGAAAGGACGTATGCTCACAACATCAAAAAAGATAATTATGTGAGGAGATGCATATGTAATGTATTTACTGTAATCATTTCACTGTATATTTCAAATCATTATACTATAAATACACACAGTTTCTATTTTGAAATAGAAAATAAAATATACATAAACAACAATTTAGTATTGATCTTGTTCAAAGAAAATTGACTAAATAACCATAGTAATACTCAGGTGATTGCAACCTTTTCATCAAAATAAGCAGTCTGATCTAGAGCATAATATTTAACATTAATTTCATTATTCTTAAATAATGAATTAGTAAAATGGATGCACCAGAATCTGCTTCAGGCTTGAGCCTTACAGAACCTTTATTACCAAAGTTAGTAGCAAACTCCAGAATTATGTCTTTTCTGCTCAGTTTATTGTATTGTCACCACTTATTAACACTAATAAGCAAAGAAATACATAAATAGGCAGTAGATAAGTACAAAACAAAAGTTAATAACCAGGTTATTCATCTTTAATAATGTAATTTCAAAGCCCTCTAAAATTAAAATTCAGTATTGGCCAGGTGACAAAAACAGGTTGCCATTGGGCAAGTTTATATTCAAGTTGTAAATAATTAGCATGTAAATATCACAAAATAAAAATAACATTTCACAATGAGATGTAATATTTCTCAGAAATCTCCTATTCATTTAGTCATAGATGGACTATTGCTTACTTTCAAGATTTACCTATGTACTCTCCTTAAATAGTTCCATGCTTTGAAGCTTATAAAAATTAAACCATAATTTTTTCAAAAGAATATCATTTTTTCCAGTTTATTCAATTCCAAAACATAATGAGAGACATTTTCTTATAGAATTTTCCACAAGTTAACTCAATGAAACTCTCAAGGTATAATATAGAAAGTTAAGTTAGTTGTTAGAAGTAACAAACAGTAATTGTGAGAGTAGTTGCAAAAATATCAACTAAGTTTAAATTTAGAAAATGCTCTCATAGGAAAATAATTTACATTTTAATGTCACATGTTTTTTCTTTGCTTTTGCTTTTTAGGGCTGCACCCAAGGCATATGGAAGTTCCCAGTCTAGGGGTCAAATCGGAGCTACAGCTGCTGGCCTGTGCCACAGCCACAGCAATGTGGGATCTGAGCCACATCTGCAACCTACATCACAGCTTGTGGCAACGCTGGATCTTTAACCCAATGAGCGAGCCCAGGGATCAAACCCATATCCTCATGGATACTAGTTGGGTTCCTTACCACTGAGCCACAATGGGAACTCCCTGAACCTCTCAGTTTTTTAACGTGATCAGATAATATAGATGAGAAATCTGAGGCCAAAAAGTTGTCAAATAATTTATCCCAATTAAGTAGCAGAACAGGATTAGTTTCCTAAAATATTTGCAAATAATATGCCTGATAAAGAGTTCATATCTAAAATTTATAAACAGCTCATACAACTCAATATAAAAAAAAAACCATTTTTAAAATGGGCAGAAGACCCAAACAGACATTTTTCCAAAGAAGACATACAGATGGGCAACAAGCATGTGGTAAGATACTTAACACTGCTAATCATCAAAGAAATGCAAATTAAAACCATGATGATATATCACCTCATACCTGTTAGAATGGCTATAGTCAAAAAGATCACAAATAACAAATGTTGAGGATTTGGAGAAAAGGGAACTTGGTAGGAATGCAAATTGGTGCAGCCGCTATGGAAAACAGTGTGAACATTCCTCCAAAAACTAAAACTAGAACTATTGGGAGTTGTCATTGTGGCTCATTGGTAACAAACCCAAATAGTATCAATGAGGACACAGGTTCAATCCCCGGGCATATACAGTGGATTAAGGATCCAGTGTTGCCATGAGCTGCAGTATAGGTCGCAGACATGGCTGAGATCTGGTGTTGCTGTGGCTGTGGTGTAGCTCCAGTTTGACCCCCAGCCTGGGAACTTCTGCATGCCACAGATGCAGTTCTAAAAAGCAAAAAAATAAAAGAGAAAAAAAAACTACCACAAAAAAATACATGCACCCTAATGTTCATAGAAGTTTTATTTATGATAGCTAAGACATGAAAGCAACACAAGTGTTCATCAAGAGATGAATGGATAAAGAAGATGCAGTACACACATACAAACACACAAATACACACTGGACTATTACTCGGCCATAAAAAAGAGTGAAATTTTGCAACTTAGAAAACATGGATGGTCCTGGAAGATACTATGCTTAGTGAAGTCATACAAATACTGTATGTTATCACTTATATGTGGAATCTAAAAAATAAAATGAATAAATATAATAGAAACTCACATATATAAAAACAAACTTGTGGTTACCAGTGGGAAAACCAAGGGAAAAGGGAACAAGTAGAGGCAGGCAATTAAGAGATACAAACTATTATTTATAAACTAAGCTATAAGTATATATTATATAGCACAGGGAATATAGCCAATATTTTACAGTAGCTTTTGGGTTTTCTTTTTTTTTTTTTCATTTCTATCCACCCCATGGCATATGGAATTCCCAGGCCAGGAATCAGATCTGAGCCACAGTTGTGATCTTACACTGCAGCCACACCAGATCCTTTAACCCTCTGTGCTGGGCCAGTGATCAAACCTGAATGGATTGTGGCACTGCAGATACCGCTGATCCCATTGTGCCATAGAAGGAACTCCTATAGTAACTTTAAATGGAGTGTAGTCCACAAAAATCCTGCATCACTATGTTTTATACCTAAAAATAATATTGTAAATCAACTATACTTCAGTTTTTAAAAAGGATAGTCTCCTGATTCCGGATTCCAAGTTCATTGCTAATTTTAATGTCCCTCTTAAAACCCTTAACTGAAAAAGACTTCTGATAGTTACTCATCATTAAAAAAAAAAAATGTCAGGAATACAGTATACCACTTAGTGAATTCAAGCTATGCTCTGACCATGGTAACTCTTCATATGTAACTACCTTTCTGAGCACCTAGCTGAATTTTACAAGCTTTATATAGTATGTTCATCTGTCTTCTAGGTTTCCACAGACATGCAGCTCCAGTTACAAGGCGGCAGTTTCCACATGGTGCCCACAGGATGGATTATCTGCACTTTGAGGATGATAGCCGTGGATGGTGGTTTGACATGGATATGGTGATCATCTATATTTATTCAGTGAACTGGGTTATTGGATTCATTGTTTTCTGCTTTCTTTGCTACTTTTTCTTTCCATTTTAGGAATTTTCATACCTTACTACCATTGAACAATCATAAGGGATGTAGAAAACAATTACTTAAACATTTTTAAAATGTGCTTTGCAGTTTTTATATTGTTGCATTATATAAATTGTTGGTGTTTATAGAAAATCTGAGGATAATGAACTTATTTATGAATGTTTTTCATGTAACAAACTCAACTTTATTCAAGAGCTAATCTATTTAGCACTTAGCAACAAGGCACTATTAATTTCATATTTCTTAGTTTGGTATTTGTGGCTCAAACTTAAAATGTCACTTTTACAGTTATCTTTGTAAAGACTGAAGTTTTCCCTCTACTTAAAAATATAAAATGAAATGATAATCTAAGTAGATAATGTCTTTAATGATCAAATATTAAATCAATTACCATTTCTTCTCAGGCAAATTGTATACATTAAAGATAAACTATATTCTCTGGGATCTAATCTAGCAGGGTATATTCAGCTTTTGTTTCCAATTATTCTATGACCAAGAAAGTGGATGTCCTTTTTTTTTCTTTTTACAGATCTAATAACAGCATTAGTGCAACAGTTTAAACTATTGCAAGAATAAAATAGTAAATGCAAAAAAGAACAAAACAAAACTAAGACTAATTCCCACCACAAGACACTTAGAAAAATATAAAACTTTTCGAATTGCAGGATCATTCACCAGAAGAAATAAAAAATTTACTGACTTTCAGTAGCCTAAAAGAGCAATGCATGTCCAAAATAATTAATTTAGTGATTCTTTTAACTTGGAGGTTGTCAAATATATTGTAAATGTGCAATAAAGAATGGCTTTAAAATTTTTTCATTGTTATTAACTAATTTAACATCTGGAATAAAGAATTGTTGGAGGAGTTCCCGTCATGGCACAGCGGTTAACGAATCCGACTAGGAACCATGAGGTTGCAGGTTCGGTCTCTGCCCTTGCTCAGTGGGTTAAGGATCCGGCGTTGCCATGAACTGTGGTGTAGGTTGCAGACGCAGCTCGGATCCTGTGTTGCTGTGGCTCTGGTGTAGGCTGCAGCTACAGCTCCAATTAGACCCCTAGCCTGGGAACCTCCATATGCTGCAGGAGCGGCCCAAGAAATGGCAAAAAAAAAAAATTTGTTGGAAATAGGGTTATGGATTTATAGAAGGAAGATGTGATATTTATCTTTATTATTACAGTAATCCTGGGAATTAGTTACCCCTCAAATTTAAAAAAAAAAAATTGGCTGAATATTCCACATTTAACATTGAGAAAACTAATGCACAGGGAAGTAAGCTTCTTTCATTCCCTCAGGTGGTCTTTGTGTAACCTAAAACAAAAAGTTTTATTATTTACCACGAATTCAACTTTCCTACCCTATGATGTCATGTAACTGATAACACGTTAGGCATATTTTTACATAAGTGAACCTCTCATGGCATAAAAAATACTACCACCATCCAAAAAAGATTGGGATTGAACAGGCTTTAACAATTCAGTCTATGAAAAGTCCAAATTTGTTCTAATTAATATGGACTATCTTTGAATATAAACATTTAACTGACAGTATGTGATGTTCTGGCAAATATGGACAAATGATAGAGATTTCTATTCTGATTCTACTCTTAATGTGTTTAAAATTCTGTGAAAGAAAATAGTGTACATTAGATATCATCCAGTCCAGAAAGGAGAAGACTAAATAAAATTTAGAAACGCAGAGATCAATTTTAGTTCATATATAATATTTAAATAAATCATGCTTGCAGTTTAGTGACAGATCACTATTGATGAAATAGCACTGTTGTCAAAGCTCAGTATTAAATTACAGAAATACAATGATTATTTCCAATCACAGATTTATTGCTCAAAGTAAAGATAACATGGTATAAAGGAAAATACTGCCTTCTTAAAATATGTGTCAGGAAATATTAACAGACCACATATGGGGAGAAATATTTTTAAGAACTTTAAAATAAAATGCAGCTATTTCCCTCGCTTACAAGCTCTAGTAAATATGCCTTCATTCATTCCTAAATTACTTAAAATATGACAATTATACATTAAGTAAAATAAATATTATTTTAGATGCAGATTTCTCCAAGAAACAAAGGTGATGCCATATATTGGGGTAGTAATACATATCAATTTATAGATTTGTATCTATAAACTAAACACAAACATATATAAAACCCTTAAATAAATATAATACCCTTTAAAAAAGAAAGCACAGAAGTTCTTGGTATGGCTCCTCAGGTAAAGAATCCAGCTAGTATCCATGAGGATGCAGGTTTGATCCCTGGCCTCTCTAGTGGGTTAAGGATCCAAGATTGCTACGAGCTGCAGTGTAGGTGGTAGACACACCGTGGATCCCACATTGCTGTGGTTGTTGTATAAGCCACAGCTACAGCTCCAATTCCACCCTTAGCCTGGGAACTTCCATATGCTGCAGGTACAGCCCTAAAAGGAGAAAAAAAATAAAAAATAAAACAAAAGCATAGTCTGGAGAGACATTCTAAAGTCACACAGCTATTGAGTGATAGAGCCAGGAGTCAAATCTGGAAAAACCTAGTTCTTGAAGCTATAATCTTTCCAGAAAACCTAAAAAGAGTAACTGATAATTTACTTTTCTAACAGTAACAAAAATTTAGAGGCATCTTTTCTCAGCGAAATTTCTAGGAGTCCATTGATCTGTACCATATCAAGTTATCCCTTCCAAGGAGAAGGATAAGGTATTGCATCTGACATTCCTATCACTGAAAGAGGAAAGACATTCAAGGTTTCTCTTTGAATTCTGGAGATAACATATGCCTTATTTGAGTGTCCTCCTCTGACCCATTTACCAAATGACTCAAAAATCTTCCTGGATTGTCCTGATAGAGCTGTGAGGAACTTTTCATTGGAATTCCTATTATGGCTCAGAGGGTTAAAAACCTGACTAGGAGGCAGGATCAAGGTGGTGGAGGAATAAGATATGGCCCTCAACTTCACAAACACATCAAAATAAATCATCTACATGTAGAATGATTCACACAGAACATCTATTGAACACTGGCAGAAGACCTTAAGCCTCCAAAAAAGGCCAATAAACCCTCCACATAACTGGGTAGAAAAAAAATGAGTAAAAAAAAGAGAAAATGAATCAGGAAAGGACTAGCACTCCTGAAAGGGAGCTATGATAAAAGAAATGAACCCACACCCTGGGAACCCACCTAACTGACAGGGAGATCATCCGAGATGGACATACCTCAAGGCTCAGAGAAAAGCACAGCAACTGGACTGAGGAGGGCAAAGCAGTGAGAAAGCCACACAGACCATTAGTACCACCTCCCAAGATACCACAGCCTGAGATGCTTGGACAGGGGCTAGCTACTGAGATTTGGGCTCCAGAGGTCAGATCCAGGGAGAATACTAGGGTTGGCTATGTGGAGGCAGCCTGAGGGGCCTAGGGAGAGGTGTACCAAGGACTAGGGGGTGGAGCTCCACAGCTGAGGGAACCCAGTAGATCTGAGCCCATGGGAGAAGCAAGGCACCATTGTTGGACTGGGCAAGAGAACTGGGGGCAGACGACCATGGGAATATTTTTTTCTGTATATGCACAGACACACAGAGGGCAGGGCTACAGGCAGCAAGTCACCTCTTTCATGGGCAACGGCACCTCTTGTTTAAGCTAAGCATAATGGGACACTTCTTGTATAGTAACAGGCAACAGGGGCAAGCCACCATAGTCATCTCAGACTCCAGAAGTGGATGTGGCCTGCCAACAATAGAGGTCTGTGAAGAGGCACAACCTGTGGACCCAGTAAACTCAGAGGTCAGCACAGAGGAGGGCACTAAAACCAAGCACTGCCCATTGTTGCTCTCACTCCCCGGGAATACACATGCTCTGGTGCTGCAGTTGTCAAACGCTCCAGAAGCTGCCTGCATCTACCTGAGGGCTACTGCCGCTTCCCAGGACCCTGCAACTAGGAGTCCCTATGCTACCTTCCCACAGGTCCTTACCACTGTCAGGGGCCCAGAAACCAGGCACTGCCTACTAGCCCTGCCCATTGCCTCCATCTCTCTGGAAGCACATGTAGCACCCTATCATGGGGATAACAGCCTGTACATGCTGAGGAAATAGACAGCAAACATCCAAATCTAAAGCAGCCCTCATGCCAAAAATAAATAGTAAGCCCATACAAAATACCCAGGAGCACACTATGAATGAATAGCCCTCCAAGACTACAGTAGTTGCTTTCCCTAAAATCACAGCATAAGAAAGACATAAGCAGAATGAAGTAGTTCAGGAACCATTCCCAGTTAAAAAATATAGAATTTCGCTAAAGGAACAAACAATAAAACAGACCTCTATACAGTCTAACAGACACTGAGTTCAAAAGAGATATAGTGAAAATACTGAAGGAATTAAAAGCTAATATGAAGGAATTAAGAGTGGACATGAACAGTAATGCAGACTGCTTTAGAAAGGAACTAAAACTGTGAGGAACCAAGAAAAATTAGAGAATTCATTTGCAGAGATGCAAGCTGAGTTAAAGGCACTGAAGAGCAGAATGAATAATGCAGACAAAGGAATTAGTGATTTGGAATATAGAATAATGGAAATCACCCAATCAGGACAGCAGACAGAAAACCAAATGAAAAAGCATGAAAGCAGTATAAGAGATATATGGGATAATATAAAGCAGGCCAATCTATGCATAATAAGAATTCCAGAAGGAGAAGAAAAAGAAAGGGAGATTGAAAATGTATTTGAAGAAATTATGGCTGAAAACTTTCCAAATCTAAAGGAAACATATTAAGATCAGGAAGAACAGAGGGCCCTAAACAGGCCCACACCAATACATATTATAATAAAAATGGACAGAGTTAAAAGAAAGTTTCTGCAGGCAGCAAGAGAAAAACAAAGAGTTAATTAAAAGGCAACCTCTGAAGTCTATCAACTGATTTCTCCACAGAAACACTACAGGCCAGATGAGAGTGGCAAGATATATTCAAAGCTCTAAAAGGGAAAACTTTGCAGCCTAGAATACTCTACCCAGCAAAAATATCATTTAAAATAGAAGGAGAAATAAAGATTCTCTCCAACAAAGAGAAACTAAAAGAGTACAGCAATACTAAATCCATTATAAAGAAAATAATGAAAGGGCTCCTCTAAATAAAATAGAAGTGAGAAGAAATAGGATGGAGGAAATAATAATTGGAAAGAATCACTTAAGCCAGTATATAGATCTAAAAGTAAAAAACAGAAAACCTATTGTAAAAGTAATGCTAAACACAAGGAAAAGCAAAAGTTAAAAAAGAATATGTTAAAAAAGAACATCAAAATCACAAAACGTGGGGAAGAAAAGTAAGAAAATCTAGACTTTTATTTTTTAGCATGTGTTTGAGCCTATATGACTATCAGGCTAAAGCATGTAGATATAGGAAGGGGTTAACATACTTGAAAAATAAGGCAACCACAAATCAAAACCAAACAATATATTCAAAAAAAATTAAAAAGAAGAGGACACAAGCATAAAATAGAAGGAGCTCATCCAATCAAAGAGAAAAAGGAACAAAGGAGAAACATAGAATCAACTGGAAAACAAGGCTGAAAATGGCAATGAATACATATTTATCAGTAATTACCTTAAATGTCAATGGACTGAATGGTCCTTCAAAAGACATAGAGTGGCCAACTGCATTTAAAAAAAAAAGAGCCTATAATAGGCTGCCTATAAGAGACTCACCTTAGGGCAAAGGACACATATAAATTGAAAGTGAGGGGATGGAAAAAGATAGTTCATGTGAATGGAAAATAAGAGCTGCAATATTCATATCAGACAAAATAGACTTTAAAATGAAGGCTATAAATAAAGACAAAGAAGGACACCATTTTATGATAAAAGGATCCATTCAAGAAGAGGATATTACATTCATCAATGTATATGCCCCTAATATAGGAGCACCCAGATACCTGACAACAAATACTAACAGACATAAAAGGAGAAATGGATGGGAATACAATAATAGTAGGAGACTTTAACACCCCATTCACATAAATGGACAGATCCTCTAGAAGGAAAATCAATAAGGCAACAGAGATCCTAAAGGACACAATAGAAAAGTTAGACCTACTTGATATTTTCAGGACATTACATCCCAAAACATCAGAATATACATTCTTTTCAAGTACACATTGAACATTCTCAAGGATTGACCACGTACTGGGGCACAAAACTAAACTCACCTAGTATAAGAGTATAGAAATTATTTCAGTATCTTCTCTAACCACAGTGGCATGAAACTAGAAATCAACCAAAGGAAAAAGAAAAACACTACATGGGTACCAAACCACATGCCACTAAAACACCAATGGGTCAACAAGGAAATCAAAGGGAAATCAAAAATTAGCTTGAGACAAATGATAATTAAAACACAACCATTCCAAATCCATGGGATGCTTCAAAAGCAGTTCTTAGTGGGAAGTTCACAGTGATACAGGCCTTCCTCAAAAAAGAAGAAAAATCCCAAATCAGCAACTTAGAAAAATAACAGACAAAACCTAAATTCAGCAGAAGTTAGGAAAACATAAAAATCAGAGAGGAAATAAAATAGATTCTAAAAACAATAGAAAAAATCAGTAAAACCAAGAGCTGATTGTTTGAATGACTAAACAAAATTGATAAACCTCTGGCCAGACTCACCAGGAAGAGGAGAGAAAGAACTCAAATAAACAAAATGAGAAATGAAAAAGGGTTAGTAGATGCAAACTATAGCATTTTTAATGGATAAGCAATGAGATGCTGCTATATAACATAGGGAACTATAGCTAATCAATTGTGATAGAACATAATGGAGGATAATACGAGAAAAAGATTATATATATATGTATAATTATATATGTGTATATATATATATGTATAATTGGGTAAGTTTACTATACATCACAAATTGACAGAACATTGTAAATCAATAATAATAAAAATGATAAAAAAAATTTTTAAAAGAAATGAAAAGTAGAAATCTCAAGGGATACTGCAGAAATAAAAAAAAACAGAATTCTATGAACAATTATATGACAACAAATTTGACAACCTAGAAGAAATAGACAACTTTCTAGAGACATACAGCCCACAAAACTGAATCAAGAAGAAATAGATCAATTGAACAGACCTATCATTAAAAGTGAAATCGAATATGTAATAAAAACACTCCCTACAAACAAAAGTCTAGGGCCAGATGGCTTCACAAGTGAATTCTACCAAACATACAAAGAAGAACTTATATGTATCCTTCTTAAACTTTTCCAAAATGTTGTAGAAGGAATAATCCCAAAGACATTCTGTGAAGCTACCATCACCCTAAAACCAAAACCAAAGATACTACCAAAAAAGAAAATTATAGGCCAATATCTATGATGAATAAGGATGGTAAATTCTCAACAAAATGTTAGCCAACTGAATCCAGCAACACATAAAAAAAGATTTTTCACCACACCAGTAGGATTAATCCCAAATTCCATCCATATGCAAATCAATCAATGTCATATACCACATTAACAAAAGAAAAGCCAAAAACCACATAATCACCTCAATAGACGCAGAAAAAGCATTTGACAAAGTCCAACATCCATTCATGATAAAAACTCTTACCAAAGTGGGTATAAAAGGAACATACTTCCACATAATTAAAGCCATTTATGACAAAAACCACAGCTAATATAATACTCAATGCAGAAAACCTGAAAGCCTTCTCACTAAATTCTGGAACAAGAGAAGGGTACTCACTCTCACCACTTTTATTCAACATAGTATTGGAAGTCCTATCCACAGCAGTCAGACAAACAAAAGAAGTAAAAGGTATCCAAATTGGAATGGAAAGGGTAAAACTGTCACTCTATGCAGATGACATGATATTACATATAGAAAACCCTAACATCTACACATGAAAACTACTCAAACTGATCAATGAATTCAGCAAAGTAGCAGAATACTAGATTAACATTCAGAAATTGGTTGCATTTCTGTATACTAACAATGAAATATTAGAAAAGGAATATAAAAATACAATACTTTTCAATAGAGCACCCCAAAAAATTAAACAGCTAAGAATAAACCTGACCAAGGAGGTGAAAGTTTATGTTCTGAGAACTATAAGACATTAATCAAGGGAAGTTCCCATTGTGGCACAGCAGAAATGAATCTGACTAGGAACCATGAGGTTGTGGGCTCGAACCCTGGCCTTACTCAGTGGGTTAAGGATCCAGCATTGCCATGAACCATGGTGTAGGTTGCAGATGCAGCTAGGCTCTGGCATTGCTGTGGCTGTGGCATAGGCCAGCAGTTGTAGCTCCGATTCAAACTCTAGCCTGAGAACCTCCATATGCCATTGGTGCAGCCGTAAAAAAGACAAAAGAAAAAAAAAACAATAATCAAGGAAATTAAACAGGATTCAAAGAAATGGAAAGATATTCCATGCTCCTGCATTGGAAGAATTAATATCATAAAAATGGCCATCCTATCCAAAGCAATCTACCAATTCAATGTGATCCCTATCAAATTACCCATGACATTTTTCACAAAACTAGAACAAACAATCCAAAAATTTATAAGAACCCTGAAAGACCCAGAATTACCAAAGCAATCCTGAGGAGCAAAATCCAAGCAGAAGGAGTGCCCTTCATGGCTCAGTGGTTAACAAACTCAACTAGCATCCATGACAATGTGGGTTTGATCCCTGATCTCACTCAGTGGGTTGAGGATCTGGGGTTGCTGTGAGCTGTGGTGTATGTCACAGACACAGCTTGGATCCTGTATTGTGTTTCTGGCATAGGCCGGTGGCTACAGCTCTGATTGGACCCCTAGCCTGGGAAATTCCATATGCCGTGGGTGTGGTCCTAAAAAACAAAAACAAACAACAATAAAAAAAGCAGGAAGCATAACTCTCCCAGACATCAGACAATATTTCAAAGCTACAGTAATCAAAACTGTGGTACTGGTACAAAAGTAGACATAGAGACCAATGGAACAGAATAGAGAACACAGAAATAATCCAGGATACCTATGGTCAATTAATCTTCAACAAAGGAATCAAGAATATAAAATTGGAAAAAGTCTCTTCAGCACGTGGTGCTAGGAAATCTGGACAGCTGTATGTAAATCAGTGAAACTAGAACACACCCTCACACCATGCACAAAAATCAACTCAAAATGGCTTAAAGACTTAAATGTAAGACCAGACATCATAAAACTCCTATAAGAGAATATAGACAAAACATTCTCTGATATCAACTGTACAAATGCTTTCTTAAGTCAGTCTCCCAAAGCAATAGAAATAAAAAGAATAAACCAATGGGACCTAATCAAACTTAAAAGCTTCTGCACAGCAAAGGAAACCATTAAAAAAATTGACAAATTATGGAAAGGGAGAAAATGGTTTCAAATGATGTAACTGACAAGGGCTTGTTGTCCAAAATATACAAACTTAAACAACTCAGTAGCAAAAAAACAAATAACTCAACTGAAAAATGGGCAGAAGACCTGAATAGACATTTCTCCAAAGAAGACACACAGATGGCCAAGAGGCAACATGAAACAATGTTCAACATCACTAATTATTAGCGAAATACAAATCAAAACTGCAGTGAGGTACTGCTTCATACCATGAGATTGGTAGTCATTAGTATATGTACAAATAACAAATGCTGGATAGGGTATGGAGAAAGGAACCCTCCATCACTGTTGGTGGGAATGTAAATTTGTATAACTGCTATGGAGGGTAGGAGGGAGGTACCTCAGCAAACTGAATAATGAACTACCATATGACCCAGCAATCCCACTGCTGGGCATATATCCAGACAAAATTTTCATTGAAAAAATACATGCACCCCTATGTTCATTGCAGCATATTCACAATATCCAACATAAAGAAACAACCTAAATGTCTATGGACAGCTGAATGAATTAAGATGTGGTACATATACACAGTGGAATACTACTCAGCCATAAAAAATACAAAGTAATGCCATTTGCAGCAACATGGATGGAACTAGAGATTCTCATACTATATGAAGTAAGCCAGATACCCTATGACATCACTTATATCTGGAATCTAATATATGGCACAAATGAACCTTTCCACAGAAAAGAAAGAAAATCATGGACATGGAGAACAGACTTGTGGTTGCCAAGGGAGAGGGGGAAGGAGTGGGATGGACTGGGAATCTGGGGTTAATAGATGCAAACTATTGCCTTTGGAATGGATAAGCAATGAAATCCTGCTGTATAGCACTGGGAACTATATCTAGTCACTTAAGATGGAGCATGATAATGTGAGAAAAAAGAATGTATATATGTATGTGTGACTGGGTCATCTGCTGTACTACTATAAATTGACAGAACAATGTAAACCAGTTATAAAAATAAAAAATTTTTAATAAAAAATAAAATATGGAACAGATGATTCTATTTTAAAAAAAGAAAGAAATAGAAACAGATCATGGCCATAAAAAAAGAACAAAGTAATGCCATTTGCAGCAACATGGACGGAACTTGAGATACTTATACTAAGTGAAGTAAGTCAGAAAAAGAATAACAAATACCATGTGATATCACTTATATCTGGAATCTAATATATAGCACACATGAACCTATCTCCAAAAAGAAACAAACTCATGGACATGGAAGAAGGACTTGTGGTTGCCAAGCAGTTAGGGGAGGGAGTAGGGTGGACTGGGAGTTTGGGGTTAATAGATGCAAACTATTGCATTTGGAGTGGATAAGCCATGAGATTCTGCTGTATATCACAGGAAACTCTATCTAATTGCTTGTGATGGAACATGATGGAGGATAATGTGAGAAAAAGAATGTATATATGTATAACTGGGTCACTTTGCTGTACAGCAGAAATTGACATAACATTGTAAATCAACTATAATTGTAAATTAGAAAAAAATAATCTGTCTGTATTGAGTGGGACCAGAACAAGAGATGGCCCTTCAACATATTCCTGCTGCCATTCATTTGGGCTGTATGATCCAGCCACCCATTGCTCCTTGAATAGTCAGAGGTAGATGGGGTTGCTGTTTGAAGATTTTGGCAAGCTTCAATAAGTAAATCACATCACAGACCCTTCTGATTTTCTGGAAGAGCCACACCGTTCTCTGTGGATAACTATTCTCCTTTTGAGAAAAGCTTGCCTGCTATGAGACCTAGTGGAGACTGAATATTGGCCATGACCTACTAGGTTATATGATATCTGATTTACCCATCATGAACTGAGTAATGGATATCAAGGGCATGTGATCAAGGGGGAAGGATTATCATGTGGAACCATACTGAGTTTATTGATACAGGCTCACTAACCAGAGATTAGAGCCTTTCCTAACAGCTTCAAATAAAACATTGAATCCAGAGTCTCTAGTTAGTGAGCATTTATCAATTCATATCCATTCTCATACACACCCTCTAGGTTTCTTTCTATATAAAATGAAAAATAATTCAGTTTTTGGTGTGTATCACACTTCTTTATGTGACTCACTGAGTTACAACTATCATCTCAGGAGCTGCTGCAACTTGTCTAGAGTTTGATCTGGAAACAAAAAGGAATGTTGGATAGTAGGTCCTGAGGAGTGTCAGGAGTGCTTTGCAGGCAACTACCACATGGAGAGCAGGAGGCATTCCAGGTTCTTCAGGTAAAAGGTGGCTGTCTTCCTATATTACACAAGACTTCTCTGGAGAAACAGAACCATAAATCTATTAAAATATTCATTAAAAGTAACTGGTTCATGTGATAGCAGAGGCTGGCAAGTCTAAAGTCTAGGATAGGCTACAAGAGTATATATCACAGAGTTCTCATTATGGCTCAGCAAATTAAGAACCCAACATAGTGTCTGTGAAGATGCAGGCTCAATCCCTGGGCTCATACAGTGGGTTAAGGACTTGGTATTGCCGCAAGCTGTGGTATAGGGTATAGATGCAGCTGGAATCCAGTGTTACTGTGGCTGTGGCATAGGCCAGCAGCTGCAGGTCCAATGTGGCCACTAGCCTGGGAACCTCCATATGCCACGGGTGCTACCATATTAAAAAAAAAGTATTTGTCACATATTTAAAAAAAAAATCTGACCCCAGATATATGTCACTGGTATTCGAATTTGACTGCATGGTAGAATCACTTGAGGAATTCTTTCCTTTTTTTTGTCTTTTTGACTTTTATAGGGCCCCTCCCGTGGCATATGGGGGTTCCCAGGCTAGGGGTCTAATCAGAGCTATAGCTGCCAGCCACAGCCATAGCCACAGCCACAGCAATGAGGATCCGAGCCGCGTCTGCAACCTACACCAGAGCTCACGGCAATGCAGGATCCTTAACCCACTGAGCAAGGCCAGGGATCGAACCCACAATCTCATGGTTCCTAGTCAGATTTATTAACTACTGAGCCACAATGGGAACTCCCTACTTGAGGAATTCTTAAAAAATACTTATGCCTAGTTCCTACCCTACATATTGATTTAATTGGTATAGGAATAGGGATTCTTAAGAGTTCCCTGGGTTATGTTTATTATGTGGTAAAGTTTGAAAACTAATGATCTATATCATATTTCACTCCCTATTTCTACCTACTTGCAACTTTTGGGTCATTAAATCTTTTTTAACACATCTGAATGAGTCCATTAATACAGATCTCCCTTCCTCTCTTTAATACAAAGCTGACAATCTAATTAAAATATAACAACCAAAAATAAATGCTTTTATCAGCATATCCCTGCTCCCAATAGGAAGCCTGTCCCCAGTGGACATCATATGTCAGCCAAATAAAATGAAGTGGATGCTGAATTGAGGGCTTACAGAAAGTGCTGAGTAAGTAGGTTGCTGGGGGGAAAAAGTGAAAAAGAAAACTTCAAGTAAGTAGAGTGGTAAATTGCACAGCTGTAAAAAATAGAAATTACCATAAACATCATCAATTCAAGATATTTAGGAGAAAACTCTCTAAGAGGCCTCAACTAAAGGCCATTCTGCTTTAAAGAATGAAGATTTATAAGCATGTCAATATATAAATGCCATGAGAAGCTCACTTAAAATGTTTTCAAATATGTTTAAATCTCATCTTTGATACTATGTATCTGAATTATAAATAATTTCTTAAAAGTTATAATGCTATAACATACATTTTAAAGCATCATAACCTGCCACCTTTTGAGGCAAATAACTTTAACTGTGAAATTCCTATTGATGCAATTTGAAAAGCCATTTTACACTTGCCATCTTCTCCAAGTAAAGTTATTTTAACATAAAAGGTGTTTGTTTAGCATTAAGTTATTATACAGTAAGTTATACCCAAGTAATATTCCATTTTTCATTACATACATCTTTTGTCTTTATCCTTTCTGATGTTTCCACTTCTCTCTGTAAAATAGCTCCATTTGGTTTTAACCTCCTGAATTATGTTTCCCTCTAATTATAAAACTTTCATACAGAATGGTACATCTTCACACTCTAAAATGCAACAGTAACACATGGTTATAAGACATCCTCATTCATTCATGAGTCAACTAACAAAAAGAACACATGCTTAGTAAATATTCATTTAGTCTAAAAATGATGCTCAATTCAAATTGTGACCACGTATAAACTTTACTTAAATGCCAATCACATGTCCTGAGGATTTCAGAATAAATTTCCTATTACACAGGAATCTATATACTCTTTCCAATTTAAAAACAGTGTTCAGAAATCGACCTGGTGTCCCATTATTCCAATGAAAGTTACAGCCATTCCAAGCAACATTTTCTACTCCTGTCTGCTTCTTATTATGGACTCAGAGATAATCAGTATATATGTATATCATTACATCCACTTCTTATGACTAACAATTAAAAGTAGAGGGAAATTAACAAAAAATTACACCACTCAGTTCTTCTTTCTACTAGATAAACCTTCACTTATTTTAACTACGTTATTATACATAGTTCACCATTATTGCTATTCACTATTTTTTTAATCCTTTTTTTTAGGGCTGCACTTGCAGCACATGTAGGTTCCTCAGGCTAGGGGTCTAATCGGAGCTGTAGCTGCCAGCCTACGCCAGAAACACAGCAATGCCAGGTCCGAGCTGCATCTGCAACATACACCACAGCTCATGGCAACGCCAGATCCTTAACCCACTGAGTGAGGCCAGGGATTGAACCCACAACCTCATGGTTCCTAGTTGGATTTGTTTCTGCTGCGCGTGACAGGAACCCCCACTATTCAATACTTCTAACCTAAATATTAACTGGATGTGTCTTTTTTCCTTCTACAAATTACAGAAAGGCACACATTATCTCCCTAGAAAAAAATGTCTCCTTGCCCTAGTTATTATACGTTCAGATTGTGACTGAGTAAAGGCAGAAGGTATTTTATTTTTCAAAATTATAAACTAAAAAACTTTGAAAGCTGAGGTGTGTTGAAGAAGATGATTATTTTCTCAACTAACCAGTTATAAACCCATTGTAAATGTGGCCTAATCTGTTTTGAACTCTTTAAAAATTTTGTCATAGTTTATTAATAAATTCTGTAATCTGTTTTCCTTCTGGTTAGAAAAAAATTATTTAAATGGTAACAGTTATGTAAACTGCATACAATGTCTACATGGTCAATTTAATTAACATGAAAAACTCAGGACTTATAAAAATGTAATATTCAGGAGTTCCCATTGTGGCTTAGTGGTTTAAGAACCCAACACAGTCTCCATGAGGACTTGGATTTGATACCTCACCTCACTCAATGGGTTAAGGATCCTGTATTGCCACAAGCTGCGGCATAGGTCGCAGATGTGACTCAGATCTGGTGTTGCCGTGGCTGTGGCATAGGCCTCAGTTACAGCTGCAACATGACCCCTAGCATAGGAATTTCCATATGCCTCACATGTGGCTATAAAAAGGGGAAAAAAGATATTTAACATCCCACTGCTATACCTTATAACCACATCATCAAATTTGCCAGAATAAACAGTAATGATTAGTATTATATTTTTTTTCCTTATCTGAATCCAGTCATAACAGAGAGTGAAAATAAAGCTGTTTTAATGCAAGAATGGAAAGAAAAGGAAACACTATGTAATATATATACTGACATCACAAACAACATGTTCATAAACATACTGTCTTCTGCATAACACACTAGTCAAGGGATACATGCCTGATAAGAATAAAATGGAAAGAACTTTTAGAACATTATCCCTAGAATTAAAACTCTAGAACAATATAAAATAACCAAAATTATATTACTATCCTTAACAATGCTAAAATTAAATGTTAATTCATCAGATTCATGTCGACTCTAATAAAACACTTTACCTACATAGTATTTCAATCAGAATCAGAGTTTTCACAAGCATTATCACTAGTGGAGGGAAATGTTCTTAAGCCTTGTTTTCTTGCAGTTCTAAGTTGGTACAAATGTTTCCTCTTGTCCCGAGAAATATGGCAAATTTGTCCTTCTCTGACAGGTACTGCAATAACTGCAGATGGTTTACCTGATTCGTTTGGCTGTAAGTACAGTAAAACTGGCTAAAATATATGGTAGCCCCAAATTTAGTCCAATCTTCTTTAGAATTATTGCTAGGTGGCTTTTTTAAATGGATAAAACTTTTGAACCAAATTAAAATACCATGACCTCTATATGCCAAGGTACAGTCCTTATTAAGTAGGAAAAGATGAGATGTTTTACAGGATGCTTATTAAGCCAATTTAACTAATTAGAATGGTTCACATAGAACAGACATAAGAGGGAAAAGTAATCCTGAAAAGTTAGTTGAAGTAAGATTGTAAAGGAGAAGAATTTGAAAAATATATACATCCTTAGAACTTACCTTGAATTTTCTCTTTGAATTTTTGCATCTGCCTTTCTTGTAACTATTTATATTTCTCTCGGGCTTAGCCTTATGCCTTGGCAAATAGAACTCACTCTTTATTATTCTGCTCCTCTTTGATTTAATTTCCCCAAGCATAAGAAATGTATCCAATGTCTGGAATTTACCCAAAACATTATTTTAAAACACAACTTCTAACAAAACAGAAATACTATTTTATCTGTTAGTGATGGTGATTTGGTTGTAGTAGTAACTAAACTCATTTGATGGCCTGAAAGGCACTGTTTCCTTCCCTGTATAATTTTTATCAATTCAAAGCACTTCAAAACTACTATAGAAAGTACTCATAAATTTTCTGTGTCGAACACTTGAGGATAACTTTTAAGCATAATATAACCATCCTTCCCCTGAAATATCAAAACATATTTCAATTTTCTAATCCAGAAATATAAAAAAATAAAAAAATATAATTTATAGTAGGCACTAAAATGAAATTTCATACAAAAGGATATACTTTTCCATTTGTGTAAACTAATACAGCTAAAATTCCTATTCCTCTTCCTGGATCTATCCTTGATATCCCTGATCCTGTTGTTCTTGGCCCTGTTACTTAGCAGCTTTAGCAGTGGGCTACCAGTAATGCTCAAGTGTGGCTATACAGAAGAATTGTTGGGTGGTCTGTTTAGAGTGGACATTGCTGAACCTTATCCGACACCTAGTAAATAGCTTTCAGGATTGGAACTCTGCAATCTGTACTTTTAACAAGCTTCCTGTCATCATCCTGACATTTCTCTAGATTTATTCAATAACTCACAGAACTAAACTGAATAGTCTTTGTAGATTTAGTGATCCAAGTTTTATTGTGTGTAACTAAATATGCCCTTAACAAATGTATCAAAAGTTAAATGTGTTAGAACTGTTTATCGCTAAATTTAAAGTTCAGCAGTAAGCATGGCTTTTTTTTTTGGAGTTGTTTAGCCATCTCTGGCGATGTCTGCCAATCATTTAGAGAGCAGTATTCATAAACATAAATGTCGGATGCTGTATATTTTAAAATCTGATAGTATGAAATACATTAACAATGAAATTATACCTGCATATAATAAAACATATCTAATTTGTGAATTATAAATATACATTGGAGAATATTTATTTAAACTACCAAAGGGTCTGAAACCATCAAAAGAAAATCATATGTGTGAGTGTGGGCAGGTACATGAATATATGTATTAACATAAGACAATAACTATTTAAAACATTTTAAGAGAAATTAATCTCACATTTGCAATTTACTCCTTAAAAGCAAGAAGACAAATTTTTTTTGTCTGTAAGTATTGTCCTTGAATGTTTACAGTATCTTTTCTGACTTGATGTTCTGGTTGTACATCTGGATGAAACCAAATTCTACTCCAGCAACTTGAGGAAATCTAAAATTTAAAAATATATTCTTGGGGTGTTCCCATCGTGGTTCAGTGGGTTACGAAGCTGACTAGTATCCATGAGTATGCAGGTTTTCCCCTGGCCTTGCTCACTGGGTTGGGGATCCCACATTGCCATGAGTTGTGGTGTAGGTCACAGATGTGGCTTGGATCTGGCATTACTGTGGCTGTGGCTTAGGCCAGCAGCTGCAGCTCCAATTCAACACCAAGCCTGGGAATTTCAATATGCTTCAGTTGCAGCCCTAAAAAATATATATAGGAGGCGAATCAAGATGGCAGAGGACTAAGAAGCGGCACTCAACTTCTCCCACAAACACATCAAAAAAACATATCTACATGTAAAACAGCTCACAGAGAACATCTATTGAATGCTGGCAGAACTTAAACATCCAAAAAAGGCAAGAAACTCTTGACATAACTGGGTAGAACAAAAGAAAAAGAGAGAGAAAAGGAATTAGGATAGGACTAGCATTCCTGAGAGGAAGTTGTGAAGGAGAAAAAGAACCCACACCTGGGAAGCCACCTAACCAACCTGGAGATCAGCGGAGACGGAGGGACCTCAAAGTCTCTGACAAGAGCACAGAAGCTGGAATGAGGAGGGCAAAGAGCCGCACAGATCATCTGCACCACTGGCATGGACACCACAGCCTGAGATGCTCAGGCAGGGGCTAGGCACTGAGAATTAGGCTCCAGAGGGCACTCCTTGGGAGAGGACTAGGGTTGGCTGTGTAGGGACAACCTTAGGGGCTAAGGAGTGCTGTGCCATGGGTAGGGGAGCAGTGTGCTATGGGCTGGGGAGTGGAACACCATGGCAGAGAGAACCCAGGAGAAGGTCTGGGCCCATAGGAGAAGCAAGGTGCCATTTTTGGGAAGGGTGAGAGGAGGAGGGGCACACTGCCATAGGAATCTCTAAGCCTCTGGTGCAGGCTCTGGGTGGTGAGAGGCCACTTGCTTGGGCTATGGAAGACCAGGTGCTTCTTGTGCAGGTTACAGGTGGCTGGCACCTCTTGTGCGGGCTAAGGAGAGCCAGGGGCCAAGAGCAATGTGGTGCCTCTTGCATGATCTACAAGTGGCAGGGACTGACCATGGCGATCATCTCAGAGGCCAGAGGGAGGCATAGCCTGTCACCACTGGGGGCCTGTGAGTGGGCTCTACCTGTGGCCCCAGTCACCTCAGGGGTTGACAAAAAAAAAAAAAAAGAGGGCACTGAAACCAAGCACCACACGATATTGTTCTCACCCCCTGGGAACATACCTGCCCTGCAGCTGCAAATGCCAAATTCTCTGGGTAGTGCCCAGATGCTTGATCACTGTCCCTTCCCAAGACCCTACAACTAGAAGCAGCTGGTGCAGCACCTCCTGTGGGGGCTAAGCGGGATGGGGTGCTGCTTGCATGGTCTGCAGGTGACAGAGGCAGACCACTGAAGTTAGCTCTGAGATTCCTATGGCAGAGGTGAGCACGGCCCACTACCACTGGGGATCCCTGAAGAAGAACCATTTCCAGCCCCAACCACCTCAGAGGAGGACATTGTGATAGAACAACACCTGTAGTTGCTCTCACTCCCCTGGGAATATACCTGCCCTGCTGTTGCCACTGCCAAACACTCTGGGCAGTGCCCAGATACTTGATCACTGTCCCTTCCCAGGAACCTACAACTAGGAGCAGTTGGTGCAACACCTGTGGGAGCTAAGCAGGATGAGGTGGTCTACAGGTGGCAGGGGCAAGCCATTGCAGTTATCTCTCACTCCAGAGGTGGGCATAGCCCACCACCACTTGGGGTCCCTGAATAGGCACCGCTTGTAGCTCCAATCACCTCAAGGGCACCACAGCAGGCACTGTGACAGAACACCACCTGTTCTTGCTCTTGCACCCCTGGGAGCATACTGGCCCTGCTTCTGCCACTGCTGAACACTTGGGGCAGAGCCCACATGCTTGATCTCTGTCACTGCCCAGGATCCTGCAACTAGGAGCAACCTATATAGCACCTCCTGTGTGGGCTAGGTGAGACAGAGTGCTTCTTGCATGGTCTACAGGTGGCAGGGGCCATGCAAGAAGCCCCCTGTCTTAGCCCACACAGGAGCATGACACCACAGTTATCCCTGACTCCAGAGGTGAGTGTGACCTGTTACCACTAGGGGTCCCTGAATGGGCTCCACTTGCAGTTCTAATCACCTCAGAGGAGGGCATTGCAATTGAACACTCCCCTGGGAACTCACACACCCTGCTGCTGCCACTGCCAAATGCTCTGGACACCTTGTAAATCACCCTAAGGCTCATTACCACTTCCCAGGGTCCTGCAACAAGGAGTAGCCTGCGCCACCTTCCTGCAGGTCCTTGCTTCTGTTAAAAACCCAGCAATCAGGTACTGACTACTAGCCCTACCCATTGCCTCTTTCTCCTTGGAAACACACTCAGCACCCTGGGGATAACAGCCTGCTCCCACCGAAGAAAGAGACAGCAAATATTCAAACTCACACACCAAAAATAAATAGTAACTCCCCACAAAATACAAAGGGGAGCTCTTGCATAGAGGTAGCCCTCCAAGACTGTAGTTTGGCTTCCCCAAACTCACAGAAAAAAAAAAACACATGCAAGATGAAGAAGCATAGAGACCATTTCCAGTTAAAGGGACAGGAGAATTCACCTAAAGCAGACAAAAATGAAACATACCTCTGCAGTTTGACAGACATTGAGTTCAAAAAGGAGATAGTGATAACACTGAAGGAATTCAGAGTAGATATGAATAGTAATACAGATTTCTTTAGAAAGGAACTATAAAATACAAGGAAGAACATAGAAAAATTAGAAAATGGATTTTCAGAGATGCAAACTGAGCTAAAGTCACTAAAGAGTAAAATGAATAATGCAGAGGAATGAATTAGTGATTTGGAAGATAGAATAATGGAAATCACCCAATCAGGACAGCAGACAGACCACCAAATGAAAAAGCATGAAAGCAGTATAAGAGATGTATAGGATAATATAAAGTAGGCCAATCTATGCATAATAGGAATTCCAAAAGAAGGAGGAAAAGAAAGGGAGATGAACATATATTTGAAGAAATTATGGCTGAAAACTTTCCTAATCTAAAGGAAACTGATATCAAGATACAGGAAGCACAGAGGGCCCCAAACAATTTGAACCCAAATAGAACCACATCAGGACATTATAATAAAAATGGCAAAAGTTAAAGATCAACAGAGGGTTCTAAAGGCAGCAAGAGAAAAACAAAGTGTTCATTATAAGGGAACCCCCACAAAGCTATCAGCTGATTTCTCTACAGAAACATTACAGGCCAGACAGGAGTGGTAAGCTATATTCAAAGCTCTAAAAGGGAAAAATTTGCAACCTAGAATACTCTATCCAGCAAGAACATCATTTAAAATAGAAGAGGAAATAAAGAATTTCTCCAACAAACAATTGCTAAAAGAGTGTAGCAATACTAAACCCATTCTAAAAGAAATATGAAAAGGGCTTCTCTAAATTAAAAAGAAGAAGAAATAGGATGGAGAAAATCACAGTTGGAAGGCAATCACTTAAATAAGCCACCATACAGATCTAAAAGGGAAAATAAAAAGCAAAAACTGACCATAAATGTGACAATAAACACAAGAAGAGCAAAAGCACAAACATGAAGATGTTAAAAAAAAAAGACTTCAAAATCATAGAATGTAGGGAAGGAAAGTAAGGAAATATAGATTCTCTTTTATTTAATAATGTGTTTGAGCCCATATGACTGTCAGGCTAAAGCAAGCAGATACAGGAAGGGGTTCACATACTTAAAAAACAGGGCAACCACAAATCAAAACCAAATATTACATTCACAAAAACTAAAAAGAAAAGTACTCGAGCATAAAATAAATGGAACTCATCCAACCGAAAAAAGAAATGAAGAGAGGAGAAACACAGAATCCACTGGGAAACAAGGTTTAAAATGGCAATAAATACATATCTATCAATCATTACCTTAAATGTCAATGGACTGAATGCTCCAATCAAAAGACACAGAGTGGGAGATTAGAATAAAAAAGAAAACACCTACAATCTGCTGTCTACAAGAGGCTTACCTTAGGGCAAAGGACACATATAGATTAGAAGTGAGGGGATGGAAAAAGATATTTCATGCCAATGGACAAGAGAGAAAGCAGGAGTTACAATACTCATATCAGACAAAATAGACTTTAAAATGAAGGCCATAAGTAAAGACAAAGAAGGACACTAATGAAGAAAGCTTCCATTCAAGAAGGGGATATTACAATCATTAGTATATTGGCCCTGAATATAGGAGCACCCAGACACATACAACAAATACTAACATATAAAAAAGGAGAAATTGATGGGAATACAATAATAGTAGGAGACTTTAACACCCCATTCACATAAATGGACATATTCTCTAGACAGAAAATCAATAAGGCAACAGAGATCCTAAATGACACAATAGAAAAGTTAGACTTAATTGACATTTTCAGGATATTACATCCCAAAACAACAGAATATACATTCTTCTCTAGTGCACATGGAATATTCTCAAGGATTGACCACATACTGGGGTACAAAACCAACCCCAACAAACTTAAGAGTATAGAAATTATTTCAAGTATCTTCTCTGACCACAATGGCATGAAACAGGAAATCAACCACAGAAAAAGAAATGAGGAGTTCCCACTGTGGCACAGCAGAAACAAATCCAACTAGAAACCACGAGGTTTCAGGTTCCATCCTTGGCCTTTCTCAGTATATTGAGGATCTGGGGTTGCTCTGAGCTGTGGTGTAGGTTGCAGATGTGGCTCAGATCTGGTATTGCTGTGCCTCTGATGTAGGCTGCCAGCAACAGCTCCAATTAGACCCCTAGCCTGGGAACTTCCATGTGCCATGGGTGCGGCCCTCAAAAGACAAAAAAAAAAAAAGAAGAAGAAGAAAAGAAATGAGAAAAAACTAACTACATGGAGACTAAACAGCATGCTACTAAAAAACCAATGGGTCATTGAGGAAATCAAGAAGGAAATTTAAAAATACCTCTAGACAAAAGATAATGAAGATTCAACCACTCAAAATCTTCGGGATGATGCAAAAGCAGTGCTCAGAGGGAAATTCATAGCAATACATGCCTTCCTCAAAAAAAAAAAAAGAAAGAAAGAAAAATCTCAAATCAACAACTTAACCCATGGCCTAAATGAATTAGAAAAAGAAGAACAAACAAAACCTAAATTCACAGAAGGAAGGGAATCATAAAGATCAGAGAGGAAATCAATAATAGAAAGTTTCAAAAAACAATAGAAAAAAACCAATAAAACAAAGAGCTGGTTCCTTGAAAAGGTAAAGAAAATTGACAAACCTCTGGTCAGACTCACCGGGAAGAGGAGAGAAAAAACCCAAATAAACAAAATGAGAAATGAAAAAGGAGGAATCACAATGGATACTGCAGAAATACAAAAAACCATGAGAGACTACTATGAACAATTGTATGCCAACAAATTTGACAACCTAGAAGAAATGGACAACTTTCTAGAGACTTACAGCCTGACAAAACTGAATACAGAAGAAATAGATCAACTGAACAGACCAATCACTAGAAAGGAAAATAAATATTTCATAAAAACACTCCCTACAGACAAAAGTCCAGGACAAGATGACTTCAAGGGTGAATTCTACCAAACATACAAAGGGAAATTAAATCCATCCTCCTCCAACTTATCCAAAAAGTTGAAGAATAAGGAACACTCTGAAAGACATTCCATGAAGCCACCATCACCCTAATAACAAAACCAGAAAAAGATACCACCAAAAAAGAAAACTATAGGCCAATATCTTTGATGAATATAGATGCAAAAATTCTCAACAAAATGTTAGCCAACTGAATCCAACAACATTTAAAATAGATCATAAACCATGACCAAGTAGGATTCATCCCAAGTTCACAAGGATGGTTCAACATATGCAAATAAATCATCACATACCACATTAACAATAGAAAAGTCAAAAACCACATGATCATCTCAACAGATGCAGAAAAAGCATTTGACAAAGTCCAACATCCATTCATGATAAAAACTCTTACCAAAGTGGGTATAGAGGGAAATTACCTTAACATAATCAAAGCCATTTATGACAATCCCACAGCAAATATAATACTCATTGGAGAAAAGCTGACAACCTTCCCACTAAGATCTGGAACAACATGAGAATGACCACTCTCTCCACTGTTATTCAACATAGTATTGGAAGTCCTAGCCACAGCAATTAGACAAACAAAAGAAATAAAAGCTATCCAAATTGGAAGAGAAGAGGTAAAATTGTCACTCTATGCTGATGACATGATACTATACATAGAAAACCCTAAGGACTCAACCCAAAAACTACTTGAACTGATCAACAAATTCAGCAAAGTAGCAGGATATAAGATCAACATTCATAAACCAGTCTCATTTCTGTATACTAACAATGAAATATTAGAAAAGGTATATAAAAATACCTTTTAAAATTGCACCTCAAAAAATCAAATACCTGGGAATATATCTGGCCATAGATGTGAAAGACTTATATGCTGAGAACTATAAAACATTAATCAAGGAAATTAAAGAGGATGCAAAGAAATAGAATGATATTCCATGCTCTTGGGTTGGAAAAAGTAATATTGTAAAAATGTCCATACTATGCAAAGCAATCTACAGATTCAATGCAATACCTATCAAATTACCAAGGACATTTTTCATAGACCTAGAACAAACCATCCAAAAATTTATATGGAACCACAAAAGACCCAGAATTGCCAAAGCAATTCTGATGAACAAAAACCAAGCAGGAGGCGTCACTCTCCTAGACTTCAGGAAATATTACAAAGCCACAGTCATCAAGACAGAGTGGTACTGATACCAAAACAGACATACAGACCAATGGAACAGAATAGAGAACCCAGAAATAAATCCAGACACCTACAGTCAATTAATCTTCAACAAAGGAGGCAAGAATATAAAATGGGAAAAATACCGTCTTTTCAGCAAGTGGCGCTGGGAAAACTGGACAGCTGCACATAAATCAATGAAACTGGAACATACTCTCATACCATGGACAAAAATAAACTCAAAATGTCTTAAAGACTTAAATATAAGACAAGACACCATCAAACTCCTAGAAGAGAACATAGGCAAAACGTTCTCTGATATCATCCTTACAAATGTTTTCTCAGGTCAGTGTCGCAAGGCAAAAGAAATAAAAACAAAAGTAAACCAGTGGGACCTAATCAAACTGACAAGCTTTTGCACAGTAAAGGAAACCAAAAAAAAAAAAAAGGACAACTTACAGAATAGGAGGAAATAGTTTCAAACAATACAACTGACAAGGACTTAATCTCTAAAATATACTAACAACTCAATAGCAAAAAAGCCAATGACCCTTATGGGCAAAAGACCTGAATAGACATTTCTCCAAGGAAGATATACAGATGACCGACAAGCACATGAAAAAATGCTCAACATCCCTGATTATTAGAACAATCCAAATCAAAACTACTGTGAGGTACTGTCTCATGCCAGTCAGAATGGCCATCATTAATTAGCCCACAAATAACAAATGCTGGAGAGGGTGTGGAGCAAAGTGAACCCTCCTTCACTGTTGGTGGGAATGTAAATTGGTACAACCACTAAGGAAAACAGTATGGCGGTACCTTAGAAAACTATACATAGAACTACCATATGACCAAGCAATCTCACTCTTCGACATATATCCAGACAAAACTTTTCTTGAAAAAACACATGTACCTGCATGTCCATTACAGCACTATTCACAATAGCCAAGACATGGGAACAACCTAAATGTCCATGGAAAGGTGAATGAATTAAGATGTGATATATGTACACAATGGAATACTACTCAGCCATAAAAAGAACAAAATAATGCCATTTGCAGCAACATGGATGGAACTAGAGGCTCTCATACTAAGTGAAGTAAGTCATAAAAAGAAAAGACAAATACCATAGGATATCGCTTATTCCTGGAATCTAATATATGGCACAAATGAACATTTCCACAGAAAAGAAATTCATGGGACTTGGAGAACAGACTTGCGATTCCCAAGGGGGAAAGGGAGGGAGTGGGATGGACTGGGAATTTGGGATTAATAGATGCAAACTATTACCTTTGGAATGGATAGGCAAAGAGATTCTGCTGCATAGCACTGGGAACTATGTCTGGTCACTTGCGATGGAGCATGATAATGTGAGGAAAAAGAATATATACATGTATGTGTGACTGGCTCACCTTGCTGTACAGTAGAAAATCGACAGAACAGTTTAAACCAGCTATAATAGAAAAAATAAAAATCATTATAAAATTTAAAAAATATATGATATATATGTTTATATTCCTTGGAGTCCCTTTATCTGATGTGGTTTAAGGATCCAGTGTTGTCTCTGCATCAGCCTGGGTTACTGCTATGACATGGGTCTGATCCTTGGCCTGGGAACTTCAACATTCCATAGTTGTGGCCAATAATAAATAAATAGATAAAAATATATTCTTGGGTAGTTTCCTGAAATATACATTAATAATAGGTAAAATAAAGTATTAAAATTTAAATAAGCAGATTTTATTATGTTAAAGGAAAAACATGGAAATGCTTCCCTTCATTGAATTACCAGGCAAACTCTGTGTGGGGAAAAAACACAAAACAAAAAAGTTTTAAAAATCTATTGTTTAGAGCCTAAGGCATGCCCACCTCATTGTCTCTGGAAAGGAGGACATGGCCTCAGAGCACGAAGCACCAAGGAAGGGGTCTAAAGGCAGGGCTGGAGGACACTAGAAGCCAAGAGTGTGCCTTCTGTCCTCGCCCCTCCCCTCTATTCCCCTCCCATTCAGTGTTCTTGCCCTTGTGTTGCACATGTGAAGCTGACATATTTCTTCAAAAGGCATATAAGCATTTATTACTACTAACCATAAACCATACGTGATAATAGTGTGTGCTACACAAACATACATACACATGCTTCATTTGGGAATAAACCTAACTTCCTGAAGAATATACTTAGTCTAAAATATTGAGTATATTATCTAGCTCTTTATGATTAACATCAAGATCAATAAAAATATTTAGCAAGCACGCATTTACAAATGGCAGTAGAAAAAGCAATATGAATATTCTAAAAGCCCTGTAATTCTGCTTTCTTTCCTTTACAAATGAGGAAGCTGAGGCTAACAGATATTCATGATTGCTTTAATCATTTGTTTAAATAGATTACTATCACAAGACCTAAAATTATTATATATCACAAAAAAGTGACATACAAAATTTTATGGTTTTATGTGAAAAATTTTGCAGTTACCCAAAACAACATATAGACAAAACTACCTAAAAGATGGAAAAAGAGTAAAAAAAAAATTTTTAAATTAAAACATTTGATCTTCACGAAACTGTTAATAAAAAGTCACTGCACAAACAGGTATACAATTAAATTGTATTTTTAGAATATTGTAAGATAGGAGAAATGGCTCTTTTTTTCCAAAAATAATTTAGAGAAAGAAATTGGATATCAAAAATGCTTTAAGAAAGGAAAGACTTCACTATGAGAGGATTGTAGGCATAGAATATATAATTAGAAAGGCAGAAATTCCAAGAGTATCTCAAAAAACTAGAGATGAGAGTTAGAATATACATCATACTGTTTAAGGAAACGAGGATTTGGGGTTGGATATTTTTCAGAAATAAACAATTCTTACTGTGACAAGTCTTTAACATTCAAAAGACAGATCCTAAATATTCATGAATCCCCCAATCAATAAATATGAAAATGTCAGAGTTCTCTTTTGGCGTAGTAGGTTAAGGATCTGGCACTGTCAATGCAGCAGCTTTGGTTGTTGCTATGGTGTGGGTTTGATCCCTGCCCTGGAAACTGACACATGCTGTGGGAACTGCCCAAAAAATACGTGTAAGAAAATGTTTGCAGAGGCTCCCACCTTTTCCTGTTGAACAGTGTAGAACAATCTTAACAACCCTGGCTCTGAAGACAGGCTTGAGTAGAAATCCCCACTTCCACTTATTAATGGTGTGGTCTTAGACAAGTTCCATAAGTTTTCCCAACTTTCAGTTTTCTCAACTATGGAATGAAGATAATATCACTTACATTAAATGATTATTTTAAGGGCCAACTTAAATAAAGTGTATAATGTATGCAAAAGTGCTTTGTAAAACCTTGGCATAAAAGTTCAATAAAATGTAGCTATTATTGTTACCAGTATTTTTAAAAAGCAGATTAGTACAATGAGAGTGAGCTACTTGGTCAACACCAATAAAAACCCAAACCCTGGAAAATACACAGCTTCCCCTTTCACTCAAGTGAAGGCCACAAAGTATACTCCTGGTCTCCCCACAATAAGCACAGACAGTAAGCCCTGCTTAAGCCAGATGGAATACTCAGAGCTTCCTGTTCCACAAATTCCAAGGGGAGGTAAGAAAAATAAGGAAGACAAGTAATGGAAGAATAAAATGAAGGTATAATACTTTCTTTAACAACTCTGGCAGTGCCCCCAAAAAAGACTACTTCAGAAGGGACTATGTTCGTGCACATTCAGATTCTCATCTCTTCCCTTCCAATCTATCTCCAGGGCCGTCGTAAAGCCAAAGTACTATAACGGTCCCTCCTTACATAAACAAGGCTGGTGTCCTGGGTTCTCAAGTATTTTCTATAAGAGCCCAAAATGAAAGATTTCTGCTTACATCTATCCTTGTTTCAAAAAATATTTCTGGTTTTAGCTCTTCCCAACTCCCAAGGGCTGCGTTCTGAATAGGTGATTTATATCAATGTTTCAATTATATTTAGTAATGTGAAGTTGACAAATGTGCTGTAGAACTCAGCTGTCCCCAGTATGTAACATCTCCAGTACCAGCACATCTCACACCTGCATGTGAGAGAACTCAAGAAAAAATAAATCTCACCCTTCTCCTCTTAACTTCCTGACTTCTCTGTTTTTCTTTTCATTTTATTATACCTAGAACCAAAAATAAAAATTCTTCTTGGTTACTATCTTAAGCAACATCCTTGATATTGGATATTCCATATGTTTTTACCTAACTACTTAGAGAGACTTTATTCCTTATCTTTTGTTTCCTCCCCTTCTAGACCATGCCTAGGTAAACAAACCACATACATAGACCAGATGGATAGACAGATGGATAGATAATTAGATAAACTTTCTTGACATCCTTTTTTCAGGAGACAAAGCTTTTTGCAGTGAGGACATGCAAGAATTAAATAAATTACTCTCTATTTTCTCAATGTGCATTTGTTTCTATCTGCCCACTTCTCATTAAAATATGATGGTAGTATCTGTTTAAAAATGAACCATCCATCAAAAATTGTTTCTCTATCTCTTAGTTAACTGCCCTGACTGCCTTAGCTGCCACTCATTCCCCATTAAGTAGAAAATGATCACGTGGGTTTTAGTTCACTTAAAATCTTCTGATGCTTGATGCTTATGAGAACTGAAAATAAAGGAAAACTTACACATGACTTTTTCCAAGCCAGCTATGTGTACAGGTTGAGGGCTTTACACAGCTCTTAAGAACTTGCCAAATGACTTATGTTTTTAAGAAATTGTATATATCCTTAATTTCCTCTACTCAAAGAGAACTTTAGAATTTCTATTTCCCCTACAACTTCAAAATACTCTAAGACTTCTATTATTTGTTTCCATGCTCAGTTTCTAAAAGAATACAGTGGTAGTGTAGACTGTTTATATGTATATGTTTGGGGGGGCAGTGTGTGTGTGTGTGTATAAACTGTCAGTTTTGTTTCTTTTCAAAATTTTAGCTAGCTTAGCTAGCAATACAATCCCTACTCAATGTAAATAACTCCTGGATTCTGGCTGGCTATTATATCAACATGAACAAATGCCTAAAAATATTCTTTACCAGATATAGAAACTATAATTTGGGATGATCTGACTTAAAATACATGCTATATAGCAAACTTGTATTTCACTTTGGAGGTTTCCAGGGGAGCACCTTAAAAGAGACAGACAGAAATCTCCAGAGTACCGAAAAAAAAGTATAAAAAGCTTAATGTAAGGGAACCAAAGTAAAAGAAGCTCGAGTTTTAAGATATATCACACATATTAAGACACCTTGGGCCGAGGAAAAAACTGGTTGCTAACAAGAGCACTAAATTAAATGTTAAATAAAACTAAATTTCAATCAAATATAGTAAGTATAGGTAAAGCACAGCTTTTCAATTTTATTCTTAACGCACATTTTCTATTTTATTCAATCTCTCACAATTAGAATACATAAAACTTTTCTGTTGAGTTTTCCTTACTTACAATGAATTTATCGCTATTGCTTACTATTTTTATGAATAACCCTCTAACACATGATTAATAAAATAATCACCAAATACCTTCCATGAGTTAGGAACCATGTTTGTACTAGAAATAACCAGTGAAAAAAAATTAAAATTCTGCCATCAAATATATGCATCTGCAGTTTCCACTCTGGTGCAGCAAGTTAAGGATCTAGTGTTGTCTCTGTGGCAGCATGGGTTTAATCCCTGGCCTGGTGTATTGCTGAAGCTGTGGTGTAGGTCTCAGCTGCACTCAGATACAATCCCTGGCCTGAGAACTTCCATATGCCATGGGTGAGGGCAAAAAAATCAAGAATATTTTCATCTAGTTTTGGAACCACTAAATAAGGAGGAATTACTCAAGAGTGATCAGAATTAAGACAAGCATGAGCCCATGGAGCTATAAAAGCACAGATGAGTGGAACCAAATCACAGCCCACTCTTATCTCTAAAGTTAAAGCTCAAGCTTTCATTTTTCTCCAATAATCACTTCCAATTATAGATATTTCCTGTATTGCTGTAAGCATTTTGCTATTTTGAGGTAAAACTGAAGAGATGGGGAAAGATAAAGCAGAATGAGTTTTATTCTCTTGCAGAGTCCACCTTCTAATTCATAACCTCAGTCTTGCATGAACTTCTTAGAGGATTCAATTTGGTTCCATTGCTTGCTTTCTATTTTCCTTCCTACTGCACCTGTCCATTCCCACTGCAGTTTAAGGGTAAAAGGTACCGGCCTGTTTGGTACCCAGATTTGCAGCTGGTACTGGTCAATCATTAATTCATCCATAAATAAAATAGAATGAATAAGTAGTAAAGTTAATGATCAATTTTATGTAACTGGTAATAGAACCAAAATTATATAGAGGCTTCCTGACTAATAAAATTCTTCTTCAAAGCTCTGATGCAGTGAAAAATCCAGCTTTAAGATTATTTAAAAAGTTACTCATATAGTTAGTCAACATTAAGAAAGATAAAATAGCACTGCTTGTTTTAATCTTCAAAAAAATAAAATCATATAAGCCTCAGGCTTCCAAGATGTCTCCAGATCACAAAAACAGTACCCATTTTCTGCCACACCACCCCCTCATACATGTCTGATCAAAGAGAAACAAACCACAACAATGAGAAAAAATAAGGTTTTATTTTCATTGTAAATAGTACATTAATGGAAAATAAAAACCGGTATGCATGTAGCAATTTACATAAAAGCAGAGAAGTATTAGAAAAGGATTATTAGAAGATAAAAAAGGAAAAATTAAGTGAGAAGCAAATAGGATTTAGCATGAGCAAATCTGCTGGCAGTGATAACATGCCAATCAGCAGTGAAGACAAACAGTAAGGAGCAGGCTCAAAAAATGGAAAGATGTAAGCTATAAAATAAAAAGAGGAGTTCTGCAATAGGTTGGAAGAAACAAACAAAGCATGCATTCCTTTCTATATTCCTTCTTCCAGTTTATGTAAGGAGAGACCAAAAGCAACCAGTAACTCAATTAAGGAAGAAAGGAAGGAAAGGAAAGAAAGAAGAAAAAAAGGAAGGAAAGGCACGAAAAGGAAAAAAAAAAGCCATAACAAAATAACTTAGGCTGATGCAGTCACTATCTTTAATGTACCAATGGCATACCAAGTAGTTCATTTCTGCAGCCTAAGGGAAAATGTTCCAGTTCTAGTTTAAATATAAACACATTTGACTCAGTCTATCCCACTGAACATAATAATAAAACCTGGAAATATTGGATGGAATAAATATTGGAAATCTCTGAAATCTTAACTATAACAGGTGGATTCTGGGGAAAAAAAGCATTTGCAATGCTGACACACTGGTACTGAGTTTACTATTTTTTTCCCTCAAGTAACTATCAGCCTAAACTCACTATGCTGAAAATAGACACAAGGGTAAAAAACAGAAAGAGCTCCAGGAGAAGCTCTCTAAGCTTTTTATTGTGGGATTGAAAGGGAACTACTAATGTTCAGAAAGACTGCTGTGTTCTCCCACACCCAGCCCCATGTTATCCTGTAGTGGTGGCAATAGGCAGAGGTAATGGGAACATGCAAAAATGAAAACTGAAAGAGAGGAGACTTCTCCTTTGTTTATAAGAGCTGTGGTTAAAAGAACATAGAGCATGTATTGACTGCTTTATTTCCTCCCTTGGTCCTCCTACCCACTGCCTCTTGGCCAGAGATGCAGAGGAACTTGCAGGACACAGCAATGTATGGCAACTAAAGCCCTAGTTTTTTGGGTAGGCAACTTTTAAAAGAGGAACACCAAGAAACTAGAAATTTTGAGAGAGATTCTGGACCATGAAGGCTCAGGAAAGCAAACCAATAAAACTGTTTATGAAATTCTAGTCTCACCCCTGACCTGCATCTGAACTCATTCTATGAATCCAACATTACTATGATATCAAAACTACAAAGAACATACACACACAAATTTACAGGCCACTATCACTGATAAAAATAGGTACAAAAATGCTCAACAGTGTATTAACAAACTGAATCCAATATATTAAAAGGATCACATACCAGTGTCAAGTGAGATTAATCTCAGGGATACAAAGATTTTTCAGTATCTACAAATTAATCAATGTGATACACCATATTAACAAACTGAAGAATAACAACCATATGATCATCTCAATAGATGCAGAAAAAGCTTTTCACGAAATTCAAACTCAAATTTCATTATGATTAAAAACTGTCCAGAAAATGGTCATAAAGGGAATATACTTCAGTGTAATAAAGGCTATATATGACAAACCCACAGCTATCACCATTCTCAAAGGTGAAAAACAGAAAGCATTTCCTCTAAGATTAGGAACAGGATAAGGATGTCCATTATTACCACTTTTATTCAACATAGTATTTGGAGTCCTAGGCATAGCAATCAGATGGGAAAAGGAAATAGAACATATCCAGATTGGAGAGGAAGAAGTAAAACTGTTTGCAGATGACATAATATCAGAAACATATTAAGGAAAGAGCCCCAGTTACCACCACATCAAAAAGAATAAAACACCTAGGAATAAACTTATCTAAGGAGGTAAAAGACTTGTACTCCAAAAAGTATAAGATACTGATGAAAGAAATTGAAGATTGCACAAATAGATGAAAAGATATACCATGTTCTTGGATTGGTGGAGTCAATACTGTTACTATGACCACACAGCACAAGACAATACACAGATTCAATGCAATCTCTAACAAATTATAATGGCATTTTCCACAGAACTAAAACAAAAAAATTTAAAGTTTGCATGGGAACAATAAAGACCATGAATAGATAAAACAATATCGAGAAAGAGCAGAGCTGAAGGAATCAGTCTCCCTGGCTTCAGACTACATAATAAAGCTACTGTAATTAATACAGTATGGCAATGGTACAAAAACAGACTCTCAGATCAATGCAACAAGATAGAGAGCCCATAAATAAACCCACATATGTATGGTCAATTAATCTACAACAAAGAGAAGGGGTCAAGAATATACAATATGGAAAAGATGGTCTTGTGAATAAGTGGTGCTGGGAAAACTGGACAGCTACATGTAAAAGAATGAATTTCAAACATTTTATACAATAATATACAAACAAACTCAAAATGGATTAAATTAAATGTAAGATCAGAAACCATAAAACTCCTAGAGGAAAACATTGGCAGAACACTCTTTGACATAAATTGTAACAATATTTTTTTTAATCTATCTCCTAAAACAAAGGAAATAAAAGCAAAAATAAACAAATGGGACTTAATTAAACTTATAAACTTTTGCACAGCAAGGAAACCATTGACAAAATAAGAAGACAACATACTAAATGGGGAAAAATGCAAATTATGTAACTGACAAGGGCTTTATCTCCAAAATATAAAAATAGCTCATACAACTCAACAATAAAAACAACAAAAACCAATTTAAAAATGGGCAGAAGACCTAAATAGACATTTTTTCCAAAGAGGACATGTAGATGGCCAGCAGGCACATGAAAATATGCTCAACATTTTTAATCATCAGGGAAATGCAAATCAAAATCACAAGGAGATATCACCTCACACCTGCCATAATGGCTACAATCAAAAAGAATACAAATAAATATTAGGTAAAATGTGGAGAAAAGGGAACTATCTTATACTCTTGGTGGGAATGTAAACTGGTATAGCCACTGTGGAAAATAAAATGAATATTCCTCAAAAAATTAAAAATAAAACTACCATATGACCCAGCAATACAACTCCTTAGTATATATATCCAAAAAATATAAAAAATACTAACCTGAAAAGATATATGCAGCACAGTGTTTCTAACAGCATTATTTACACTTGCCAAGAATGGAAGCAACTTAAGTATCTATCAAGAGATGAATGGTTAAAGAAGATGTGGTGTATACATACACACATACACAATGGAATACTCCTCAGCAATAAAAATAATTAAATTTTACAATTTGCAAAAATATGGATGGACTTGGAGGGTATTATACTGAGTGAAATAAGTCAGACAGAGAAAAACAAATACTTTAGGATATCACTTACATGTGGAATCTGAGAAATACAACAAATTAGCAAATACAACAAAAAAGAAACAGACTTAAAAATATAGAGAACAGGCTGGTGATTAACAGTGGGGAGAAGGAAAGTGGTCCTTTATTGGATAGGGGATTAAGAGGTACATGCTATTACATAGAAAATAAGTTATAAGGGCACGTTGTACAACATAGTGAGTATAACCAATATTCTATTAAATAACTATAAATGAAATACAACCTTTAAAATTTTTGAATCACTCTATTGTACAACTGTAACCTTACATAATATTGTACATTAACTATACTTCAAAATTAAAAAAAAAAAAAAAAAAAAACGAACCTTAGACCACAGCTCAGGTCCAAGATTGATGACTGGATGGCACACATATAAAAAAGAAATAGAGTTATGAAGACTGAAAAAATGCAATTGACATTGGAACAACAGTCTACAAAGGTGAGTTGGAATGAGTAGCTAACCAGGTTGACAGCCTGCTAAAAACAAAAACAAAAACTATTAACATTACCCATAGAATTTAAATGATACCATCATCTTATAATATCCAGAATACAACCTAAAATTATTTATTGTACAAATAGCCAGCAAAGTATCACAGTGTGGGAAAAGGTAAAGCATGTCAATGCTGAGATGACAAAGATACTGGAATTCTCAAAAATTCTAAAGCTAAAGTAGCTATTATAAAAATACTCCAGCAAACAGTAAAAACTACTCTTGAAACCAATGAAAAATAGAAAATCTCATCATCAAAACAGACAATATAAAAAGAAACAAATTAAATGTTTTTGAACTGAAAACAAAATAAGATTTTAAACTACATGGATAATCTCAATAATGGAACAAAGATAACAGCAAAAAAGAATCAGTGAACTAGAATATATATGAATGGAAATTTATTCAATCTGAAAAACAAAGAGAAAAAGAATGTTTTAAATGAACAAAACTCTCAGGGAGTTATTCAATTATAACAAAATAGCTAGCATTTATGTTAAATATGTTCAAGAAAGAAAGGAAAATGAGTGTGGTACAAAAAAAGTATTTAAAGATATATCGACTGAAAACTTCACAAATTTCATGAAATACATTAACATACAGATTCGAAACCTCAGCAAAGCCCCAAAAGGAAAAATCCAAAGAACTTATGCCCAGGCATATCATAATAAATATTTTCAAAGAAATGTTGAAGGAATTCCTTCAGACAAAAGGGAAATAAATTTAATAGAAAATAAATTTGGAATATCAAAACTGAAAGAAAAATACTATAAGTGAAAAATATCTGGGTAAATAGAGAAATTATTCTTTTCCTCTTGGTTGTTTAAGATATGTTGAACAGGTGAAAGCAAAAAAATAACAATGTGTGATGGGATTTACAATTTAACTGGACATACTATATAAGACAATAACAACAAAAAAAGAAAGTACGTAGTAATACATACTGGTAAAGTTCCTATATTTCTCTTTGAGTGGCAAAATACTGATCCTAAATAGGCTGTGAAGAGGTACGTAAGTATATAGTAAGCTGTAGAGCAACTATTAAAACAATATTATGAAATACAAAAAAAAAAACACTCCATGTAAAACAAAACAAAACACTAGAAAATATACCACAAACCCAAGACAGGAAAAGAAAAACAAAGGAATAAAAAAACAAATAGAACAGGGAATTCCTACTGTGGCTCAATGGGTTACGAACCTGACTAGTGTCCATGAGGACGCAGGTTTGATCCCTGCTCCTCACTCTGTGGGTTAAGGACCCACCGTTGCCACCAGCTGCAGTGTAGGTTGCGGAAGCAGCTCTGATCCAGTGTTGCTATGGCATAGGCTGGCAACTGCAGCTCCAATTCAACCCCTAGCCTGGGAGCTACCATATCCTGCAGGTGTGGCCCTAAAAAAGAAAAAAAAATAGAGCAAACATAAAATAAATACTAAAGTACTAAAATTTTAGACATAGCCCAAACATATAAGTAACTACATTATATACAAATATTGAAAATACAAATGAAGAGCCAGAGATTGCAAAAGTGGAATTTCTTAAGATTCTTTTTCCTTCAAGACTGAAGGAGAAATTAAGACATTCCTAGATAAATAAGAGTTGAGAGAATTCTTTACCACTAGACCTTACCTGCCCTACAAGAAATGCTCAAGACAGTCCTCCACCATGAAATGAATGACCACTAAATGGTAACTCAAGGCTGTATGAAGTAATAAACATCTTAGTAAATATACAAGCAATTATGAATGCCAGTATTACTATAACAATGGTTTGTAACTCCACTTTTTAAATGCATGTTTTAAGGCACTAATATAAATTTTTTAAAATATTAGTCTAAAAGCTAGTAATATTATAAATTTAGTTTGTAATTCCACATGTCTACATAATTTAAAAGACTAAGAATTTAAAATAATTATTAGTTTATGTTTGGGGTAGACATTGCATAAAGATGTAATTTTGTGTTATCTGCCAGTAAAAGAGCAGAGTTTTATATTTTATTGAAGTTAAACTGGTGTAAATTCAAATTAGAGTGTTATAAATTTAGAATGTTAAATGTAATCCCCATGGTAACCAAAAGAAAATAGCTATAAAATGTACACAAGAGAAAATTAGAAAGGAATTTAAACATTTCCCACCAAAAAACAGCTAACCACTAAAGAAAACAGTAATGCATGAAATAGACAAGAGAGCTATTAGGCATGTAGAAAACAAATAGCAGAATGATGACAGAAGTCCCTCCTGATCAATAATGACTTTAAATGCAATGGATTAAATTTGTCAAAAATACATATTGGCAGAATGGATAAAAATATATGATCCAACTATATGACGTCTACAAGAGACTCATCTTAGATTCAGAGATACAAATAGATTGAATGTGAAAAGGCAGAAAAAGATATTCCATGTAAACAGTAACCAAAAGTGAGCAAGGGTGACTATATGACTGTAAGTCAAAATAGTCTCGGTTAAAAGAGTTCACAAAAGACAGGTAAGACATAACATATTAATATATATTAGCTAAATATATATTAATAAGATATTCAATACATCAAAAAATATAACAATTATGCACCCAATAATAGATAAGCAAATAAATGAAATAAGAGCTGACAGAATAGAAGGAAGCAATAGTTCTTCAAAGTTGTTGGGCACTTCAATACCCCATATTCAATAATGTATAGAACAACCAGAACGAAGTTAATCAAAGAAATAAAAGACCTGATAGAACATCATGGAGGATAATGTGAGAAAAAGAGCATACATAATATATGTATATAATATAATATAATATATATAATGTATATATATGGCTAGGTCACTTTGCTGTTAAGCAGAAATTGACAGAAAACTGTAAATCAACTATAATGGAAAAAACAAAAATCATATAAACTTAAAAAAAGAAATAAAAGACAACACAATGTATCAACTCAATCTAATAGACATAAAGAGAACCCTACTCAACAGGAGCAGCAGATGTGTTTTTTTCAAGCGATCATGGGAAATTTTCCAGGAGAGACTGTGTTAATTCACAAATTAAGTCTCAATAGATTTAAAAAGTTAGATATCATACAGTCTTCACCAACCACAAAAGAATGAACTTAAAGAAACAATACCAGAAATAAATCTAGAAAACCCAAAAATTTGTGGAAAGTAAAATAACACACTTTTAAATGATCAATGAATCAAAGAAATCACAAACTGAAACTAGAATGAATTTAAGATGAATGAAAATGAAAATGCAACATACCAAAACACTGGTACATAGTGAAAACAGTGTTAAGGGAAAATTCATAGCTATAGACACTTAACATCAAAAAACAAGAATAATCTTAAAACAACAACCAAGATTGAGAAGTAGAAGAAGCAGAGAAAAACATACAAAACCCAAACTAACAGAAGGAGTAGAGTAGATATAAACAAGATAGAGAATAGAGTAACAAGAGAGAAAATCAATGATTTCAAAAGTTGGTTCTATGAGTAAGTGAACAAACTTTAAACTAGATGGACTGAGGAAGAAGAAAAAAAACTCAAATTGCTAAAATCAGAAATGAAAGTGGGAGCTTGGCCAAGCTGGTAGAGCAGGAAAACCCTAAGTTTACCTCATCTCATAAGCAGATCAAAATTACAATTGTTTACAAAGCAACTATTGATGAGAAAGACCAGAACCTAGCAAAATAATCTACAATGAAACATAGAAATCAAAAACCACAGTGACATGGGTAGGAGGGTTGGAATCATAGTATACAAGACCACACACACTGGTAGGTGAACACAAATGAGTGGATAATTACAAGTGAAGAAGCACTCCAATTGTAAAAGTAACAACAGATCTGAGCCCCACATTGGGCTCTCCAGCCTGGGGCATGCACTGGGAAAATGAGTCCCCAGACTTTGAAGACCAATGGAGCTTATTTTTAGGAGATGCAGATGGCTGGAGAAAATAGAGTTCTACTCTTAAAAGGTACACACAAAATCTCACATGCTCCATGACTCAGGGAAAAAGAAGCAATCTGAAAGTACTCTGAGTTCAGAACCACCCACTGACCTTGGAGAGACAAAAAGTAATTTGAAATTACTCTATGGACATAGATACTGATGGCACCCATTTGGGGGAGCTCATTCTACCATGTAGACACTGGTGCTTGCAAGCATCATTTTGGAATCCTCTTTCTAGCTTATTAGCACCAGGACCATGCCTCATCCACCAGCCTTTTGGCACCAACATGGAGACCTCTAAGGCCAAGTAACTAGCCTGGAGGGGGAAGGAGAGGGAAGGCAGAACAGAACTGTACCTATTCCCAGACAAGCTACCTTAAGACCTGAGCAGAGCACACAGTTGCCCTAGTACACTTCCCTGTCCACCAGAGAGTGCAGAACCTAGCCACACATACAAATATATAGGCACTAGTTCCAGTACCCCAAGACCCCTGCAGCCAAAACCTTGGGGCCCATTTGATGGGTTACATGGGTTTTTATATGCAAAGGAAATGAAAGCTTTATCTTGATGAGTTATCTGTACTCTCATGTTCACTGCAGCATTATTCACAATAGCCAAGGTACAGAAATAACCTATGTATCTAACAATGAATGAATGGATGAAGAAAATGGAAAAGAAGATATATATAGTTAGTAGATAAGCACTTTAAAATATTTTCAATGTCACTGTTTACTAGAGAAATTAAATCAAAACCACAGTAGTACTACATATCTATTAGAACAAATAAAATGAAAAATAGTAGTAATACCAAATATGGATGAGCATGCAGAGAAACTGGAATCTCTCATACCTTTTTGTTGAGAATTGTACAGCCACTAGAAAATAGTTTGGAAGTTTATTAAGAGAGTAAACATACATTTACCATTGGCTCCAGCAGTTGAATTCTTCAGCATTTATGGCAGAGGACTGAAAATCTACATTCACATAAATACAGCACATTTATTTAGCCCAAAGCTAGAAATAACCAAAATACCCTCCACTGATGAATGATTAAACAGACTGTGGTATACAATATGATGGAATGCTACTCAGTAATGAAAAGAAACAAACTACTGACACATGTAATAACTTGAATAAATCTCAAAGGCATTGTGGTAAGTGAAAAAAGACCAATTTGAACAAAAATTCATTACTTAGGATTCCATTTTTAGAATATCTTCAAAATGAAAACATTATAGAGATGGAAAACAGAGCAATAGTTGCAAGGGTTTAGATATGGTGATGGGGAAAGAGACAGTTGTGACTAGAAAAGGTAGTTGACATAGGGAAGACCTCTGTGGTAATGGACCAGTTCTGTATCACGAATGTGGTAGAGGTCACACCAATTTATTGATGCAATGAAAGAATAGAAAATTAACACGTGCATTGTACCAATATCAATTTTCTGGCTTTCATCTTGTACTATAATTATTTAAGATGCTAATTATAGTACATCTATACACTGTACCTTGCGGAAAACTGAGGAAAAGGTATAAAGGACTTCTCTGTAATATCTTAGCAATTTCTTGTGAATCTATAATTACTTGTAAATGAAATGTTTAAAAATATAAATCTGGAAAAAATGACCATTTTTCATTTGAGATGTTAACATATAGAGAGATTCTGACTTTAGCCTTTAATACGTTTCCTGCATTTTCTAAACATTTTCAAAATAGAAACTTTAAAAAAAAAACCATATGAAAATGCATGTTTAAGTTCAAATTCATAATTTATTGTTCTTTATAAATTGTTATCAATGAGGGAACCTGAGAGTGCCTATATTGGTTTGCTCAGGCTGACAAAACAAAGTACCACAAACTGAGTGGCTTAAGCCATTCTACAGGCATACCTCATTTTATTGTGCTTTACTTTATTGCATTTTTTACCAACCGAAGGTTTCTGGTAACCGTGGAATTCTTTTGGCAACATTTTTTCTAGCATTTGCTCACTTTATGTTTCTGTGTTACATTTTGGTAGTTCTCACACTATTTCAAACTGTTTTATCATCATTATATCATAATTGGTGGTCTTTGATGTCACTATTACAATTCATTGAAGACTCAGATGATGGTTAGCATTTTTTAGCAATACAGCATCTTTCAATTAAGGTATGCACATCTTTTTTTTTTAAGACAATGCTATCATCTACTTAATAGACTACAGTTAATGTAAATATAAATTTTATATGCAATGGGAAGACAAAAATTGTGACGCTCTTAATTGTGGTACTTGTTTATTACACTGGTCTTGAACTGAACCCACAATATCGCCAAGGCATGTCTGTAGTTTACTGTCTCACATTTGGAGGCCTGAAGTCCAAGGTTGTCATGAGTGCTGATTCCTTCTGAGGGCAGTGATGAAGAAAGAATCCATTACAATCTTCTCTCCTAGCTTCTGGTGGTTTTCTAGGAAACACTGCCATGATATCCCTGGGCATGTAGTTCTCTGCCATCATCTTCACATAATGTTCTTCTCATGTATGTGTTCTGATTTCCCCTTTTTATAAGGACAGCAGTCACACTGGATGATTAGCCCACCCTACTCCAGTATCTCAGCAACAACCTTATTTCTAAATAAACTCATATTAGGATTTTAACAAATGAACAGGGGGAACAAATTCAGCCTCAAATAGGGCCTTACCTCTCGTCTACATATAGTTGAAAAATAAGGGGAAAAAATGTATAAGCAAATGCAGTTTATTTGGGTCATGTGTTACTTTCTAGGTTTTTTGGCTTTGACATTTTAAAGGCCAGAGACCATTAAAAGTAGAGCTGATGAAAATTTGATCAGTAAATGTATTGGCATTCTAGAAGAACTTATACCTTTCTTCTCCTTCCCTCCCTTCCTCCTTCCTTCTTTCATTCTTTCCTGCAACAAATATTTGGAGTACCTAATGCATATGAGGCATGAGTCTAAGAACTGAGAATATAAAGGAGATAAAAATCTTTGCCCTCACAGTGTTTCCTTGTTAGTGACAGACAATAAAATAAATACATAAATTTTTACATTGGATAGAAATAAATGTGAAGGAGAAGGAAGAGAGTATGAAATGTTACAGTTGCCTTTTGTGGATGGTGACCAGATAAGGCTCCAATGAAAAGGTAATTCTTGAGTAAACACTTGAAAAAAGCGAGAAAACAAGCCATGTGCATATCTGGAGAAGAGCATTCCAAGCAGAAATACAGCAAGTGCAAATGCCTGAAGGCAAAAGAAATTCCTTTTTCAAGGAATAAAACTGACAAAGAGGCCAGTGTGAAGACAGGAAAAGAATCAGGAGAATATAAGGAGAAGATGAAATGAGAAAACTAATAGTGAACAGAGTACACAGGGCTTTGTATGTAAAGGTCTACTTTTACTCTGAATGAGGTGAGAAAATCCTTGTGAGTTTGAGGCAGAGTGTTGCAACCTAACTTAGGTAGTAAGAACGATTCAACATGGACTATACCCTCAACAGCTTTATAACTCTGATGGAAAATATATATCTATTTTCTTGATGTTTTATAACTTCTAATCTGGCAAGTGCCACTAAATCAAGCTCCTACAACTTTAAAACAGGTTGATTTATTTCCCTTGGGCCAGTCTAGAGTCCTATAAAATTAAAATCCTTAAAGGTTAGAACATTTCACTATATAGAATTCAAGAGATACAAAACTGTCTGGGTTTTGTTCTCTTCACCCTTTTATTCTTCCAGTGTTTGTCTCAATTATAGGCAACCTGACCGAGACATAAAGACGTTTGTCTTCAACTCTTATAATTGACATGACACAGACTTGTCTGGGTATGTGCAAATTCAGTCACCAGATAATAATTTTCAGTCTACTTATAAATAAAATTAGAAGTAAGGAAATGATTTTTTGAGAAAATAAGTAGATGGGCAAAGAAACAGCAGAGTATCAGATCCAGGAAATGCAATGAAGAGTAATAGACAGGAGTGTAAAATAAGTTCAAGACTGTTAACTAATTTTGCTGAACAACTGAATATATAACTAGGAGACTGACTTAATTGGCCCCCAATTATCTGTATTTCTTGTTTCAAAGTAATTTAAAGATATCTGACAATACTTCTGCATCAAAAACTAAGCAAATTTCTGACCAGCCCTCTTCATACCAGTCTAATCAAATAACTAGTGCCGATTATACCTTAGACACATCTCTGGCAGCCATTCCCAATGGCACCTCAACAGGTGATTCTCTATCCTGTCACTGCCACCAGTTATTTTTCTAAAATATAAATCAGATAATGACTTAAAATTGAATTACAGTTCCCCTTAACCCACAGCAAAGTTCTCCAACATTTAAGGAACATACTCCCAAGTTTGCTCTGTCTTGGCTTTTCAAACTCATACCACTTTCTCACACAGCTATATACTTGTTTTAATTTGTTTTTTTAATTGAAGTATAATTATAATTGATTTACAATGTTGTGTACTATGTACTCTTGCTATTCCATTTTTAATAATCACTTTATTACTCAAATATATGTATATATATATACAAACACACTACCATATTTACATATACATATACACATACTACTATATACTATAAGTACTATATACACACATGCATACTACTGGATATATAGAGTCTATATTCCACATATATATGCCATAAACCATGCCCTGTTAATTTTTCAATTCCAATTACAGTGCCCAGTAAACAACAAGCACTCAATATTTGATAAATAAAATATTAAGTGATAACCTTATAAGTGATATTATCATTGATCTTATTTTTTTTATAATCACTAAATGATTTTTTCAGACTCATAGACTTACCAAAGTATATCAAAGCTATTAATTTAAACCACAATTCTAGAGTTTCCTCCAAAGTATTATTAGTAACTAGGAACATTTTTACCATTTTTCTACTCCCCCATGTCACCACACTAATTCAATCTATGGAAAATGGTGTTACGAAGATACTTGATGACAACTGACTCATCATGCAGATACATCCAGGACTTTAAATCTTATTATAATATTTAGATGATGTTCTGAAATGGTGTTGACAAGTCAAAAAACCCACAGCAGTTAAAACAAAAAAAAAGATAGAATTGTGGAGGAAAAGCCATTTATGAAAAGCTTTAGCCTTTGACCTACTAATTTTACAGAAAAGCTGACATGCTACAGTGCCTATGATGTCTTATGACTGTATGTGCCTCATTCCACTTTTGTGAGAAAACAGTAAATAACAAAAAAAGAGTATTTACTCACAAGAGAAATACATATCCAAGACAAATTATAACATAGGCACACACAAAAGCTTGTACATGAATGATTTACATTATTGAAAATGACCGAAAGTATAAATAATCAAATATCCATCAAATGATGGATAAATGTACAGACACACACACACAGACACACACACCCCACACAGAGGACTATTCATCATCCAATAAAATGAACTGTATACCAATGCATGCCACATCAAGGATGAATCTTGAAAATATTTGCTGAGTCATTTTCAATTGTTGAAGCCAATCATAAATGCCACATTATTACATGATTCCTCCTATAGGTAATTTCCAGAATATACAAATATATACAAATCTATACAGAAAGAAACTTGATTGACAGTTACCCAGGATCAGAGGTGGAAGGGGGAAGGGTACAGGGAGTCACAGCTAATGGGTACAGGATTTCTTCTTCAGATGATGAAAATGTTCTAAAATAGATTATGGTAATAGTCACACAGCCCTAGAATACTAAAAAACATTCAATTACACCTTAAATGGGTGAATTGTATGTTTTATAAATTATGCATCAATAAAGGCATTAATTTTAAAAAAATGTTAATTGGAACTTTTTCAAGAAAACCAAGTTCAAATGGCATGCGTTTTGAACTCAAATGAATTCTTCCTGTGAGGGTTTACATAACTGATATTGCATTTGCACATAATATCTTTAGGACATTTTTTAAGGTAAAAAAGGATGACCTCGAGTCGTTAAAAAGGGTCAGATTTAGGGAGTTAGCATTGTGGCTCAGCGGGTTACAAATACAATGTAGTGTCCATAAGGATGTGGGTTTGATCCCTGGTCTCACTCTGTGGATTAAGTGCAGCTGCAGCTCTGATTTGACCCCAGCCCTGGGAACTTCCATATGTCACAAGAGTGACCATAAAAAAGGAAAAAAAAAAAAAGGTTAACTTTAGTGATACAAGTGAAAAGAGAAAAGTACCTAGTACATTTTAGCAAGTTTTCATCCAAAATGATAAAATTTAAATTCTGGTATTAAAGAGTTAGCTGGGGAAAATCTGACTTTTTCTAATGACATTCTTGAGATCTGAATGACTGAAGATTTCCCTGAAAATATAATAGTAATTAACACTGAATAATATAAGAATTTATGTAGGTAACAACTTCTTGATTACTTTGATTACAGGCACATGCAAACGTTAGTCCAATAACTATTCACTGAGAAAGCTGATAAAATACCGCCATATGCCACAAGCTGGGTGGATACTGGTATTTGTTTCAGTCTCCCCTTTCCAGCCCAGTTAATGCTGACAGATGGATTTCCTGTGTAAATGAGCTCACCTCCAGGCAATAACAGCACCTATCAACTATTTCAGATTAGTTTTTTCTCCAAGAACACCCATTAGTCATACTGAAAAAAGGAACTGGAAGAAATTTCTACATGTTTGTCACCTCTTTTTTAGTGCTGCCTACTTCCTAATATCAACTTAACCCTACCAAACCAGCATCTTAGTATTTGGTTAAAACCCAGTCAACCAAGGCAAAGTCTGAAAAACTATAAAATAATTTTTAAAATATTTTTAGTTTTGACTCCAAACACTCATCCTGCCCCTGCCATGCCTCCCATCCTTTCACTATAAACTGTACACATAGAAAGCCAATTATACTACTATGAGTTTCTCTTTCAGCATATTCTCCATAGGAGTAGTCTGGTTTGATGTTAAAACATAATTTACTCAATTTTCAAAAAACTAATTGTACTTCTATACACTATCAATGAAGATTACAAAAGGAAATCAAGAAAACAACTCATTTGCATCAGCATCCAAAGAATAAAATATTTAGGAATAAATTTAACAAAAGAAGTCCAAGATTTATAATCTGAAACCGCAAAACATTGTGTGAAGAAGTAAATAAATGGTAAGACATCCTATGTTGATGGATTAAAAGACTTAATATTAAAATATCAATACTCCCCAAATTATCTATAGATTCAATACAATTCATCTCAAAATTCCAGCTGCCACAGCCTTTTTTTTTTTCAGAAACTGACAAACTGATTTTAAAATTCATATCAAAATACAAGGGACCCAGAGTAGCCAAAAAACTTAATAGAAAAGAACAAAGTTGGAAGACTCTAATTTCCTGATTTTAAAACTTACTACAAAGCTACGGTAATCTAGGCAGGGTATAGACATACAGAGCAATGCAACAAAAGTGAGAGTTAAGAAATAAACCACTACATGTATGGTTAATTGATTTTAGACGGGTATCAAGACATTTTAATTATTGGAAAGCAGTCTTTTGAACAAATGTTTCTGGAACAACTGGACATCTACACAAAAAAGACTAAGGTTGAACTCCTTCCTTAAAATCATTACAACATATGCAAAACTTAACTCAAAGTTAATTAAAGGTACAACGTTAAGAAAACTACTTTTTTTGTCTTTTTTTTTTTTTTTTTTTTTTTTTTAGGGCCTCACCCATGGCATATGGATGCTTCCAGGCTAGGGCTTGAATCAGAGCTGTAGCCACTGGCCTACACCACACAGCAAGGCCAGACCTGAGCTGAGTCTGTGACATACACCATAGCTCACGGCAATGTCAGATCCTTAACCCATTGAGCAAGGCCAGGGATAGAACCTGCATCCTCATGGAGGCTAGTCAGATTCATTTCCACTGAGCCATGACAAGACACCTCAAACTGCTTTTTAAACTTTTGGAAGAAGCATAGGCATAATTCTTTGTGATTTTGAATTACTTAGATCTGACAATAAAAGAACAAGCAATGGAATTCCCTTTGTGGCTTAGTGTTAATGAATCCATCTAGTATCCATGAGGATGCGGGTTTGATCCTGGCCTTGCTCAGTCAGTTAAATATCCAGCTGCAGTATAGCTGCAGGCTTGGCTCAGATCTGGCATTGTTGTGACTATGGTATAGGCAGGCAGCTGCAGCTCCAATGATTCAACCCCTAGCCTTGGAACTTCCATATGCTGCAGGTGTGACCCTAAAAAGGAAAAAAAAAAAAAGAAATTGGACTTCTTAAAAAACCTTTGTGCTTCAAAGAATATCATCGAGAGTAAAAAAATGTGAGAAAATAATTGCAAATGATGTATATGACATGAGACTCGTATCTAAAAGTTAAAAGAACTCCTGTAACTCAATAATAAAAGCCCAATTTTTAAAAGGGCAAAGGATACAAGTAGACATTCCTGGAGTTCCCGTTGTGGCACAGTGGTTAACGAATCCGACTAGGAACCATGAGGTTGCTGGTTCGATCCCTGGCCTTGCTCAGTGGGTTAACAATCCGGCGTTGCTGTGAGCTGTGGTGTAGGTTGCAGACATGGCTCAGAACCCGAGTTGCTGTGGCTCTGGCGTAGGCCGGTGGGGCTACAGCTCAGATTAGACCCCTAGCCTGGGAACCTCCATATGCTGCAGGAACGGCCCTAGATAAGGCAAAAAGACAAAAAAAAAAAAGTAGACATTCCTCCAAAGGAGATATGCAAATGGCCAATAAGTACATGAAAAGATGCTCAACATGAATAGCCATCAAGGAAATGCAAATCAAAATGACAGTGAGATACTGATTCACATCCACTAGGATGGATATCATCAGAAAGACTTAAGTGCTACAAGAAAGCAGAGAAACTGAAAACCTTCTGCAGGTAGGAATATAAAATTATAGAGCCCCTTGGGAAAACAGTCTAGCAGTTTCTCAAAAGTTTCAGGTAAAATTACCATTGACCCAGCAGTTACACTCCTAAGTATGACCCAAGAGAAAATGTATCTCCACACAAATACTTATACATGAATAAAAGCAGCATTATTTATAACAGTTTAAAAGGAGAAAAAACCCAAATGTCCATTAACTTATAAATGAATAAGAAAAGATATTATATCCATAAAATTATTATTCAGTAATAAATAGAAATGGTGTACTGATATATACTACATATGGCTTAAACTTGAAAACACACTAAGTCAAAAAAGCCAGGAAAAGGCCACATATTGTATGATTATATTTATATAAATGTATAGAACAGGAAAATCCATAGCAAGAAAAAGTAGATTAATGGTTGCCTAAGACTGGGAGGTTGAGAAGAAAATGAGGAGTGACTTATAATCATTGTCGGGTTTCTCTTTTGAGGGGAGTAAAAATGTTCTAAAATTAATTGTAGCAATAGTTATAGAACTTTGAACATACTAAAAACCCCTGAATTGTACACTTTAACTGAATGAATTGCATAATATGTGAATACTAGCTTGACAAAACTTTTAAAATGAAATTTGATTTATGTTATACTTTACAAATGCAGAAGATTTTTCTATAAGCTTTCTCTCAAGATGGTTGGTCTCACTCTTTTTTCAGGTTATGAACTACTGACACTACAACATCCTATATTATGTACAGTATGATTATACTAGAGATTACAATATGAAGCTACTGCCTTGTCAAATATTTTGGTTTAAGGGTTAGAGGAATGAAGAAAAACACCCCAATCTCTTAAACCCATTATTTCATTCTCATTTATCAAAGAATTCTACACTGAGATTTAGTATAAAACCAGACAAAAAAAGTAGGGTTTTTTTGGTTTTTGTTTGTTTGTTTGTTTTTTAATGAAAAAAGGAAGGAGTTCCCGTCGTGGCTCAGCAGCTAATGAATCCCACTAGGAACCATGAGGTCCCGCGTTGCTGTGGCTCTGGCGTAGGCTGGCAGCTGCAACTCCGATTAGACCCCTAGCCTGGGAACCTCCATATGCGGCGGGAGCGGCCCAAGAAATGACAAAAAGACAAAAAAAAAAGAGGAAGAAAAGAATTTTAGGTACTTAGATACTGAAATTAAGAAGCCACTCAAATATACACGTGTACAACTAAAAATAACCCTAATTTTTAATAGGAAGTCTAATTTTATAGAACAATACTTTGCCAATTTCAGATTCTTAATTTAAAAAATAATTGGATACTTTTAGATACCATCTTCATACACATTTTAAAGATTTACATATTTAAATGTTAAATTGTCGAAGCCTAAATTCAGTTTCCTTTCAGTTTTATTACAAACACAAAAAAGCATTGAATGCTTATGAGAAACATATATAAAAGAAAACATTTACATGTACCTACCTCCCACATAGAACTGGGTGTTTGTAAAATCCATCTTCAAGTGCTTCAAGCAGTTGTTACTCTGTTACTCTGACAGCTTAAATCAGGTCGACTCCAGGAAAGATAGCCAAAAGATGATGGCAAGTGAATTCTTCCACCTTTATGTATTTCATCAAATCAGAGAATGCCTATGGCAATTTAAAGGGGAAGAAACAATATACATATTGATTTAACGTTTTCCATAAAATGCCACATTTGTGACTCAATATTATGTTGGAACCTTCAGAACTAGGCACCCCATGACCAAAAATTCCATCTTTCATGTTTTTTTTCATTCCCTCACCCATGTTTCTAGTCCTTTCCTCGCATTTACTTCCATCTTAATAAAGTAGTTATAGTTAGCATTTCCATTTTTGGAAGATTTACTTTTTATTTTATTTTATTTTATTTATTTTGTCTTTTCTGTCTTTTTAGGATCGCACCCACAGCATATGGAGGTTCCCAGGCTAGGGGTCGAATTGGAGCTGCAGCCACCAGCCTACGCCACAGCCACAGCAATGCCAGGTCTGAGCCGCCTCTGTGACCTACACCACCGCTCATGGGAATACCGGATCCTTAACCCACTGAGCGAGGCCAGGGATCAAACCTGCAACCTCATGGTTCCTAGCTGGATTTGTTTCTGCTGCGCCACGGCGGGAACTCCAGATTTACTTTCATATTACCACCACTTTCTCTTTACAGATATTGCAATTGCAGTCACTAGTTCCCCCCTGCCTCCTGACAGAATCATGTGGAAGGCACCCCAAGGCAAAGAGCATCCAGTTTTCAAGCTCTCCAAGGGGACCCACTCCAAAGACTTCCTCTGGAGACCACTCTAAAGTTTAACAAATCACACTCCCAGGATACGTTTCTACAAACTCAACTAAATTAATCATGTAGAAGGTTAAGAGCACTTGTATTTTCAGTGAAAATGTCATTATAGGAGGTCTTTTGTTAGTATATTAAATGTTGCCATATTTTAAACTTTTGAAATAATTAAGAGCCATGTAGTAACTGTGACTATACAGTCCCAGTGTCAAAAGTTCTGAATAATGGCATATCAATCAAGGCTGGCTTCAAAGAAGGGTTAATCTCTTTTCCCTATGGAGACTCTTAGTATTTAAAATCCATAAAAAAAATGGTTAGGTTTTGTGGCAGGTACCCCATTTGCCCCATAATACTGACTGCTTTCTCTCACTGCACAAGTAAGAAGGGAAACTTGGGATAAGACCAAGAACTTTCGTGAAAATTTTCAATCCACTGCTTCTCATATAATCAAGGCCTGAATGCACACCAAGTTTAAAATATACAAATGACGAAGTCACACCTTCATTCAAAATCTCATCTAATACAAAGTCAATTTTTTTTTGTCTTTTTGCCATTTTGGGGGCTGCTACTGCAGGATATGGAGGTTCCCAGGGTAGGGGTTGAATCAGAGCTATAGCCACCGACCTACGCCAGAGCCACAATGTGGGATCCAAGCCATGTCTGCGACCTACACCACAGCTCAGGGCAATGCCAGATCCTTAACCCACTGAGCAAGGCCAGGGATCGAACCCACAACCTCATTGTTCCTAGTCGGATTCGTTAACCACTGAGCCACGACGGGAATGCCACAAAGTCAAATTTTTAAAAACTTGATGTTTTTAATTTTCAAATAAATTGAACTTATTCTGAATGCTATTTCTGAACATAACAGAAAATAAAAATCTGATCCATTAGGTGAATGGAAAGGTTTTCTAAATAGGACTTTGCATTTACTGAAAACAATCTACTACAACTATGTTTCAAAAATCTAATTATAGTTATTTTAAGGCAAATTTTGTTTTTTTAAATAAATAATGAAATCACCTGAATTGAGTAGTGCTATATCAGCATGAGTAGCTTCCAACATTGCATTAGTTAACTAAGCTTCCAAGGTTGCACTCAGACTTACAGTAATTTCACTGCCATCTAATTCTGTATTAAATGAGCAGAAAACTTCTAACACACTAAGAGAAAAAATAAGCCATCTGAAAAATCAACATTTCTTTATTAATTTTCTCCTATTTTTTATCTGCAGCTCAAAATCAGATTATTGACACTCTTCTCCAAGTATCAGAGTACTAAAAGTATATCAAAATACTTCATATTACAATCATTTACTTTTATATGCATTTTAAAAATTATTCAGCCTGATCTACAAGACCAACCCTCCAGGGGAAATTGAGGTATAAATTAGTTTTCTTCCTTCTGAAAATGCATTGTCAAATGATATCAATCCATAAGTACCCTGTTAAAAAATATCATAGATCATTATGAATTATATTTGCCTTTTAATAATAAGGCAATTCTATAATTTTTAAATCAGTTGAAAACTTTTATCACAAATACTTCTCACACGTCTTCTACTCTATAGAATTTCTTGAGGAAATTAGTTGGTGGGAGCCTTAGTAGTAATGAAGTAATAAAGAACTACTCAATTTTCAACAATAATACATTTTTAAATGGAAATATAGTTGCTTTAAAATATGTATTAGTTTCAGGTGGATAGCATGGTGAATCAATACTTTTACAGAAGCTATTACAAGATAATGGCTTTAATATCCTGTGTAGTACAATATACCTTGTTACTTATTTTATACATCATAGTTTGTATTGCTTAATCCCCTACCCTTACTGTGCCCTTCCTCCCATTCCTCTCCCCACTGGTAAACATGATTTTGTCATAGAAAAGAGAAAGTAGGCTAGTGGGTTCCAGGGGCTGAGGGGAGAGGGGAATGTGGAGTGGCTGCTGATGTGTTCAGAGTTTCTTTTGGGGGATGGTGGAAATCCTCTAAACTGATTGTGATGATGGTTGTGGTATAATCTTATTAATATACTAAAAACTAATGAACACTTTAATATGCTAAATTTTTATTTTGGTGAAATGTATATATGCATGTGTGTGTGCAATCAAAACACAGAAGATCTATGGGCCAGGTCCTACCCGAGAGCAGCAATTTTCAGCCCAACCCTGAGCAGATGTCCCCTGCCTCACATTTGATCTCTGTGCTGACTGAATTCACTTTTTACTGTTCCTGCTCTAAGATTAAAAATGTGAACTAGAATTCTCACATAAATATGGTGCTACTGTTGATGGGCTGTGGCCAACCTTTTTGGAAAGCACTCGATATCAAGAACAAAAGAAAGGAGTTCCCACTTTGGTACAGTGGGTTAAGAACCCAACTGCAACAGTTCTAGTACCTTCAGAGGCACAGGTTTGATCTCCACCCTGGTTTGGGTATATCCACTTGCCATAGGTGCACCACCAAAAAAAAAGAACGATAGAAATTATTACACCCTTTGATACTCAGATTCCCTCCAAGAAAATATACCATAAGGAAATAATTAAGATTATAAAATAAGTTTTAGGGAGTTCCTGTCATGGCTGAGTGGGTTAAGAACCCACTTAGTATACATGAGGATGTGGGTTCAATCCCTGGCCTCACTCAGTGGGTTAAGAATCAGGCATTGCCGTGAGCTGAAATGTAGGTCACAGAAGTGGTTTGGATCCCATCTTGCTGTGCTGATGGTGTAGGCCAGCAGCTGCAGCTCCAATTAAACCTTTTAGACTTTCCTCTAAAAGTAGCTAAAGACTATAGTTGACTTTAGATAATGAAGTTAACTATCACAAATTTGAATTCAGATATAAATGCTATGTTTGAAAGTTAAGTGTGACTTATAGCTCTGTATTTCTATTTTGTAAATAAACCCATTTATATCACTTTTTTAGATTATACATCTATGTGATATATTTTTGTCTATTTTTGTCTTTTCCAGAAATATGCCCAGGAGTGTCATACAGTAGTTCTATTTTTAGTGTTTCAAGGAACTTCCATTCTGTTCCCCACAGTGGTTACATGAATTTAGACTCCCACTAACAATGTAGGAGGGTTCCTCTTTTCCACACCATCTCTAGCATTATTTTTAGATTTTTTGATGATGGCCATTCTGACTGGGGTGTGGTAGAACTTTACTGTAGCTTTGATTGGCATTTCTCTAATAAATAGCAATGCTGAGCATCTTTTTGTGTGCCTGTTGGCCATCTGGATGTTTTCTTTGGAGAAATATCTATTTAAATCTTCTGCCCATTTTTTGGTTGGCTTGTTATTTGTTTATATATACATATATATATATATGTATACATATGCATACATATATAGAGAGAGATAAATAGCACAGTATATGAGCTGTTTGCATATTTTGGAGATTAGTCTCTTATTGGCCACATCATTTACAAATATTTTCTCCCATTCTATAGGCTATCTTCATTTTTTTTTATGGATTCCTTTGCTGTGCAAAAGCTTTTAAGTTTAATTGGGCCCAGTTGAATTATTTTTGCTTTTGTTCCCGTTATTCTAAAAGATGGATCCAAAAATATTGCTACAACTTATGTCAAAAAGTGTTCTATGTTTTGTTTTAGATTTTGGTATCTGATCTTACATTTAGGTCTTTAATCCATTTTGAGTTTATTTTTAATGTATGGTGTTAATGTTCTAATTTCATTCTTTTACATATAGCTGTCAGTTTTCCCAGCACCACTTATTGAACAAACTGTCTTTCCTCCATTATATATTCTTGCCTACTTTGTGGTAAATTAATTTACCATAGGTGTGTGGGTTCATTTCTGGGCTTTCTATCCAGTTCCAAAGATCTATGTTTTGTGGGGGTGGGGGGGGGGGTGGGGGGTTGTGCCAGTGCCATACTGTTTTGATTACTATAGCTCTGTTTTATAGTCTTAAGTCAGGAGGACTGATTTCTCCAGCTTTGTTCTTCCTTCTCAAGTTTGTTTTGCCTACTTGGGGCCTTCTGTGTTTCCATTCAAATTTTAAAATTTTTGTTCCAGTTCTATAAAAAATACCATTGGTAATTTAATTGGGATTGCATTGAATCTGGAGACTGCCTTGAGTGTTATGGTCATTTTAACAATATTGATTCTTCCAATCCAAGAACATAGTATATTTTTCTGTTTGTATGGTCTTCAATTTCTTTCAGTGTCTCATAGTTTTCAGGCTATAGGTCTTTTACCTCCTTAGGTTTATTTCTAGCAATTTTATTATTTTTGATGTGATGGTAAATGAGATTGTTTTCTTAATTTCTTTCTGATAGTTTGTTGTTAGTGTATAAAAATGCAATATATTTCTGTATATTAATTTTGTATCCAGGTCAATATCACTGATGAACATGGATGCAAAAATCCTTACCAAAATATTAGCAAACCAAATCCAACAATACATTAAAACGGTCATACACCATGATCAAGTGAGATTTATCCCAGGGATGCAAGGATTTTTCAATATTCACAAAGTCAATCACTGCAATACACCACATTAACAATTTAGAGAATAAAAACAATATGATCATTTCAATAGATGCAGTAAAAGTTTTGATAAATGGATGCGGAATTTTATGATTAAAAAAACTCTCCAGAAAGTGGTCATAAAGAGAGTATACTTCAATATAATCAAGGCCATATAGGACAAACGCAATGGCTAACATCATACTCAATGGTGAAAAGCTGAAAGCATTCTGTCTGAGATCAAGAACAAGACAAAGATGCCTACTCTCAGTATTTTTACTCAGTATAGTTTTGGAAGTCTTAGCCACAGCAGTAACAAGAAATAACAGAAATCCAAACTGAAGAGAACAAGTAAAATTGTCACTGTTTGAGAAGACATGATATATACATAGAAGATCCAAAAGATGCTACTGGAAAACTACTAGAGCTCATCAATTAAGTTAGCCATAGTTTTTAAAAGATGAGGAGTTTACTGTTGCCTGGTCAGCCAGGGTCCTAAATGCTTAGTAACTTCTAACATTCCTGGGCAGCTCATCCCTTAGTGTCTAGACACTTTAATTAAAAACCAGAACAATATCCAGCTGCACTAAAAAAGACAGAGACAAAATGACCATCTCTTTGGGATAACCTGACCCAAAAGCAGATATAGCACACTATGTCATTTCACCCATTGATACTTGCTAAGGTAAAAGTTTTTACTTCCCCAAAGAGAGAATGAGAAATTCAGTTCCCTGGGAACCCACACCCACAGGAACAACCCCATATACAATTTCCCATCATCAATTTGCATTGAATCCTACCTGGCACAACAGTGGTGAAAGGAAAAAGAAAAGCAGCAAAATTTACCAAAGAACAAGAGTCAGAAGAACACAGCAGAGATTAAAACTGTGACAAAATATTCTCTCAAGAATTAAAAAATAAAAGGAAGTAACAAAGGTCAGGGATATTAAAAATGTTGATGGTGAGAAAAGAAGAGGAAATGGCAACAGTGTGTATAATATGTTCCCTTTGTGAAAAAAAAGGGGAAAGATAAGCATTTATATTCTTTTTGGTTTATACATAAAGAAACTCTGTAAAGAAGCCTAAGAAACTAAGAATAAAGTTTGCCTGAGGGGAGTCAAAACTGAGCAGAAGGAGTTAAGCATAGGAAGTCTTTTTACTCTAAAATTAATATGTTTGGTTATTGGATATGTTAGTATATTACCTATATAAAATTATTATTAATATAATTAGTCAAAAATTACTAATGGACACATTACTCCTAATTACTATTTACTTATGAAAACATGAATCAAGATTTTCAAGGGAACAGTCTGTTTCAGAGAACATGGATTATCATTTTGTCTCAGAACATTTTCAGATCTAGATAGTCCTTTCTAAACCTAAAAGGAACCACAGTTGAGTTTTGTCTCTCTACACATAACAATGATCAGAATAAACATCCAGTAAAACTTTTAATTCCGAAATATTTACTACAAATGTAATGTTGTTTCACTAATTTTGAATTTGTGTTAAATTTTAGAACTGAACAGATGTTTATATTTTAATGTCTATGATAAAAATACAAAGCATACAATATATACTATCATGTTCAAACCACTTGAGAACAAACTTAAAGGCTTTTGATTGTGCTAGTGTATTCTTCATGAGGTCAGAAGTCATAATGGAATTCACACTGTACCAAGCATTCAATTCTTGTTAAGTGAAAGAAAATGTCCTAGAAGGTATTATAACTAGTCTATTTATCAAAACTATACCAACAAGAGCTTTATATGTTCTTTTAATGAATAAAAGAAATTTTATCAAGTTAGGAATATAAGCTATTAATTAATATATCAGAATTAAAGCAATAAATAGAAACAAATTAAATAAACACAATCCAACAAAATCAAGGCTGTGTGCCAACCCCCCATTAGTTTATAGATAGGAAAAAAAATTACTCTTAAAGAAAATGTTCTTTTGGATATGGGGATAAAATAGGCAATGTCAAAATACTATCAATTTTCAAATTCTGGAGTCCACTTTAGAAAACTTTACCAGTGAACTTCTCAATTGCTGTTCAAACTGAAAACACAGTTTTATTTAAAATGTATTGAAAGATTAAACTATCTACCCTAAATAACTTCCATAAGCAGTTTACATTATAACTTGTCTCAACATTTTCATAGTACAATATAATACATTAAGTGGAATATACAGTCCTTGAAAACTGTATTTGCACAGTATTTTAATGACGCGGTATGCTGGATATCTTCAATAGATTCCTCCAGATTCACTTTCTTTTTCTATCCTGCTATGGGCTCAGGTAGGCCAGCCTCTATGGATTGCATCAGCTGGCTTCCTGTTGGTTTAAACCAATGGGAGAGTCAGACAGAAATTTGAGAGGAAGAGGTAGGGGAAGAGAATAGGGTCAGAGTAGTTATTCCCCTAATTCTTCTTCTTTCTGGATCTTTGCAGTTTGGTTGGAGCCCTCTGTTGAAGGTTATGGTTTCTATCAGCTAATTTTTATGCAGAATCCTCTGTGGCCTTTTCAGGCTTAGAAATGCCTCTTTATACTTGACTCCATACTAGTATTATCCTCACTCTGCACTAGTATTTCTAATAGAGATATAATATAATCAACATATACATAATTTAAATTTTTCCATATAGTCACATTATTAAAAGAAACAAATATGAGTAATTTATATCATTTAATGTGACAAATCAAAATTATCATTTCAATACATAATCATATAAAAATGATTAATAAAAATATTTTACATTCTATTTTCATAGTAAGTCTTAGAAATCTAGTATGTATATTAACATTAACGGCACACCTGAATTTGGACTAGTCATATTTTAAGTGCTCAATACTGTATTATCCCTTCCTTATATTTTCCTTCCCTCTTCCCATATCTTTTTAAATAGTCTTTTTATTAATCTTTCCTCAAATTACCCATGTGGGTGTGTTATCCATTTTCTGCCAGGATGAAACTGATATGGATGGGGAAATTCTTGATCCAACATTTAGGAAAAAGTAGTATGTTAAATCATACAATTACATTACAATCTCAACTACATGAAAAATGCACATAAACTTCAAGGAAATATCACAAAATATTACCATAAAATGATAGAATTTTGAGTGTTTTCTGTTTCTTGGTACTTTTCTATACTTACTAAATTGCATCAAAAATAATTTAAAATGTCAAAACAAAAAACTAATAGTTAACATAATTGATAAACTGAATATAACCAACAGGGATTAACTCTTTGTTCTTACTTTATTAACCCAATCCCCCAAAAAAACCCCATTAAAAATGGAAAATCAAATACAGATTTATAGTATAAACAGAATGTCAACATCACTTACAGTAAATCGACATGCTCCTCAGTAAGGGAAGTCAAGGAGTTCCTATCATGGCTCAGTGGTTAATGAACCCGACTAGTATCTGTGAGGATGCGGATTCCATCCCTGGCCTACTCAGTGAGTTAAGGATCCAGCCTTGCTGTGAGCTGTGGTGTAGATCGCAGACGTGGCTCAGATCCCATGTTACTGTGGCTCTGGCATAGGCCAGAGGCTACAGCTCAGATTGGACCCCTCACCTGGGAACCTCCATATGCTGTGGGTGTGGCCTTAAAAAAATGGGTTGGGGGAGTCAACACTGCAGAGCTCAGACGAAGCTGCTAGTACACCGAGTCTCCAACACTCGCAGTTCCCTTCTTTTACAACATAAGTAAGTAAAACAAAGTTAGCACATATGGTCAAGTTTGGAGTTTGGACTAAAATTAGTAACCATATATATACTAAATTTAAATGTGGAACATTGCTAGATACTAACTTCTAAATCCACATGATAATGAGTTCAGAAATATCCCTTCATGTGTGGCAGACAAAACAAATAGCAAAGAGATAAAAGTGGAAAAGGGCAATTAAAACCTAGGGACTAATTTCTGCCACTCTTTCTTCATTCAGTATCTTTTGTCACCCAAAGGCGAAAAGTCCACTTGGAGATGGGAAGGATGGAATAAATGACAGGATGACCCCAAATCACTTCCTCTGCAATTATTTGACCTTACCAACCACCTGCTCTTACAATAGATGTCCCTAAATATAAAAATATTTAACATTCTTTTGTTTGTCCAGATCAGCCTCTCCAATGGCCAGTTTTACTGTAATAACAAATAAAATCAGAAACCATTTAAATATTTAATAAAGTAAATAAAATATCATCTACTGACTAGAATACAATGTAAACAATAAAAGCAATGCTGTAAAAGAATATTTCATGCACTCCAATGTAAAGGACTTAATGCCACTGAAACTTAAAAGTGGGTAAAATGAATTTTTATCTCACATATATTTGCCATAATAAAAATATTATTTAATACCTGGGGAAAAGTATTGTGGGTTTTTTTAAGTGAAGATGTAATATGACAAACCAGTAGCAACCAATCACTACACAACAGAAATCAAACCCATTTGTTCACTGTATAAAATTTAGAAAGGCTCAAAACAAACAAACAAACAAACAAAAAACTTCCTGTGCCACTCAGCTCTAACCACTATTAAACATTATATATCTGTAAAATGGGACAGGTGGATAGAAATTAATCCCAATTAGTTCCCACTGTGGCGCAGTGGTTAACAAATCTGACTAGGAACCATGAGGTTGCGGGTTTGGTCCCTGGCCTTGCTCAGTAGGTTAAGGATCCGGCATTGCCGTGAGCTGTGGTGTAGGTTGCAGACACAGCTCGGATCTGGCATTGCTGTGGCTGTGGCATAGGCCAGCAGCTACAGGCTACAGGTCTGATTAGACCCCTAGTCTGGGAATCTCCATGTGCCATGGGAGTGGCCCTAGAAATGACAAAAATAAATAAATTAATTAATTAATCCCAATTAATGTCCCTTTCTATATAAATTCCCTAATAATCTCTTCAATATAGGTAAATAATGCCCATACCAGTATCTTCTCATCAAAATCCCACACATTTCATCAAGTTCAAATATTTTTTTCTTATCTGTTATCTGTTCACCAATAAAAACAGCTAAAATGATGCCGAGCACTTACAATTTTACCTTTCACTGTATATCTATTATCTTGTTTAATTCATACCAATACCCAGTGAAGGAGTACCATTATTTTCCTTATTTTAAATCAAATAAAACTGAGGCATTGATAAATTAGTCACTTTTTTTTTCAGGATCATTTAACTAGAGATCCAGGTCAAACTAATGCCAAAGCCTGTGACCTTAACTACTCTGGTAATACTGCTCACTTCTGTATAGGCACAAATAAAATCTTGCCACATAAAATCAAACCTAGGTGTGACTGCAAGTTTTCAGATTTATTGAACAATTACGTTCATCAGCTCCCGTATGCTCTGTCTCAGCCTACCTATAAGGTGATAAAGAAGATAAGTCAACTCTTCTCATACTAAATAATCTAAAGTACTAAATACATTACTTTATAAATTTTAAGTAAGAGTAAAAGAAATAACTCATAAATACTCCAAACCACAAAATATACTCCCAATTCATTTAAAATAAAATCATATGCTTTCCTTTCATTATTGTACTTAAAACTGAAAGATATAAGCAGTCACCACTAACAATCAAAAGTGCATTCAAGACACTGAACTTATTCAGATGTTGCAAATGAAAAAAATTAAGAAGTTTGTTGTAATTTTATGCCTTTATCAAAAGCAAAGAACATATTTCAGATAGCAGCATGAAGATATTTTCTTACATTTAGAGTAAAATTCCAAGTATGAGAACATACAGAAAAGTCATAAGTAAGATCAGTTCTGATAAGCAGTAGCATACTTCACCTTCTAGCCTATTTGCATTCTGAAAAGATAAGCTAAAAGACAGTATATTAATTATATTCTCCACTTAAATATGAAACGTTTCCATATAACATGTCCTCATATTACAATTTGAAATCCCTTAAAATACTCTAAGGCATGTAGGAAAACTCAAATTATCCTACAAAATACAACTCCTTAAATATAAATGCTGCCCTCTGGCTACAAGGTTTAAGATTATTTGTTTGATGTATTGCTACATCTTTAAATAAATTACATCAAGTTTTTTGTAAAATAATGCCTCTGCAAACACATAATCTAGTGTTCTAATTGTTTGCAAATCTCCTCTAACTCATTATTGAAAACTTCCTTTACCTTATTGCCTCCCCTTGCTTTTCTTTTTTTTTAATTTATTTCTTTTTTCTAATTATTTCCCCAATACATTTTTTTTTCTACTTACAGCATGGTAACCCAGTTACACATACATGTACACATTCTTTCTTCTCCCATTATCATGCTCCATCATAAGTGACTAGACATAGCTCCCAGTGCTACACAGTAGGATCTCATTGCTAATCCATTCCTAAAGCAATAGTCTGCATCCATTAACCCCAAGCTCCCAATCCACCCCACTCCCTCCCCCTCCCCCTCAGCAACCACAAGTCTATTCTCCAAGTCCGTGAGTTTCTTTTCTGTGGAAAGGTTCATTTGTGCCATAACTTAGATTCCAGATATAAGTGATATCATAGGGTATTTGTCTTCCTCTTTCTGACTTAACTCAATATGAGAGTCTCTAGTTCCAGCCGTGTTGCTGCAAATGCCATTATTTCATTCTTTTTATGGCTCAGTAGTATTCCATGGTGTATACACTCCACATCTTCCTAATCCAATCATCTGTCAATGGGCATTTGGTTTGTTTCCATGTCTTGGCTGCTGTTGTGAACAGTGTTGCAATGAACATGCAGGTTCATATGTTTTTTTCTAGAAAAGTTTTGTCCCAAGAGTGGGATTTCTGGGTCATATGGTAGTTCTCTGTATAGATTTCTAAGGTACCTCCATATTTTCCCCATAGTGGTTTTACCAGCTTACATTCCCACCAACAGTGCAGGAGGGTTCCCTTCTCCCCACACCCTTTTCAGCATTTGTTATTTGTGGACTTATTAATGATGGCCATTCTGACTGGTGTGAGGTGGTATCTCTTGGTAGTTTTGATTTGCCCTAATCAAACTGACAAGCTTTTGCACAGCAAAGGAAACTCAAAAGAAAACAAAAAGACAACTTACAGAATGGGAGAAAATAGTTTCAAATGATGCAAATGAAAGGGGCTTAATCTCTTAAATATACAAACAGCTTATACAACTCAACAGCAAAAAATCAACAACCCAACTGAAAAATGTGCAAAAGACCTGAATAGATATATCTCCAAAGACTATATGCAGAGGGCCAACAAGCACATGAAAAAATGCTCAACATCCCTGATTATTAGAGAAATAATCAGTATTTTATAATTCTCAGTGTAAGTACAGGTCTTCCATCCTGAAAGAGGTCTTTTTAATTTGACAACTATGACCACAGATTGGTCTGTTTTTCCTTTTGTCTCTGTCAGTTTTTCTTTATTCTTCTGGAGGCAGTGCATGTGAAAATATAGGATTTTTATCTTGGTGTTGAATCAACACGTACTTTAATCATTAAAAATATACTTGAGTAAAAGAATGAAAAAATACATACTTAATCCATAGTAATACTTTTAGTCATACTTCTGGCTGTTAAGTCTACCTCAGATGGGGACCTGAGTCAGATTAGATAGAACAGAGAGAATTTTATGGTGTTGAAAGATACTTTAAGACATATAATAGACTTGATTTGGTGAAAATTTGATGTGGAGTGATATGGGAGGAATTAGTGATATTTTCTAAAGCAATTTAATTTTAATTGTAAGACTTGATTCTAGAAAGCACTGTATATATTTGAAGGTGGATGCCTTTACAAAAACACTTTTTTTTTGTAAAGATAAAGACAAAGAGTGGCAGCTGAGACAAGAGAATGGGTGTGTGGGTAGTTAATTTGGGGGTTAGTATGCACTAAATATGTTGATATACCAAGGTCAGGGCAGGGAGATGCTAAAAAGAGCAATAAGGAAGTATTAATTGATGGAGCCACATCTCAGATGACAGAAGGAAATGGGAATAAAATCATGATTGAAGGAAATAACTGTAGACTGATGGATAATAGGTACTCAAGGAAGAAGTATGATAAATGTAAGAAGTGGATGTAAAATTGGGGGTTTTACTTAATTTATGTTTTTTTCCACAAGGAAGATAATCTTAGAATGAAAAATACAAGAGATCATGGGATTTAGAGAAAATAGTAAATTCACTCATTCATAAAACATTTATCAATAGCCAGATACTATACTAAAACCTGATCTACAAAAATAAGTAAGAAAGTCACTTCAAGGAGGTGGGAGAACAAGTTATTTGATCTAAATATATAATTGTAATAAATGATGTAAGTGATGAAATAGAGATACACCTTCGATAATAGGCAAGCATGAGGGAGAGATAGCAAATCTAGTGTGGAGTGGTGATGGGGTTACTGCTTTGGAAGAAATGAAGCTGATGGCCCTTTGTGAGCATTGTAAAGATGAAACAACATAATTCTGAAAGGAATTTTAAGACATGAAATGAAAAGAGGATTTAGAGATATAAGTGCCTAGAGAGATAATGTCAGTTGAACCAAGTGGAGATTTTAGTTGATGTGACTATTTTACAATCGGGAGGTATTTCTTACTGCCTCAACAACAAGTAACAGCTCATGGCCCAGCTTTGGTCCATGGTCTGTTCTTTGAATAGCAATGATCTGGGGAGTATATTGCATTAAGAAAGGCTAGGGGAAACTACTGGAATGTCTACATTCATGCAGATAGAAAGATGGAAAAATTCTAGGGAGAGGGGGATTTAAATTACAGAGCAAAGTCCATTGGAGGCTGGTGAGGAATAAGGCTGGGGAGCTGATTGTGGGTCTTAAGAACATTGAGAATGGCTACTGGGGCAAGTCATAACATGAGGGACCTTGAGTTTTAGGAGCAGTGGTGTCATATTTAGGTTGGCTCAAGAGTAGTGGTTTGGGGATAAACTTCGTAGAGAGAAACACAAGTAGGCCAAGAGTATGGTAAATTTCAGGATACTGACAAAAAAGTCTTTGAACAGATGGGCTCTAGTAGATGGGATGGAAGTGAAGCTAAGGAGTGAACTGGTGAATTGTGAGAAATGTGAGAAGCAGGAAGTGTTCTCCACATCTAAAAGCTCACGCAGAAGTAGTAGGGAATCTAAAGCTGAAACAAATGGAAGTTTTGGTCACAGGATGAGAAATTAGGATTAAAGATGATTTAGTAATACTCTATTGTATGTAGCTACCATATTTTAATCCATTTATCTGTAGATGGACATTGAGGTTGTTTCCATGTCTTGGCTATTGTGAATAGTGTTGCTATGGACATACAGGTCCATGCATCTTTTTGAATTATAGTTTTGTCCAGATATATGCCCAGGAGTGGGATTGCTGGTTCATATGGTAGTTCTATATTTAGTTTTCTGAGGAACCTCCACACTGTTTTCCATAGTGATTGTACCAATTTACATTCCCACCAATACTGAAAGAGGGCTCCCTTTTATTCAACACCATCTCCAGCATTTGTTGTGTGTAGACTTGTTAATGATGGCAATTCTGACAGGTGTGAGGTGGTACCTCATTATAATTTTGATTTGCATTTCTCTGAGAATTAGTGATGCTGAGCATCTTTTCATGTGCCTATTAGCTATCCATAAGTCTTCTCTAGAAAAAATGTCTATTTAGGTCTTCTGCTCATTTTACTATTTTTTTTTTCTTGTCAAGTTGTATGAGTTGTTTGTATATTTTGAAAATTAGGCCCTTGTTTGTTGCACTGTTTGCAAAGATTTTCTCACATCTTGTGGGTGTTTTTTTTTTTTTTATAGTTTCCTTTGCTGTGAAAAACCTTCTGAGTTTAATTAGGTTCATTTGGCTTACTTTTGTTTTTATTGTCATTATTCTAGGAGGTGGATCAACAAGATGTTGCCGCAATTTATGACAATGAGCATTCTGCCTGTGTTTTTCTCTATGAGTTTTATAGAATCTTGCCTTATATTTAGGTCTTAATCCAGTTTGAGTTTATTTTTGTGTATGGTGTTAGTGAATGTTCTAATTTCATTCTTTTCCATGTTGTCCAGTTTTCCTAGGACCACTTAATTGAAGAGTCTTGGTATATATGTACAGTGGAATCCTAATCATCCATAAAAAAGAACAGAATAATGGCATTTACAACAACATTAATGCAAATAGAGACTATCATACTAAGTGAAGTAAGAAAGAGAAAGACAAATACTATATATAATATCATTTATATGTGGGACCTATTATATGGCACAAATGAACCTATCCACAGAACAGAAACAGACTCACAGATATAGAGAACAGACTTGTGGTTGCCAAGGGGGAATAGGAGGGAGTGGGTTATACTAGGAATTTGGGGTAGGTAGAAGCAAACTATTATGCTTAGAATGGATATGCAATGGGGTCCTACTGTATAGCACAGGGAATTATATACAGTGTCTTGGGATAGAACAAGATGAAAGATAATATGAGAAAAAGAGAAAAAGAAAGTATATGTATATGTATGACTGCATCACTATGCTGTACAGCAGAAATTGGCACAACACTGTAAATCAACTGTACTTTAATAAAAAATTAAAATCTAAAAAATTAAAAAAAACAGAAATAGCATTTTAATGGACTCCATTGAGGAGCTTTTTATGGAAATATTACTATTTTGACCTCTATTATTTCAGTTTATCATTGTAATAGATATAAAGCAAGGAAAAAAAAAGAAAGATGAACTTCAGAAGTGGATGTATTCTAGGTGATTTCAAATATGGTCACAACAGGTGAGTTGGTGAAGGGGACTAGCAGTGGTCACTGAATCTGAGGAGTCAACAGAACTTCTACATGGGTGCTAAAGTCACCAAGATAATGGCAAAAATAGGAGTAAAAGGAAAGATGTAAGCTGGGTAAACAGATTGGGAGGAGGGTGGTAAATGGTGGTTTTCACTGGAAGGTAGCAAATCAGAATCACCTGCACAGATTATTTAAGTGTACATACTGGTCCCCAAAGCTAAGGCTATTACTGCATTTAACAGAACCCAGTGATACAGAGAGAAGTGGATATCAATGGTGTGAAATTTAAAAATGAAGAAAGACTTTTCTCCAGTCTGAAAGTAGTATTGGGGAATGCCTGTTTCTCTTCTCCCCACACCACTTACTCCCTGTTATGTTTGTTATAGGGGAGTAGAGAATGGTTAGTGGCCACCAGAGAGGGGTAGAGTGTCAGATTTTCAATGAAAAACAAGGGAAAAAAAATGTCTATTCAGGTCTTTTGCCCATTTTTCCATTGGGTTGTTGGCCTGTTTGCTGTTGAGTTGTATAAATTGCTTGTGTATTCTAGAGACTAAGCCCTTGTCAATTGCATCATTTGAAACTATTTTCTCCCCTTTTGTAAGTTGTCTTTTTGTTTTCTTTTTGGTTTCCTTTGCTGTGCAAAAGCTTGTCAGGTTGATTAGGTCCCATTGGTTTATTTTTGCTTTTATTTCTGTTGCTTTGGGAGACTGACCTGAAAAAATATTTGTAAGGTTGATGTCAGAGAATGTTTTGCCTATGTTCTCTTCTAGGAGTCTGATGGTGTCTTGTCTTATATTTAAGTCTTTCAGCCATTTTGAGTTTATTTTTGTGCATGGTGTGAGGGTGTGTTCTAGTTTCATTGATTTGCATGCCACTGTCCAGGTTTCCCAGCAATCATGCTGAAAAGACTGTCTTTTGCCCATTTTATGTTCTGGCCTCCATTTGTCAAAGATTAATTGAACATAGGTGTCTGGATTTATTTCTGGGATCTCTATTCTGTTCCATTTGTCTGTCTGTCTGTTTTGTTACCAGTACCACACTGTCTTAATAACTGTGGCTTTGTAATATTGCCTGAAGTCTGGGAGAGTGATGCCTCCTGCTTGGTTTTTGTTTCTCAGGATTGCTTTGGTGATTCTGGGTCTTTTGTTCCCTATAAATTTTTGGATGGTTTGTTCTAGGTCTATGAAAAATGTCCTTGGTAATTTGATAGGGATTGCACTGAATCCGTTGTTTGCTTTGGGTAGTATGGCCATTTTTACAATATTAATTTTTCCAACCCAGGAGCATGGAATATCTTTCCATTTCTTTACGTCTTTTTTTAATTTCCTTGATTAATGTTTTATAGTTCTGTACAGATGGCCAACAAGCACATGAAAAAATGTTCAACATCATTGATTATTAGCGAAATAAATGCTAATGTTGAGCATTTTTTCATGTGCTTGTTGGCCCTCTGCATATAGTCTTTGGAGATATATCTATTCAGGTCTTTTGCACATTTTTCAGTTGGGTTGTTGATTTTTTGCTGTTGAGTTGTATAAGCTGTTTGTATATTTAAGAGATTAAGCCCCTTTCATTTGCATCATTTGAAACTATTTTCTCCCATTCTGTAAGTTGTCTTTTTGTTTTCTTTTGAGTTTCCTTTGCTGTGCAAAAGCTTGTCAGTTTGATTAGGGCAAATCAAAACTACCAAGAGATACCACCTCACACCAGTCAGAATGGCCATCATTAATAAGTCCACAAATAACAAATGCTGAAAAGGGTGTGGGGAGAAGGGAACCCTCCTGCACTGTTGGTGGGAATGTAAGCTGGTAAAACCACTATGGGGAAAATATGGAGGTACCTTAGAAATCTATACAGAGAACCACCATATGACCCAGAAATCCCACTCTTGGGACAAAACTTTTCTAGAAAAAAACATATGAACCTGCATGTTCATTGCAACACTGTTCACAACAGCAGCCAAGACATGGAAACAAACCAAATGCCCATTGACAGATGATTGGATTAGGAAGATGTGGAGTGTATACACCATGGAATACTACTGAGCCATAAAAAGAATGAAATAATGGCATTTGCAGCAACACGGCTGGAACTAGAGACTCTCATATTGAGTTAAGTCAGAAAGAGGAAGACAAATACCCTATGATATCACTTATATCTGGAATCTAAGTTATGGCACAAATGAACCTTTCCACAGAAAAGAAACTCACGGACTTGGAGAATAGACTTGTGGTTGCTGAGGGGGAGGGGGAGGGAGTGGGGTGGATTGGGAGCTTGGGGTTAATGGATGCAGACTATTGCTTTAGGAATGGATTAGCAATGAGATCCTACTGTGTAGCACTGGGAGCTATGTCTAGTCACTTATGATGGAGCATGATAATGGGAGAAGAAAGAATGTGTACATGTATGTGTAACTGGGTCACCATGCTGTACAGTAGAATAAAAATTGGGGAAATGACAATTAAAAAAATTTAAAAAATAAAATACTGATAAAAGAAATTGAAGACACAAATAAATGAAAAGATTTTCCATGCTCGTGAATGGGAATAATTAATATTGTTATAATATCCATTCTACCCAAAGTAATCTACAGATTCAATGCAATCCCTCTCAAAATTCAAATGGCATTTTCACAAAAATACAACAACAAAGAAAATCTAAAAATTTTCATTAAACCAGAAGACTCCAAATAGCCAAAGAAATCTTGAGACAGAAAACCAAAGCTGGAGACATGACACTCCCTGATTTCAAACTATATTACAAAGCTATGGTAATCCCAAGTATGGTGCTGGCATAGTAACAGACACAGAGATTGATTAAACAGAATAAAGCATCTAGCAATGAACTCATGAGTATATGTGATCAATAAATTACACCAAAGCAGCCAAGATTATAAAATGGAGAAAGGGCACTGTTTCCAATAAATGGTGCTGGTATAACTGTATTGCAAGTGTGAAAGAATGAAATTGGACCACTATCTTACACCATATTCAAATATTAACTCAATACACCATATTTAAATATTAACTCAATACACCATATTCAAATATTAGCTCAAACGTCATCAGAAATTTGAACAAAAGACCTGAAAATTATAAAACTCTTAGAGAAAAAAATAAGCAACAAGCTCTTGATATAGGTCTCAGCAATGATTTTTTTTATTTGACACAAATATCAAAGGAAACAAAAGCTAAAATAAGTGAGATACCATTAAATTTTAATTCTTCTGCACAGCAAAGGAAACCATCAAAAAAAATGAAAAGGCAATCACAACAATGGGAGAAAGTATTTGCACGTTGTTTATCTGGTAAGGGGTTAATATCCAAAATATACAAAGAGCCCATCCAACTCAAAAGAAAAGGAGCAAATAATCCAGTTTTTTTTTTAAACAGGCAGAGTATTTGAGTAGACATATTTTCCAAAAAAGACATACGGATAACCAAAAGGTACATGTAGACCAATGATAAATATCACTAATCAGTGAAATATAAATCAACACCACAATCGCCTCTCATCTGTTAGAATGGCTATCATCAAAAGGACAAATGATCACATGGCAAGGACATGGAGAAAAAAGAATCCTTGGACACTGATCATGGAAAAGTAAACTGGTGAAGCCACTATGGAAAACAGCATGAAAATTCCTCAAATGCAAAACAGAATTGCAGTATGATCCAGAAATACCACATCTGAATATTTATCCCAAGAAAACAAAAATACTAATTAGGAAAGATACACACACACCCATTCACTTCAGCATTATTTGCTATAGCAAAAAATGGAAGCAACCTAATATTTCATTAATGAATGAATGGATAAACAAATTTAGATAGAGATATAAATTCACTCATAAAAAAGAAGGGAAATCTTCCTATCTTCCACAAGATACATGAATCTTGGGAACATTATGCTAAGTGAAATAAGTCAGAGAGAGACAAACACCATGTGATCATTTATGTATGGATTCTAAAAACAAAACAAAAATGAATTTGTGGATACACAGAACAAACTGTTGGCTACCAATGTGTGATAGATAGGAATGAACTAGATGGATAAAGGGGGTTAAAAAATACATACCAGGAGTTCCTGTCGTGGTGCAGTGGTTAACGAATCTGACTAGGAACCATGAGGTTGCGGGTTCGGTCCCTGCCCTTGCTCAGTGGGTTCACAATCCGGCGTTGCCGTGAGCTGTGGTGTAGGTTGCAGACGCGGCTCGGACCCCGCGTTGCTGTGGCTCTGGCGTAGGCCGGAGACTGCAGCTCCGATTCAACCCCTAGCCTGGGAACCTCCATATGCCGCGGGAGTGGCCCAAGAGATAGCAACAACAACATCAACAACAACAAAGACAAAAGACAAAAAAAAATACATACTCCCAGATAAAAAATAAATAGGTCATAGGATATAGTGTATGGAATGGGGATTATATTTATTAATAGTATATTGCATGTTTGGGTGCCAAGAGACTTTCTTGTTTTTGTCACAAGAAAAAAATGTGCTAATGATGTATGATGATGGATGTTAGTCAGATTTATAATGGTGATTATTTTGCAATATATACAAATATCAAATCAATATATGGTATACCTGAAACTGATATAAAGTTATATGTTAATTATATCTACATTTTTAAAACCTTTGTAAAGATTTCTCTAAGGTCTGGTAAAACAAACAAAAACAAATTCATGAAGATATAAAATATTTGAAAAACATGATTAACCAATATGACAAAACTGACATGCAGAACACTTTACCAAATGACAGAATATATTTGTACTTGAGGGGATATAAATTATTTAACCAAGTATCTATATGCGGGAGAATAAAGCAAGTATAAAAATTTTACACTACTGTAGAGTGGCCAGGCACCAGTCCCTGCCATCAAGAAACCTACAGCAAGCCCCCACGCCAAGTTCAGCTACAAGGTGGGCAGATATCACAAACAAGATAGGCTACAACTCTACTGTCTGCAAAAAGAAGAACACCAAAAATCTATACAAAAATGAAAAGGCAGAGAATTATGATTCAGGTAAGAGAGAAAGAAAAAAAAACAAGAAAAACAGCTAAGTGATCTGGAGATTATCAACCTCCATGAAGAAGACTTTAGACTGATGATAGTGAAAATGATTCAAGAACTTGTTAAAAAAAATCTGATGGCAAAGATTGTTAAATTATAAGAAACATTGAGCAACGAAATATAAGATTTAAGCATTAAGCAAGCAAAGATGCAAAATACAATAACTGAAATAAAAAATTCATTAGAAGCAACCAACAGCATAATACAGGAGGCAGAAGAACGACTAAGTGAGGTGGAAGACAGACTGATGGAAATCACTGATGTGGAACAGAAAAGAGAAAAAAATCAAAAAGAAATGAAGATAGGCTAAAAGAATTCTGGGACAGCATTAAATGCACCAACATCCATATTATAGGGGTGCTATAAGGAGAAAAGAGAGAGAAAGAGCCAGAGAAAATTCTTAAAGAGAAAATGGCTGAAAACTTCCCTAATATGGGAAAGGAACCACTCACTCAAATCTAAGAAGCACAATGATTACCATATAATATAAATCCAAGGGGGAAAAGACCAAGACATGTATTAATCAAACCAATCAAAATTAAAGACACAGAGAAAATATTGAAAGCATCTAGGGAAAAGAAACAAGTAACATAAAAGGGAACACAGATAAGGATATGGGCAGATTCTTCAGGAGAAACTCTGAAGGCCAGAAGGAAGTGGTAAGATATACGTAAGGTGATGAACAGAAAAAACCTCCAACCAAGATACTCTACCCAGCAAGGTTCTCATTCAGATTGAAGGGAGAAATCAGAAGCTTTACAGAGAAGCAAAATCTAAGAGAATTCAGCACCACAAAACCAGCTTTACAAAAAATACTAAAAGAGCTTCTCTAGGTGGAAAAGAAAAGGCCACAACTAGAAACGAAAATATTGCAAATGACAAGGCTCACCAGTAAAGGCATACATACAGTAAAGGAAGCAAATCATCCACATACAAATATGCTACCAAAACCAAAAATTGTGAGCAGAGAAGAGTATAAATGCAGTACATTGGAGATGCACTTTCAATTAAGAGACCAACAACTTAAAACAATCTTGTATACAGGTAGATATCTCTATCAAAACTTCAGGGTAATTGCAAACCAAAAATCTACAATAGATACACACGCATAAGAAAAAGTAATAGAAATACAACACTAAAGATAGTCATCAGACAAGAGAAGAGAACAACAGAAGAATGGAAGAAAAAATACCAACAAAAAGAAATCCAAAACAGTTAATAAAATGGCAGTAAGAACATACATATCAATAATAACCTTAAATTTAAAGGGACTAAATGCCTCAACCAAAAGACATAGACTGGCTGATGGATAAAAAAAAAAATACCCATAAATAAGCTATCTTTAAGAGACCCACTTCACTTCTAGGGACACACAAAAATTGAAAGTGAGAGGATGGAAGAAAATATTCCATACAAATGGGAATCAAAAGAAAGATGGAGTAGCAATACTCATGTCAGACAAAGTAGGCTTTAAATAAAAGATACTTTAACAGACAAAGGATATTATATAATGATCAAAAGATATAACAACTGTAAATATATATACACCCAACATAGGATCACTACAATATATAATGCAACTGCTAACAACCTTAAAAGGAGAACTTGGCAATAACACCCCACTTACAGCAATGGGCAGATCATCCAGTAAGAAAATTGACGAGGAAACACAGGCCCTAAGTGACACACTAGACCAGATGGACTTAAGAGATATCTATAGAATATTCCTTCCAAAAGCAGCAGTATACACATTCTTCTCAAGTCCCCACAGAACATTCTCTAGGATTGATCACATTCAGGGCCACAAATCAAGCCTCAGAAAATTTAAGAAAATTGAAATCGTATCAAGCCTCTTTTCAGACCACAATGCTATATGGCTGGAAACCAAAAAGAAAAAAACAAAAGCAAAACAAAACAAACAAACAAACAAAAAAAACACATGGAGACTAAAGGACATACTACTAAACAACCAACAGATCACTGAAGAAATCAAAGTGAAATTTAAAAGTACCTAGAAGCAAATGACAGCAAAGACACAACAAGCCAAAACCTATGGGATGCAGCAATATCAGTTATCAGAGGGAAGTTTATAGCAATACAAGCCTACTTCAGGAAACAAGAAAAAGCTCAAATAAACAACCTAACTTTACATCTAAAGCAGCTAGAGAGAGAAGAACAGACAAGACCTATAGATAATCGAAGGAAAGAAATCATAAAGATCAGAGCAGAAATCAATGAAATACTACTGAAGAAAACCACAGAAAAGATCAATGAAACAAAAAGCTGGTTCTTTGAAAAGATCCACAAAACTTATAAACCCTGAGCCAGAATTATCAAGAAAAAAAGAGAGAGGACTCAAATCAGTAAAATTAGAAATGAAAAAGGAGAAATAACAACAGAAACCACAGAAATACAAAGGGTCATAAGAAACTACTATATGCAACTACATGCCAATAAAACAGAAAACCTAGAAGAAATGGACAAACTCTTAGAAAAGTACAATCTTCCAAGACTAAACCAAGATGAAATAGAAAAGATCAACATACCAATCACAACTACTGAAATTGAAACTGTGATTAAAAAACTTCCAGCAAACAGGACCAGATGGCTTCACAGGTGAATTCTATCAAACATGTAGCGAACTAACACCTATCCTTCTGAAACTATCCAAAAAAATTGCAGAAGAAGGAACACCCTCAAACTTATTCCATGAGGCCACCATCACCCACATACCAAAACCAGACAAATATACCACAAAAAAAGAAAATCACAGGCCAATTTCATTGATGAACATAGATGCAAGAATCCTCAACAAAATACTAGCAAACCACATCCAACAATACATTCAAAGGATTGTACATCATGATCAAGTGGGATTTATCCCAGGGATGCAAGGGTTCTTCAATATGCACAAATCAATCAGTGTGATACACTGCATTAACAAACTGAAGAATAAAAACCACATGATTCTCTCAATAGATATAGAAAAAGCCCTTGACAAAATCCAACACCCATTTCTGATTTAAAAAACCCTTAAGAAAGTGAGCATAGGAGTTCCCATCGTGGCGCAGTGGTTAACGAATCCGACTAGGAACCATGAGGTTGTGGGTTCGGTCCCTGCCCTTGCTCAGTGGGTTAAGGATCCCGCATTGCCGTGAGCTGTGGTGTAGGTTGCAGACGCGGCTGGGATCCCGAGTTGCTGTGGCTCTGGCGTAGGTCGGTGGCTACAGCTCCGATTCAACCCCTAGCCTGGGAGCCTCCATGTGCCGCGGGAGCAGCCCAAGAAATAGCAACAACAACAACAACAACAACAGCAACAGCAGCAACAAAAAGACAAAAGACAAAAAAAAAAAAAGAAAGTGAGCATAGAGGGAATCTACCTCAACATAATAAAGGCCATGTATGACAAACCCACAGTTAACATCTTTCTCAATGGTGAAAAGCTGAAAGAAATCCCACTGAGATCAGAAACAAGACAAGGATGTCTACTCTCACCACTACTATTCAACATAGTTTTGGAAGTCCTAGCCACAGCAATTAGAGAAGTAAAAGAGATAAAAGGAATCCAAATTGGAAAGGAAGAAGTAATACCATCACTAGTTGCAGATGACATGATACTATACCTAGAGAATCCTAAAGATTCTACCAGAGAACTGTTAGAGCTCATCCACGAATTTGGCAAAGTCTCAGGATACAAAATGAATACACAGAAATCGATGGCATTTCTATATACTAACAATGAAAGATCAGAAAGAGAAATTAGGGAAGCAATTCCATTTACCATCTCATCCAAAAGAATAAAATACCTAGGAGTAATACCTAAGGAGACAAAAGACCTGTACTCTGAAAACTGTAAGACACTGATGAAAGAAATCAAAGATGACACAAAGAGACAGAAAGACATACCATGATCTTGGACTGGAAGAGTTAATGCTATCAAAATGGCTATACTACCCAAGGCAATTTACAGATTCAATGCAATCCCTATCAAATTACAAAGGACATTTTTCACAGAACTTAAAAAAAATATTTTAAAATTTGTTCAGGAGTCCCCATCATGGCTCAGTGGTTAACGAACCCAACTAGCATCCATGAAGACACAGGTTTGATCCCTAGCCTCATTCAGTGGGCTAAGGATCCAGTGTTGCTGTTAGCTTTGGTGTAGGTCGCAGATGTGGCATGGATCCCACACTACTGTGGCTGTCGTGTAGGCCAGTGGCACAGCTCCAATTCGACCCCTAGTCTGGGAAACTCCATATGTGGTTGGTGCAGCCCCCCCAAAAAAGTGACAAAACCAAAAATAAAATGAAATAAAATAAAATTTGTTTGGAAGCACAAAAGACAGAATAGCCAAAGCCATCATAAGAAAGAAAAATGGAGCTGGAGGAATCAGACACCCTGACTTCAGGCTATACTACAAAGCAACAGTCATCAAAACTATATGGTTCTGGCACAAAGACAGAAATATAGATCAGTGGAACAGGATAGAAAGCCCAGAATTAAACCCACGCACCTCCAGCCAACTAATCTATGACAAAGGAGGCAAGGATATACAATGGAGAAAGGACAGCTTGTTCAATAAGTGGTGCTGGGAAAACTGGACAGCTGCAGGTAAAAGAATGAAATTAGAACACTTCCTAACACCATATACAAAAATAAACTCAAAATGGATTAAAGACCTAGATATAAGACCTGACTCTATAAAACTCTTAGAGGAAAACAGGCCAAACACTCTCTGACATAAACAACAGCAACATCTTCTCAGATCCACTCCTTAGAGTAATGACAGTAAAAACAAAAATAAATGTGACTTAATTAAACTTCAAAGTTTCTGCACAGCAAAGGAAACCCTAAACAAAATGAAAAGACAACCCACAGAGTGGGAGAAAATCTTTGCAAATGAATCAACTTACAAGGGATTAATCTCCAAAATTTATAAACATCTTCTGCAGCTCAATACCAAAAACAAAACAAAACAAAAACAAAAACAACAACAACAAAAAAACGACCCCATCAAAACATGGGCAGAAGATCTAAATAGGCAATTCTCCAAGAAGACATACACATGGCCAAAAAACACATGAAAACATGTTCAACGACACTCATTATTAGAGAAATGCAAATCAAAACCACTATGAGGTACTACTTACACCGGCCACAATGGCCATCATCAAAAAGTCTATAAACAATAAATGCTGGAGAGGGTGTGAAGAAAAGGGAATCCTGCTATGCTGTTGGTGGGAAAGTAAATTGATGCAACTACTGTGGGAAACAGTATGGAGATTCCTCAGAAAACTAAAAATAGAACTACCATTTGAGCCAGCAATCCCACTCCTGGGCATCTATCCAGAAAAAACCATGACTCAAAAGGATACATGAACTCCAATATTCATTGCACCACTATTTGCAATAGCCAAGACATGGAAACAACCTAAATGTCCATCGACGGAAAAGTGGACAAAGAAGATGTGGTACATATACAGAATGGAATATTACTCAGCCTTTAAAAGGAAAGAAATAATGGCATTTCCAGCAACATGGACCTAGAAATTAACATGCTAATTGAAGTTAGTCAGACAGCGAGACATCATAATATGCTATCACTTACATGTGGAGTCTAAAAAAAGGACACAATGAACTTCTTTGCCGAACAGATACTGACTCACAGACCTTGAAAAACTTATGGTTTCCAAATGAGACAGGTTGTGGAGGTGGAAGTTGCACTGGGGTTTGGAATGTAAATGCCATAAAATTGGGTTGTGATGATCATTATACAACTATAAATGTAGTAAAATTCATTGAGTAATTTAAAAATAAAATAAAAATATTTCAAGTATGAAAACTACATAGCAGCAGAAAAACTGGCTATGGTAACTGATTAAAAAAAAAGAGTTTGTTATTTGCAAATGATGACTGCATTTCTGCCTAAAATTGACCAGGCATGAAGTCAACACACTGAAGTAATTTATGTGCTATTGTACTATCATGAAGTAATATGTGATGGTGGTGTGATAGTTGACTTTTTTCCTTTATTTTTCCTCCTTTACATGATACAATATTGCTTTACAAAAGTTAAAATATTCCTGGGTAAGCCTTATCTCATTCTTTCTTCTTAATATTAGGTGGACAATGTAGAGCATCCATGCATCTTAGTAATCATTTATATTATCCTCCCTGCTTCTTAGGTCAGAGACATAAACTTATAAGTTCAGTCTATATCTTTTCTGTCCCTAGCAACTTATTGCATTATTATACTAGTCATTAGAGAGTTTATCCCACCATATTTATCAAATGGAAAATTATTGTGATATTTTAATATGGAGATTAAAAGTTCTGCACTATGGTAATGAAGTCTCAGTTAAATTTTGCTGCCATCTAATGTAATATATAGTTATGGAAAGATTTCAATAAAATTATGAAAAAAGTATGTTTAACTCTAAAAAAAGATATAACACCTGAATATCCTTGTACCTATTGAAGAAATTGAAATGATAATTTAAAACTTTTCAACACTAAAATGCCTAGTCCCAGATTTTCACTAGAAAGTTCTTCCAAATATTTATAGAGAAACCACTACGACTCTGACACAAACACTTCCAGAGAAGAGGAGTAACATTTTCTAAATCATTTCATAAGGTCAGCATTATCTTCATAACAATACCTGAAAATATTATAAGAAACAAAGTCAGAGGCCAATATTCCTTATGAGCATAGTTCACAAAACTCTTAGACTAAGTTATCAACTGGATTCAAATTGAACATAAAAAATATATCATAACCAAGTATAGTTTGCTGTAGGAATTAAAGAAAGGCTTAACCTTAAAGAGTAAATATAATTTTACCATATTAACAAAACAATTGATAAAACCTAGGATTTCCTACATCTCTCTAAAAAGGTGCAGGAAAAAAAAAAGTAATAAATTCCAATACTCATTCAGGTTAAAAAAAAATTATCAGCAAACTAGGAATAAAAGGGATTGGGAGTAGCCACACTTCAAAGTATAAACTTTTATGTAGGAATACGGTCCTAGAATAGCCAAGGATATATTGAAGAACAAGAAAACTGAAGAACTTATTCTACTGAGCATAAATACTTATTATAAAGCTATGGTAATTAAGAGAGTACTGATTGCCTCAGTCACTTGGTTTATAACCAAAGCATTATTACCATTTCATGTGGAAAAAGCCTTTTAAATAAAGATACTGGGCTAACTAAACAAAAATAAATAAATACCAACTATAAATACAAATGATATGGGGAGAAAAAGATGACACCTACCTCAACCACATGCAAAAGTTAATTCAAGGTTTGATCACAGATCTAATGTACAAACAAAAACAATAAATCTTCTGGAAAAGGCCAGAGGAGAATATCTTCAAAACCTTGCAGCAAAAACTTAAGCAGATCAGAAAAATCACTAATCATATAAAAAGCTATGTATCAATAAACTGGCTTTCATTTAAATTAAGAATTTCTTTTCCTCAAAGTACAACAATAAAAGAGTGAAAGGGCAAGCCACTGACTAGATAATATATCTGCAAAGCCTATGTTCAAGGATGGAATTATATCCCAAAATATTAATAACTACTCCTACAAGTTAATGATAACAAAGCAACCCTATTTAATGAGTAAAAAGTAAAACAAAATAAAAACAAAACTCTTAACAAAAGAACAAATGCAACTGGTCAGTAACATGAAAAAAATGTTCAGTATCATTGCTCAATGAGAAATGCAAATTAAACACACAATGGTAAAATTAAACATCAAATGGCAAGAATGTGAAACAAAACTCTCATGTATTACTGATAGAAACATAGCTAGTAAAACTATTTTGGGAAAACATTTGTCAATATCTATTACAGCTATAAATATGCCTATATGTGACACAAAAGTCCCACTGCTGGGCATACATCCCAAAGAACTGAGTAGTTCTTGCCACTGAAAAATTTTTTTACAAGAATGTTGATCATAGTAATTTTATCATAGCAAATAATGAAAACAATTTAAACGTCCTTCAACAGTAGACTATATAAATTATGGTTTTGTCACACAATCGCATATAATTCAGAAAAAAATACTAATACATGCAGCAATATGCATGAATCTCCAACAATGTTGAATAAAAGAGACAAAACAGAAGAGAGTACATATTATATGATCTACAGTGCTAAGAAAAAAAAAGTATGAAGGGCATGTTGAGTATTTTTGAAATATTTTGTATTTTTATTTAGGTGATTTTATGAGAAAAAAATCACTAAGCACCACACTTAAGATTTGTGTACTTAAGTGTATTTAATACCTCACTGTTTTAAAAAAGGAAAAAGCAATTGAAAATAATACATGTGTACTCTGTAAGTAACAAATCCAAGGCATATACAAAAACTTGTGAGTATTCCAGCTAAAATAATAAATATCAACAGTGTGTTCTCAGAGCAGCAGCATCAGCATCACCTGGCAACTTAAAAGAAATGCAAATTCTCAGGTCCCATCCCAGACTTACAGAAGTAGAAACTATAGGAGGCAGCCCAGAAATGTTTCAACCAATGCTCCAGGTGACTTTGATGTATGAAAATTTGAGAACCACTATTCAAAAGAAGCCAGGAAAAAACTATCTATCCATGTAGGCCATAACTACCATTTTATTCTTGGGAAAGCCACAAAAATTATTTGAAATAAAGCTAATATATTAAGTGAGAGAGAAAAGTTATGAGGATGAGTTGCTCAGAGAAGGTGATGAGTCTGATATTATACATAAGACGTACAATTCTAAGAGGCATCAAAGTGGAATGGTTTAATAGGAAGATCAAAATACACGACTGAAAAAGAGGATAGGGCTAGGTTATAAATAAAGGAGTATAATATAGAAAGTAATTCCAAAAGAATTTACAAAGATATAAAGATAAAATTACAAAGATACAAAGATAAATAGAAATAGACCTTGCCATTGCTGTCAATAAAGTATAATCTAGATCGGAAGGTCTCAAACTTTTTAGTGTCAAGATCCCTTTACATTCAAAAAATTATTGAGGACCCGAGGAAGCTTTTGTTTTTGCAGGTTATATCTATACTTATCACATTTGAAATCAAAACAGAAATTGTATATATACATATATGTGTGTGTGTGTGTATGCACACAAACTCACTTAAATATCAAAACAGAAATTGTATACACACAGACACAAACTCACTTAAATAACATTAAACCCATTGCATGTATTTTTATAAAGAAATACTTCCAAATATTAAAAAATCAGCCAGAAGAGTAGATTTATGCCAATCTCTAACTCTTAGCTTAACAGGGACAGCTGGAGTCTACTATCTGCTTACTGCATTTAATGTATTAAAATAGATCAGTTGGTCTGAAGTATGTGAAAATCTGGTCTCACACAGACAGATAACTGGAAAAGTATTTCAATAAACTTTTCACAAAATTTTAGATTTTTTTTTGATATGACACAAAAACTTAACCAGAAATGGTTTCTAACCAGTTGCAATATGATATCTGAAATTTTTATCAATGAATTTTTCAAACTTGGGAAAATTAGAGTGAACAAAGCAAATAACATCTATTAATGCTATTAATAAATATAGTTATGGCTTTTAAGATCTCCAAAAGGATATCATAGAACCCTCTAATGATCCAAGAACTATGCTTTAAGGATCACCAATTTAGATTTATAATCCAAGTGACATCTGAAACCTCAAAAGTAAACAGGAACATACTCTAAATGGAGCACTTTTGCCCAGCTCCTACTTATCCTTCAACTAGCTGCTACTCATCTTTCAACTCTTAGCTCAAATGTTTCCCAGAACACAAGTCAAAGAAACCTCTCCTGATAAAAACAGAGGTCCCCTGTTAGGTATTCTCACTGCATTTATCACATAATAATTTTACCTTTATTTATGAGATCTTTGTTTGTCTTTTGTGTAACTAATACAATGCTTTATCTTCCTCAAGGGCTCAGATCATTGGAATGTCTACTTTTGTTCATAATTATATCCTCAGCAACTTTTCCACTTTCTAAGATCTATTCTCAACATAGCAGTTAGAGTGATCCTTTTAAAAATCATAGTCAGACTGGTGGCCAAGATGGTGGAATACAAAGACCCTGAGCTCACTTCCTCCCATAGGCACATCAAAATTACATCTACTTGCAGAGCATATACCTCTGAGAACAACATGAAGACTAATAAAAGAATTTTCCACAATCAAAAATATAAAGAAGTAAACAAATAAGATAGAAGAGTCAGAGACATAGTATAGTTAAGACCCATACCCCCAGGGAGGTGATACATAAAGAGGAAGATAATCACAGTAACAAGGGTTTTCCCCCAAAACAAGAGATCTGAGCCCACATAAGGCTCCCTAGCCTAGAGGTCCTCCACTGGAAAGACAAGCCCCCAGAACATCTGCTTTTGAAAGACAGTGGGGCTTGCGTTGGAAGATTCAGAGGGCTATAGGAAAGAGAGACTCCATTCTTGAAGGGAAAACACAAAATATTACATTCTCTGAGCCCCAGTGCACAGATAGTAACTTGAAAATATCCCAGGTCAGACCCTGTTGCTGATCTTGGTGAACTTCTGGAGAGGCAGGAGGCAGCTGGAACTCCCAGTGAGGACACAGGTGCAGACAGCAACCATTTAGGGAAGCTCCTTCCACCCTAAGAACACTGGTGCTTGGAAGCCACCATTTGGGTGTCCTTTCTTTAGTATATTAGTGTTGGGGGCTTACTCACTCACCAGGAGTTCAGCATCAGTCCCAGGACCCTCCAAACCACAAAGCCAGTCAACCCAGGACATGGCCCTGACCACCAATAGACCAGCAGTGACCACAAAAGGCAGGCATGGGCAGCCAGCTGGGTAAAGGCTAGCATTTCCTATCAGTGTGTTCAAAGTACTTGGCTCTACTACAAAAGAAAGACCCACACAGCCCACATAGCAGGCACTTCTAGAGCATATAGCTCTATTGAACAGAGCTGAGTATGCACCATAGGATTTCTCTTATATAAATCCACTTCTCAAAGTAGAAATTTAACTGACCTACCTAATGCATAGAAATAAACACAGAGGACCATGTGAAATTAAATAAACACAGAGGGAGTTCGTATTGTGGCTCAGAAGGTTAAGAAACTGACATAGTCTCCATGAGGATGCAGGATTGATCCTTGGCCTCACTCAGTTGGTTAAGGATCCTGCATTCCTGCAAGCTGTGGTGTACATCACAAATGCAGCTTAGATCCAGTGTTGCTATAGCTGTGGCACAGTCCTACAGGTGCAGCTCCAATTTGACCCTTCAGCAAGGAACTTCCATATACCACAGGTACAACCATAAAAAGAAAAGAAAAGAAATAAACACAGAGAACCAGGCAAAATGAAAAGGCAGAGGAACATCTTTCCAACAATGGAAAATTACAAAACCACAGAAAAAGGACTAAACAAAGTAGAGCTAGGCAATCCACTTGAAGAATTCAAGGCAGTGATCATAAAGATGCTCAGTCAGTTCAGGTGAAAAAGAGATAAACAAGTGAGAATATGAACAGAAAGTTAGAAACTATAAAGAAGAACCTAACAGAGCTGAGGACTACAGTAACTAAAACAAAAAACATACTAGATGGAATCAACAGTAGATTAGACAATACAGAGGAATAGATCAGAAAAAGGAAGACAGAGTAGTTGAAATTATTCAGGCTGAATGGAAAAAAAATGAACAAATTGTTGTATGAGGATAGTTTAAGAGACCTCTGAGACAGTATCAAGCACATTAATATTCACATATAGGGGTCTCAGAAGAAAGAGAAAAAGGGATAGAGAAATTAATTGATGAAGCAATGATGAAAATATCCCCTGTGTGGGAAAAAGACAAGGAAAAACCAGAGTCCTAAACAAGATTAACCCAAACAGACAGTCCAAGACATTATAATTAAAAGAGCATTTTTTTTGTTTGTGACTTTTTAGGACCGCACCTGCAGCGTACAGAAGTTTTCCAGGTCAAACTGGAGCTGTAGCTGCTGGCATATGCCAAAACAACACCAACATAGGATCCAAGCCACAAGCCAGCTCATGGCAATGCCAGAATCTTAACCCACTGAGTGGGGCCAAGGATTGAACCTGCATCCTCATGGATACTAGTCAAGTTTGTTATCACTGAGCCACAACAGGAACTCTCCAAAGAGCATAAATTTAAAGCTACATACAGAATTTTAAAAGCAGCAAGGTAAATTCTATTAGTTATTTAAAACAGAACTCCCATAAGAGTCTCAGGTGACTTTTCAGCAAAAAGTTTGCAGGCCAGAAAAGAATGACAAAACAGGAGTTCCCGTCATGGTGCAGTGGTTAACGAATCCGACTAGGAACCATGAGGCTGCAGGTTCAATCCCAGGCCTTGCTCAGTGGGTTAACGATCCAGCGTTGCCGTTAGCTGTGGTGTAGGTCGAAGACGCGGCTCGGGTCCCGTGTTGCTGTGGCTCTGGCATAGGCTGGCAGCTACAGCTCCGATTAGACCCCTAGCTTGGGAACCTCCATATGCCACGGGAGCAGCCCAAGAAATGGCAAAAAAAAAAGAGTGACAAAACATATTTAAAGTGAGGAAAGGAAAACACCTACAACTGAGAATACTCTACCAGGCAAGATTATCATTCAGATTTGAAGAAAAGATAAAGTTTTACAAAGTAAAAGCTAAAAGAATTTGGCACCACAAAACAAGCTTTAACAGAAATATTAAAGAGACTTCTCAAAATGGAAAAAAAACCCACAATTATAAATATGAAAATTATAAAAGGAAAAATATCACTGGTAAGGGCAAACATTCAATAGGTAGCAAAGAGATCTAGTAAAAAAAATTAAAAGAAAAAGTAACAAAAAGTTATAAAATAATAAAAAAAGTATTGAAATCATCTATATCCACACTAAGTATTTAAAGGATTAAAAACAAACATAGCAGGGAATAGAGTAAAAATGCAGGATTATTAGAATTGGCATCAACCATCAACTTAACATAATCATTTATGCAGTTACATGTGAACTTCATAGAAACCAAAAATCAAAAAAAAAATCTATACTAAACACAAAAATGAAAAGAAATCCAAACACACCAGTAAAAATATTCATATCACAAAAGAAAAAGTGTGGGGGGGGGAACTACAAAAGCCATCAGAAAACAATGAAAAAAAACTAAGTATGTACATATCAGTAATCACTTTAACTGTTCATGACTAAATCTCCCCAAAGTCATAGAGTGGCTGGGTGGATTAAAAACAACAAACATATATGCTGCCTATAATATAAGAGACTCACTTCATACTTAAGACATACAGAGACTAAAAGTGAGGGCAGGGGAAAGTTATTCCATGCAAATAAAAATGAAAATAAACTGGGGTAGCAATACTCAAATCAAACAGTATACTTTAAATCAAAGACTAACAAGATACAAAGAAGAACATTATATAACAACACAAGTATCAATTCAACAAGAAGATATCACTGTAAATTTATATATATATACAGCCAATATAGGAGCACCTAAATACATAAAGCAAATGTTACCAAACACAAGGAAAGAAATTGCCATTAGTGTAACAGCAGGGAACTTTATAACCTTAACTACATCAATAGATCATCTAGACAGAAAATCAATAAGGAAACACTGGCCTTAAATCACACATTGTACAAAGTGGACTTGATATATGTAGAACATTCCATCCAAAAGCCACAGAATACCCTTTCCTTTCAAGTTCACATGGAACATTCTCCAAGATGATCACATGTTAGACTACAAAACAAGTCTCAATGAATTTAAGAAGCCTGAAATCACATCAAGCATCTTTTCCAAACACAATGCTATGAAACTAGAAATCAACTACAAGGGAAAAAAAGACTGCAAAAGGACACACATGTGGATGGCAAATGATGTGCTACTAAACAACCAGTGAGTCACTGAAGAAATCGAAAAGGAAATAAACAACACCCAGAGACAAGTGAAAATAGAAAAAGGACAGTCCAAAAAAACCTGTGGGATGTGGCAGAAGGGAAGTTCTATATGGGAAGTTTGTTTACAGCAATACGAGCCTACCTCAAAAACAAAACAAAACAAGAAAAATCTCGGGGGGGAGGGGGAGAATCAAGATGGTGAAGGAATAAGACATTGGGCTCACATTTTCCCACAAACACATCAAAAACACACCTACATGTTAAAGGACTCACACAGAACATCTATTGAATGCTGGCAGAAGAAGTTAAAACTCCAAAAAGGGAAAGAAACTCTTGACATAACTGGGTAGAACAAAAGAAAAAAAGAGAGAGAGAGAAGAGGAATCAGGATGGGACCAGCATTCCGGAGAGGGAGCTGTGAAAGAGAAAAGGAACCCACATAATGGGAAGCCACCTGACTGACAGGGAGATCAGCCATAAAGGGACCTCAGAGGAGGGCATTACAACTGAACACTCCCCTGGGAACTCACACACCCTGCTGCTGCCACTGCCAAATGCTCTGGACACCTCATAAATTGCCTAAGGCTCATCACCACATACAAGGGCCCTGCAACAAGGAGTGGCCTGTGTCACCTTCGTGAAGGTCCTTGCTGCTGTTAAGAGCCAGCAACCAGGCACTGACTATTAGCCCTACTCCTTCTCCCTGGAAACACACTCACCACCCTGGGGATAACAGCCTGCTCACACTAAAGAAAGAGACAGAAAATATTCAAACTCCCACACCAAAAATAAATAGTAACACCCCACAAAGTACAAAGGGGTACTCTTACACAGAAGTAGCCCTCCAAGGCTACAGTTTGCCTTCCCTAAACTCACAGATAAAGAAAAACATAAGCAAGATGAATAAGCTCAGAGACCATTTCCAGTTTAAGAATCAGAATGCACATGAAGCCGACAACAATGAAACAGACCTCTGCAGTCTGAAAGACATTGAGTTCAAAAGGGAGACAGTGAAAATACTGAAGGAATTAAGGGTGAATATAAAGGAATTCAGAGCAGATATGAACAGTAATGCACATTGCTTTAGAAAGGAGCTAGAAAATATAAGGAGGACACAGAAAATTAGAAAATTGATTTTCAGAGATGCAAACTGAGCTAAAGGCACTAAAGAGCAAAATGAATAATGCAGAGGAATGAATTAGTGAATTGGAAGATAAAACAAGAGAAATCACCCAATCAGGACACCAGACAGAAGACCAAATGAAAAAACATGAAAGCAATATAAGCGATCTATGGGATAATACCAAGTGGGCCAGCCTATGCATGATAGGAATTCCAGAAGAAGAAGAAGAAAAGGAGATTGAAAATATATTTGAGGAACATATGTCTGAAAACTTTCCAAATCTAAAGGAAACTGGTATCAAGATACAGGAAGCAAAGAGGGCTGCAATCAAGTTGAACCCAAATAGGACCACACCAAGACATATTACAATTAAAATGGCAAAAGTTAAAGAGAAGATTCTAAAGGAAGCAAGAGAAAAACAAAGTGTTAACTATAAGGGAAATCCCATAAGGCTATCGGCTGACTCATCTACAGAAAAATTACAGGCCAGGAGTGAGTGGCAACATATATTTAAAGTTCTGAAAGGAAAAAATTTCCAACCTAAAATACTCTATCCAGAAAGAATATCAATTAAAATATAAGAGGAAATTAAGATTTTTCTCCAACAAACAAAAGCTAAAGGCATATAGCAATACAAAACCCATTCAGAAATACTGAAAGGGCTTCTGTAAATAAAAAAAGAAGAAATAGGAAAGAGAAAACTACAACTGGAAAGCAATCACTTAAATAAGCCAACATATAGATCTAAAAGAGCAAAGAAAAAAAATTACTGTAAAAGCAATGATCAACACAAGAAACAGCAAAAGGACAGACATAAAGATGTTAAAAAAGGACTTCAAAATCATAGAATGTGGGGAAGGAAAGTAAGGAAATATAGATTATTTTTTTTAATAATGTGTTTGAGCCTATATGACTATCAGGCTAAACCAGGCAGATATAGGAAGGGGTTCACATACTTAAAAAACAGGGCAACCACAAGTCAAAACTAAATATTACATTCACAAAAACTAAAAAGAAAAGTAGGAGTTCCCATCATGGCTCAGTGGTTAACAAATCCGACCAGGAACCATGAGGATCTGGGTTCAATCCCTGGCCTTGCTCACTGAGTTAGGGATCCAGCGTTGCCTCGAGCTGTGGTGTAGGTCACAGACGCGGCTCAGATTCCACATTGCTGTGGCTCTGGCATAGGCTGGAGGCTACAGCTCCGATTTGACCCCTGGCCTGGGAACCTCCATAGGCTGCGGCAGCAGCCCAAGAAATGGCAAAAAGACAAAAAAAAAAAAGAAAGAAAAAAAGAAAAGAAAAGAAAACTAAAAAGAAAAGTAATCAAGCATAAAATAAATGGAAATCATCCAACCAAAAATAGAAAGGAAGAGAGGAGAAACACAGAATCCACTGGAAAACAAGGTTTAAAATGGCAATAAATACATATCTATCAATCATTACCTTAAATGTCAATGGACTGAATGCTCCAATCAAAAGACACAGAGTGGCAGATTAGAATAAAAAAGTAAACACCTAAAATCTGCTGTCTACAAGAGACTCACCTTAGGGCAAAGGACACATATAGATTAAAATGATGGGATGGGAAAAGATATTTCATGCCAATGTATAAGACAGAAGGGCAGGAGTTGCAATACTCCTATCAGACAAAATAGACTTTAAAATGAAGGCCATAAAGACAAAGAAGAACAGTATTTAATGGTTAATCCATTCAAGAAGAGGATATTACAATTGTCAATATATATGCCCCTAATATAGGAGCACCCAGATACATACAACAAATACTAACATATAAAAAAGGAAAAATTGATGGGAATACAATAATAGTATGAGACTTTAACACCCCATTTACATCAATGGACAGATCCTCCAGACAGAAAATCAATAAGGCAACAGAGATCCTAAATGACACAATAGAAAAGTTAGACTTAATCAACATTTTCAGGACATTACATCCCAAAACATCACAATATATATTCTTCTCAAGTGCGCATGGAACATTCTCAAGGATTTACCACATACTGGGGCACAAAACTAACTCAACAAATTTAAGAGTATAGAAATTATTTCAAGCATCTTCTCTGACCACAATGGCATGAAACTAGATATCAACCACAAGAAAAGAAATGAGAAAAAAACTAACTACATGGAGCCTACACAACATGCTACTAAAAAACCAATGTGTCAATGACAAAATCAAGAAGGAAATTAAAAAATACCTCGAGACAAATTATAATGAAAACACAACCACTCAAAATCTATGGGATGCCACAAAAGCAGTGATCAGAGGGAAATTCATAGCAATACAGGCCTTCCTCAAACATGAGGAAAATCTCAAAATTGACAACTTAACTCACCAACTAAATGAATTAAAAAAAGAACAAGCAAATTCTGAAGTCAGCAGAAGGAAGGAAATCATAAAGATCTGAGAGGAAATCAATAATATAGAGATTCAAAAAGAATAGAAAAAAAATCAATAAAACGAAGAACTGGTTCTTTGAAAAGGCAAACAAAATTGACCAACCTCTGGCCAGATTCAGAAAGAGTAGGAGAGATAAAATACCAAATAAACAAAATGAGAAATGAAAAAGGGGAACTTACAATGGATACTGCAGAAATACAAAAAACCATAAGAGAATATTATTAACAATTGTATGCCAACAAATTTGACAACCTAAAAGAAATGGATGACTTTCTAGAGACTTACAGCCTGCCAAACCTTGAATCAAGGAAAAACAGTCCAACTGAACAGAACAATCACTAGAGATGAAATTGAATATTTCATAAAAATACTCCCTACAAATAGAAGCCCAGGACCAGATGGCTTCACAGGTGAATTCTACCAAACATACAAAGAGTAACTTATACCCATCCTTCTGCAATTTATCCAAAAGGTTGAATAGGAAGAAATACTCCCAAAGACATTGCATGATGCCACCATCACCCTAATACCAAAACAAGACGAAGATACCATGAAAAAAGAAAACTATAGGCCATATCTTTGATGAATATAGATGCAAAAATTCTCAAGAAAATGTTAGCCAACAGAATCCAACAACATATAAAAAAGATCATACACCACGACCAGTGGGATTCATCCCAGGTTCACAAGGATGGTTCAACATATGCATATCAATCAATGTTATGCACCACATTAACTAAAGAAAAGTCAAAAACCATGTGATCATCTCAATAGGTGTAGAAAAAGCATTTGACAAAGTTCAACATCCATTCTTGATAAAAACTCTTACCAAAATGGGTATAGAGGGAAATACCTTAACATAATAAAAGTCACTTACAACAAATCCACAGCAAATATAATACTCAATGTAAAAAAGGCTGACAACCTTCCCACTAAAATCTGGAACAAGACAAGGATGCCCACTCTCACCATGTTATTCAACATAGTATTGGAAATCCTAGCCACAGTAGTCAGACAAACAAAATAAATAAAAGGTATCCAAATTCGAAGAGTGGAGGTAAAATTGTCACTATATATAGATGACATGATACTATACATAGAAAACTCTAAGGAATCAACCCAAAAACTGCTTGAACTGATCAACAAATTCAGCAAAGAGCAGGATATAAGATCAACATTCAGAAATTTAGTCACATTTCTGGATACTAACAATGAAATATTAGAAAAGGAATACAAAAATACAATACCTTTTAAAATTGCACCCCCCAAAAAATCAAATCCCTGGGAATAAACCTGACCAAGGATGTGAAAGACTTATATGCTGAGACTATAAAACATTAATCAAGGAAATTAAAGAGGATTCTAAGAAAATAAAGAAATATAAAGATAAGCTAAAGAAATAGAAAGATATTCTACACTCCTGGGTTGGAAAAATTAATATTGTAAAAATATCCATACTATGCAAAGCACTCTACAGATTCAATGCAATCCCTATCCAATTACCCATGACATTTTTCACAAAACTAGAACAAACAATCCAAAAATTCATATGGAACCACAAAAGACCCAGAATTGCCAAAGCCATCCTGAGGAACAAAAACCAAGCAGGAGGCATCACTCTCTCAGACTTCCGGAAATATTACAAAGCCACAGGACTCAAGACAGTGTGGTACTGGTACCTAACCATACATACAGACCAATGGAACAGAATAGAGAACCCAGAAATAAACCCAGACACCTAAAGTCAATTAATCTTCAACAAAGGCGGCAAGAGCATAAAATGGGAAAAAGACAGTCTTTTCAACAAATGTGCTGGTAAAACTGGACAGCTGCATGCAAAGCAATGAAATTAGAACACACCCTCACACCATGCACAAAAATAAACTCAAAATGGTTTAAATATTTAAATGTAAGACAAGACACAATCAAACTCCTAGAAGAGAACATAGGCAAAACATGCTCTGATATCAACCTTACAAATATTTCCTCACGTCAGTCTCCCAAAGAAACAGAAATAAAAGCAAAAATAAACCAATGGGACCTAATCAAACTGACACGCTTTTGTTCAGCAAAGGAAACCATAAAAAAAAAATAAAAAAGACAACCTATGGAATGGGAGAATAGTTGCAATGATGCAACTGACAAGGGCTTAATCTCTAAAATACACAAACAACTTATACAATTCAACAGCAAAAAAGCCAACAACCCAATGGAAAAATGGGCAAAAGACCTGAATAGACATTTCTCCAAAGAATATATACAGATGGCCAATGAGCACATGAAAAAATGTTCAACATCACTGATTATTGGAGAAATGCTAATCAAAACTACCATGAGGTAACACCTCACGCCAGTCAAAATGGCCATCATTAATAAGTCCACAAATAATAAATGCTGGAGAGGGTGTGGAGAAAGGGGAACACTCCTGCACTGTTGGTGGGAATGTGAATTGGTACAACCACTATGGAAATCAGTATGGAGGTAACTTAGAAAACTATATATAGAACTACCATATGACCCAGCAATCCCACCCTTTGGGCATCTATCCAGACAAAACTTTCCTTGAAAAGGACACATGCACCCATATGTCCATTGCAGCACTATTCACAACAGATAAGACATGAAAACAACCCAAATGTCCACTGATAGGTGATTGGATCAGGAAGAAGTGGTATATATATACACAATGGAATACTACTCAGCCATAAAAAAGAACGAGAGCCCCTCATCCTGAGTGAAGTAAGTCAGAAAGAGAAAGACAAATACCATGTGATATCACATATCTGGAATCTAATACATGGCACAAATGAGCCTTTCCACGGAAAAGAAAATCATGGACATGGAAAACAGACTTGTGGTTGCCAAGGGGGAGGAATAGGGAGTGGGATGGACTGGGTATTTTGGGTTAATAGATGCAAACTATTGTCTTTGGAAAAGATAAGCAATGGGATCCTGTTGTAAAGAACTGGGAACTCTATCAGGTCACTTATGATGGTGTATGATAATGTGAGAAAAAGAATGCATACATGTACGTCTGACTGGATCACCTTGCTATATAGTAGTAAATTGACAGAACACTGTAAACCAGCTAAAATGGAAAAAATAAAAATCATTATATACAAAAAAAGAGAAAAATCTCAAATGAATAATTTAACCTTATACATAACGGAGCAAGATACAAAGAACAAACAAAACCTACTTAGTAGAGAGAAATAAATAATACAATTCATCATGGAAAGAGAGAATATAGAGACTTAGAGAAACAAATAGAAAATATCAAATGAAATTAAGAGTTGGTTCTTTGAAAACCAAAAAAAAAAAAAAGTGATAAAATTTTATCCAGACTCAAAGAAAAAAAAAAAAGAAAGAGGGCCCAAGTAAAGAGAATCAAAAATCAAAGAAGTGTTACACCTGACACTACAGAAATAAAAAGGATCAAAAGAGGTGACTGTGAATAATTATTTGCCAATAAAATTTACAACCTAGAATAGACAAATTCCTAGATATGTAAAAGCTCCCATGACTGAATCAAGAACAAATGGAAAATAGGACCAGAGTGATTACTATCAATAAGATTCAATCAGTAATTAAAAAAAATATTACCAAGAATCCCAAGTTTAGGACTGGCTTCAGAAGTCAGTTCTACGGAATATTTAAAGAGTTACTGCCTATCCTTCTCAAACTATTCCAAAAAATTGAAGAGGAAAAAATATTTCTCAATTCATTTTATAAGGCCAGCATCACCCTAACAGAATATTACCAAACCAAATTCAACACTACATTAAAAGTTCATACACAATGATTAATTGGGATTTATCCCAGGAGTGTAAATATGGTTTCATATCTGCAAATCTATCAGTGTGATACACCACATTAACAAATGAAGAATACAAATTATATGATCATCTCTGATGCAGAGAAAACTTTTGGCAAAATTCAACATCCATTTACGATAAAAACTTTTCACAAAGTGGGTATAGAGGGAGCATACCTCAACATAATAAAGGTCATTTATGACAAACCTACAGCCAATATCATACTCAAAGGTGAAAGCTGAAAGCCTTTCCTAGTAAATTTAGAAACAAGACAATGACTCCCATTATTGCCACTTCTTTTTAGTGGTATTGGAATTGGAAATCCTAGCCACAGGTAAGAAAAATAAGCAAAAATTATCCAAATTAGAAAGAGAGAAAACTGCATTATTCACACATGACATAGTATTTTGTTTAGAAAACCCCTAAGTCTCCATTGCAAAAGTATATTTCTCCATTGTAGAAATTGGCATAACATCATAAATCAACTAAATTTTTTTAAAAAAAGAACTACAGTGCATTCACATCAGAATGTGACATACTTAGCAGGGATTTTTATTTAAAACCCAAAGTCTCCATTGCAAAAGTATTAGAACCCACCAAAGTTATGTATGATTACTATACAGAAATCTCTTGCATTTCTATGCACTAACAATTAACTATTAGAGAAATTAAGAAAATAATCTCATTTATAATTTCATCAAAGAGAATGTAATATCTAGAAATAAATACAGCCAAGAAAGTAAAAGACCTGTATTTGGAAAAGTTATAGACATTGATGCAATAAATCAAAGACATCATAAACAAATGCAAAGGTAGACTGAATCATGGGTTTGAAGAAGTAATACTGTTCAAATGGCTATTCTACCCAGAGCAATCTACAGATTGAAAGCAATTCCTATCAAAATATTCATAATGCTTTCCACTAAACTGGAACAAATCCTTCTAAAATTTGCATGGAAACACAAAAGACCCTGAATAGCTTCTTTCCTGAGAGAAAAGATCAAAATTCGAGGTATCATGCTCCCTGATTTCAGGCTGTACTACAAGGCTACAATCATCAAAACAGTATGGTATTGGCACAAAAATGCACAGGTTCATGGAAGAGTGAGCTCAGAAATGAACCCACCTAGCATGAGCAAGTAATCTATGACAAAGAAGGCAAGACTATATTACAGGGAAAAGACAGCCTCTTCAATAAATGATGTTGGGGAAAGTAGACAACTACATGTGATAAATCAAATTTGACCACTTTATCACACCAGACACACAAAAAATCAAAATATATTAAATATATAGATCAAAGTCCTAAAACCATCAAACTCCTGGAAGACAACATAGGCAGTAGGATCTTTTGTCATCAGTTTTAGCAGTGTTTTTTGGATTTGTCTTTTCAAGCAAACAAAAAAATAAGCAAATGGACCACAGCAAACAAAAAAAAAAGCTTTTGCACAATGAAGGAAATTATCAACAAAATGAAAAGCATCCTACTGAATGGAAGGTATTTGCAAATTGTGTGATATGGGGTTAATATCCAAAATATACAAAGAACTCCTAAAACTTAACATCAAAAAACAGCCTGATTAAAAATGAGCAGAGGACTTGAATAGACATTTTTTAAAAGAATTCACACAGATGGTCGACAGACACAGGAAAATATGTTCAACATCACTAATCATCAGGGAAATGCAAATCAAGACCACAATGAGGTATTGCCTCACACCTGTCAGACTGGCTATCATTGAAAAGATAACAAAAAGCAAATATTGGTGAATCTGTGAAATAAAGGGAACCATCATGCACTTTTGGTGAATTTGTAAATTGGTATAGCCACTATGAAATACAGCATGGAGTTTCCTCAAAAAATTAAAAACTGAACTGCCATATAATCCAGAAATTCTATTTCTGAGTATTTACCTGAAGAAAATAAAACATTAATTCAAAAAGATATATGCACTCTAAGTTTCACCGCAGCATATTTACTACTGCCAAGATATGGAAATACTTCCCATGGCAATGTTTATCAACAGACAAATGGGTAAAGAAGATGTGCTGATATATTGCGTATATCTACATATATGCATATTACTCAGCCATTAAAAAAGAATGAAATCTTGCCTTTTTCGACAACATGGATGGATATAGAAAGTATTCCGTTAAGTGAAATAAATCACAGAAAGACAAATACCATATAACCCCTTACATGAAATCATAAAAGCCAGCCAAAATGAAAACAGAACAAACAGGTGGTTGCCCAGTGCAAGAAAGGGTGAAACAGCTGAAGGAGATTAAGATGTGAAATGTCTAGTTACATAATAAGTAAGTCATGGTGCTATAACATACAGCATAAGTAATACAGTCAATAAACCTGTATAAAGTTTGTATGAGGGCACAGCGTTACTAGATCTATTATGGTGATCATTTCATAATACATGCAAACATCAAATAACTATGCAATACACAGCTTCCTATAATCTGATCCCTGCCACCTCTCTGATCTTATTTTCTACCAGCCTTCCCACTGGTCACTCTGCTCCAACCACTGTGATCTCCAAATGTTCATGGAATTCCCACCTGAGAACTTTGCTCTTATAGTTCCTCTGCCTAAAGGATTTTTCACATGGACAGCCACATATCATACTACCTCATTTCTCTCAAATCTGTGAGGCTGATCTTACCTGGAAATAACTTTGTCAAACCAGGTTCATTTTACCGGATACACAGCAAGTTAAAAAAAAAAAAGAGAGAGAGAGAGAGAGACAGGTTCACAGTAAGGTAGCTAGCAGCCAAACTAACAGGAGAACAAATCACAAATCTGCCTCCGGAATGTAAGGGGCTCTCAGTATTTATAGGATAATGAAGAAAGCAGCAGGGTGGTCTGAGGTGTGCGGGGCGTGGCTAAAGGTGATTGGGAAAAGGTGCAGTAATTGTCCAATGCAAGTGTAACTAAGCTACAAGCCTTGGGCACTTTCTGAGGGTGGAGATTTCATCCCTCTATGGTTAAAAGAGGTCATGAAGCTGGACACTCCCATAAGCCTAGTTGAAAGGTCAATGGTCCTATCCAGTCTCAGCCAGCTCAGCTTTACTAGACACAGCTGACTCCACATTCCTAGAAAATTAACTAGGGAAATCATCATATTATTTAGGCTACCTGCACCTTGGAGAGCATGGAGCTCTTAAAATAACCTTGATTAGTGAAAGCAGGTGAAGTGGATTTAACCCATGGTTATAATAAGGTCTTCGTACGTGTAATAAAATTAAGATGATGTCATTAGAGTAGACCCTAATTCACTGATTATTGTCCTTCAAATGCAAGTGAAATCTGAGCACAGATACAAAGGTTGCAATGTCATGTGAAGACAGGGCCAGAGATTGGCATGATACATGAGTAAACCAAAGAACACCAGGGACACCAGACAACCCTAGAAGCTAGAAAAGTGGCATGGAGCAGACTCTTCCTCAGAGCCCACAGAAGGAACCAATCCTGCCAATACCTTGATTTCAGATTTCTCATCTCCAGAACAGTGAAAGAACACCTATCTATAATTTCAAGCCCCCAGATTTGTGGGACTTTGTTATAGCAGTTCTAAAAAACTACAGTACTAAATAGATTGGGAGGTGGGGGTGGAGGACTCTGCAATAAAGAAAGTTAACAAAGGAAATTATCAACTATGATAAATCATGAAGATAATATACTCTCATGCAGTGATGAAAATAACCCCAGTCCAATCATGAGAAAAACATAAGACAAACCCAAAGGACATTTTACAAAACACCTAATGAGTACTCCTGAAAACCATAAAGGTCATCAAAAACAAGGAAAGTCTAGGGAAATAAATTTCAAAATAAAGTTTATGTTTAAAAAAAAAGCAATGGCTGAGACTCAATAGAAAGTATTTGCTCAGTATCACTTGCATTCATGTACTACTTTGGGTACCAAGAAAAAAAGTGAGCACTGAAACAAAAATCGCTGCTGAGTAGCTTACATTCTGATGTGAATGCACTGTAGTTATTTTTAAATTTTTTTTAATTATAGTTGATTTATGATGTTAGGCCAATTTCTACTATACAGCAAAGTAACCCACTTTATGTATTTTTTCTCACATTATCCTCCATCATGTTCCTTCACAAGTGACTAGATATAGTTCCCTGTGCTACATAGTAGGATCTCATTGCTTATCCATCCTAAATATAATGGTTTGCATCTACCAACTTTAAAGACAATGGAAAGCCTATGTAAGGTCCTACTGGATCCTCAACATACAGTTGCAAGTACACAACCCACAGAGTCCAAGATTAGACTGTCCTCCCTGAAAAGAGTTGAGCAGATGATCCTGCTCCTACAAACTGGTACTAGCATCCTCCAAAATGGCCAGTACCACAACAAATGGATGTTTCCATACACAAGCCACAGAATTTAAAGAATCAGCTTTTCTTCTCGAGCCAGGAAGGCCTTTCTTGATCATTCTAAAGGAGGAAGAAAAGATGTGCTCAAAAAAAATAGTTTCCTGACTATTAGTAGTTAATAGATGCCTCGCTGACTCCTAGCAATTTTATAATACAGAAAGGGGAACATGTTTTGAACTGGCAATCAGTAAATACTTGCACAAAATAGGCACAGGGATAGATGCTTTGCATAAATTACCTCTTTTGATCCTGATGAGGATAAAAAGCAATAGGCAAATGAAGTATAAGTCCTTATTTAAGATCACACAAATGGTTAATGGAAAAGCACTCTCTTTCTCGCCTTTCTCTCTCTCCTCCCTCTCTCCCTCTCTCTCCTCCCTCCCTCCCTTCAAAATACCCATTAACAGCATAATTAAACATTCTTATTCCAGGCATCTGAGTGGGGCTGGGGATAAAATCAATAGAATAAACATAGCCCTTGGCCTCAAGGTCACTATCCCATGCCTTTGCCTCTCTGGTCCCATTCTTTCCAGCCTTTGCCACAATCCTGGAGGCCCTTTTCTGCCTCTGCCATAATCCTAATGTGCCTTTCCTTCCTTCTCAGTTACTTAGAACCGAGGCACTTAACAATTTCTGACTTACCCCCTGTTTCTTCAGCTGTAGTTTTTTATCATATTTACTCTTACAACACTGACGCTATCTTCTATTGTGGTGTGGGTTCTGACATTCCTTACCAAGATAGAGTAAGAAAGAAACTAATGCTTATATTGAATTATAATTTACAGCAGTTATGATGAATGATGGAATCCTCGTTAATCAATAAAGTACCTCCCCCTGTACTGCAACCTCTTGGAATATGGCCAGCTGATCATTTGCTCAATTGAACCTGAATTAAATGGGTACATCTAGAAGAATACAAAGTGACAAATTTGATAAAATAAAAATAAAACATGAACAAGTAAGTGAACATTAAATAAATTGAAATGATGGACAAAGAAATCTTCCAAAAACTGCGGGCCAAGAATGTTTAATGGAAGGGTTATACAAAACTGCTCAGCTTATTACATGAAGTTAGTGTAATCATGATTCCAAAACCAGGTAATAATAGAAAAAGAAAAAATTGTATACTGCTCATATTACCTATGAATGTGAGTATAAAATTATTTTTAAAAATAAATCCAATAATACATTTCAAAATTACATCATTGAGATTTTATCCCAAGAATGTAAGCATTGGCAAATACTTTAGCATCAGTAAAATCTATGCAATTCACCCTGTTAATATATTGAAATATAAAACTGAAATAATTATGGCAAATGATGCAAAAGCATGTGATAGAGTTAAGTAACATTTATTATTAAAAGTTCATAAAAATCTAAGGAATAAAGGTAGCTTTCTCTGCTTGGTTAACCAACAGCAAAAATTTGCCTAGTAAACCAACTTTGAATGTGTTTCCTCTAATATCACAAATAAAGCTGACCCTCATCACCACCACTGATTAGCAGATTATTGAAGTTCCTAGAAAACACTCTAAGGAAAACAAAAGGAGAAAAAAGCAAGGAAAGAGTGCAAGGGAAAAAAAATAATCAATGTAATAGGTAGATTATGCAAATAAATGACAAAACCCACATGATCACCCCAATAAATACTGAAAAATTGTTTAGCAAAATCCAGGCCCAGTCTCAATAAATGATAAATAGAAATGAACTTCATCAACTTCATAAAAGGAATTTTTGTAAAGCTTATAGTTAATATTGTACTTCGGAGTAAGGGTCTGAATGCTTTCTCTCTTTGATTAGGAAAAAGGCAAGGATATTCACTCTCACCATTTCTATCCAGAATTAAACTGGATATTTTAGTCAGTACAATTAAGCAAGAAAAAGAAATGAAAGACATCCAGATTGTAAGAAAAGAAGTAAAACTCTTTTTTTTCTGCATATGATATGATCCTGTTTGTAGAAATTTCCAAGGAATACACATAGAAAAAATATATATATTTGAACTAATAAGAGAATTCAGCAAAATCATAGGATACAAGATCAATTTACAAAAATAATCTTATGTTCTACCAATATTCAATCTGAAAATGAAATTAAGGATGTGATTCCATTCTTAGTAGCATCAAAAAGAACAAAATTCTTAGGAATAAATTTAACAAAAGCAGTGGGAGACTTGAACACTAAGAATTACCAAACATTGTTGAGAAAAATTAGAGAAGATCTGAATGCAGTGGTCTCCCAGTATTTGCAGGGGATTGGTTTGCAGTTACCAAAATTGGGGTGCTCAAATCCCTCATATAAAATGGTGTAGTATTTGCTTATAATCTACACTTTTCCTCTCATATTTTTATATTGTCTCTAGATTATTTATAATAGCTAATGCAATGTAATGAAATGTAAATAGTTGTAAACACAGTGTAAAGGTTGTGGAAACAGTTGCCCCCACACAGCAAAGTTTTGATTTTCAGAAATTTCTGAAAATTTTTTTCAAATATTTTCAAACCACAGTGTTTGAATTCATGGAGGCACAACTGGGGTACACAGAGAACAAACTATGAATATAAAAGGACATTCTGTGTTTAGAGATTTGAAGATTCAATATTGTTAAGATATCAAATTGACCTATAGTTTCAGTGTAAATCCTCTCAAAATCACTGCAGCCTCTTTTGTAGAAATTGACAAACTAATTCTAAAGCTTACAATGAAACAGGAAAAGCACTGAAACAGCAAAAAAATTTTGACCAAGAAGAACATTTATTTTTAGCTCATTGAACATATTTTCATTTAATTCTATGACTGTACTTATAGTAGTTGTTTTGAAGTCTTGGCCCCTTAAGTCAATATTTGGAGTCAATTTCTAATGACTCCCAATTTTCTGAGTATGGGTTTCACTTTCCTGTTTCTTTGACAATCTAGTAATATTTGGTTGGAAACTACACATGATATAATAATATGACAGAGTGACACAGAATTCTGTTGTGTTCACCTGCAGGTTGTTGTCTTTTTGTTCTCTTGGGTCATTCAGCTGTCTAATTTCAAATTGAAAACTTTAGTCTTCTCTGAGTGATGAAGCTGCTGATCTATCAGTTCTAATCTTGAGGTTAGTGGTTATTCCTATGTTAGCCTGGCACACACCCTTGCCTTTGTGATTTCACAGTCATCCAAGGATGGAGACAGATATTATACTCACATTTGAGGGCTCATCCTAAAGTTATCTTATTTCTGGTGGTTCTCACTCCCCCCATTTCAAGATAATCTATAATCCTCAGGCTTTGTTCTCTAACATTTCAAAGCCCTAAATTTGCAGCTTTATCCTGCCCAAACTGCACACAGTTGGAAATGCTCTTGGTTTAAGAAAGGAAAAAAAAAATAGCAATTCATAGCTTTTCCCCTGTGAAGCTCTATTTTTTCAAGTCTCTGTATGTTTTGTTGTATCCCCTGGAAGCTACTTCATAAATGAATGTAGGACGAAACTTACTTCAGGCCAAGTCATAACTTCGCAATTCTCGCCCTTTCTAGTTGAAGTTTTTCAAGAAAAAAACTTTCTTCCAGCTTCTATTTCAGATGCTTTCCTGTACCTTGAATTCATTTCATTTTAAAATATTTTATCCAGTTATTATAACTATTATCTGCTGTGTGATTCACAGAGCAATGTGCCTCCACAGCCATTTACTACAAGTTTCCCCTCTTCCTCTGTACTTCAAATTTTCCAATGTTTTGGGATTTCTTTTAAATTCTATTAGTGTTCAGCTTATAGGAATTTTTAAGATAATTTCTTTTATTAAAGTAGAATTAATTTACAATGTTGTGCCAATTTCTGCTATACAGAAAAGTGACCAAGTCATATATACATATATACCTTCTTTTTCTCATATTATTTTCCATCATGTTCTATCTCAAGAGATTAAATACAGTCCCCTGTGCTATAGCGTATAAGCTCATTGCTTATCCATTCTAAATATAATAGTTTGCATCTACTAACCCCCAAATTCCAGTCTATCCTCCACCCCTGGGCAATCACAAGTCTACTCTCTATTGTCTCTATTTTTGTTTTGTAGATAGGCTCATTTGTGCTGTATTTTAGATTCTGCATATAAGTGATATCATATGGTATTTGTCTTTCTCTTTCTGACTTACTTAGTATGAGAATCTCCAGTTGCATCCATATTACTGCAAATGGCATTTTTTAACATATTACTTTCTGTTAACGTTGATATTAAGCAATAAATTTAAATTCTCCTGCAGTTCCCCTTGTGGAGCAGTGGTTAACAAATCCGACTAGGAACCATAAGGTTGCAGGTTTGATCCCTGGCCTCCCTCAGTGGGTTAAAGATCCAGCATTGCCATAAGCTGTGGTGTAGGTCACAGACTCAGCTTGGATCCTGAGTTGCTCTGGCTGTGGTGTAGGTCACAGATGCAGCTCTGATCCTGTGTTGCTGTGACTGTGGCATAGGCCGGCAGCTACAGCTCTGATTAGACCCCCAGCCTGGGAACCTCCATATGCTGAGGGTGTAGCCCTAGAAAAAACAAACAAACAAACAAACAAATAAATAAATAAATAAAAATTCTCCCTATTTAAGACTAATGGCACAGGACATGCTAGTCAGTGGGAGCAGCGTGAATAGGTGTAGGAAATTTAAATGCTTTAGAGAGTTGCAGGGGTTCAAAACAGGCATCTCCAAAATGTGCCATTTTGAAATTGAAGATTATTTTGAGCTAAAGGCAGTTGACACCCTGTGGATTTAAGACAAACTACTGCCCCTCCCTTAACTACCTAGAGGAATTTGAGTTGGGGATTTTCTCCAGAAAAAGAGTTATTACCAGAAATAAATTTCATCTAAGTGGCCCCATCTGTGTGACAGGGTAAACATCTAATTGCCCAGTATCTGCTCTTTTTTTTATCTTCCTGTGAATTAGCCTCCTATCTTTGACAGCCCCAGGGCCCTGTCCCATTCCTTAGCTCAGAATGGCATACATACCTCATTTTACCTTTCTATCTCTGAACTTCTCATATGCGGGGGGTGGGGGAGGGGTTCCTGTATATATGAAATTAAATTTGATTTTTCTCCCGTTAATTGAGAATTAGTTCTGTCTCATTACTTCTGACCAATCAGAAGATCTTAGAAGGGTAGCAGAAAGTTTTCTTCCTCCTCAATGGAATTCAAAAACAGAAATAAAATCAACTTAAAGTTGGTATGCTTTATTTTTCTCTCTTTTTTCAGTGCTGCACCTGTGGCATATGGAAGTTTCCAGGCTAGAGGTCGAATCAGAGGGTCAGCTACTGGCCTATGCCACAGCAACAGCAATGCCACATCCAAGCCATGTCTGAGGCCTACACCACAGCTCATGGCAATGCTGGATCCTTAATCCACTGATTGAGGACAGGGACTGAATCCTCATCCTCATGAATACTAGTTGGGTTCATTACCACTGAGCCACAGTGGGAACTCCTGGTCTGCTTTTTATTATTACCATACAATAGCAATTCTTACGTCATTGATTAAATATAACTCCTCTCTTTTGGTAAGCCATTATTGTTACAGCATATTTTAACCCCACATTCTCCTCTCCCCTGGTTCTCAGTTTTGTGTAACAATAGCTGAGATTTGACATCTAGATTATTACTGAGTTATTAGTATATTTACAATAAAACTTCCTTTTCAAGGTAAGTTCGTAACAAAATGTATCACAATTGCTTACATCCAGCTTGTTTGGGCTGTTTTCATGCTCATTCCCATTCTTTTTACATACATGGTTCTCAGCTTTAGTTAACAAAGTCTGAGGCTTGAAGTCTAGGCTATTACTATTATGTTATATTTACACCACATATTGCCTCTTTCAAGATTAGTTATATAACCAGATCAACTGCAATCATTTAGCTTTGTTTTTTTTTTACTTTCCCACTCTTGAGCTCTTACTTGTTTCATCTGTCAATAATTTTATCAAGAACAACATGTCAGTACATATAAGAAAATGTCTTTCTTTTACCCTCATAAATAAAAAGCTGAGTATAAAGTTTGAAAAATACAATCTTTTCTCATAATTATCATGGTCCTTACCCATTTCCCTCTGGTATTTAAAATTGCAAAAGAAATCAGATATCAGCCTGATTTTTGGCGTTTTGTGATTAAGTCAATTTATAATTAACCCCATTAACTCCACGTTTGTGCTTGTAATATTATTATCCTAATATTTGAAATATATTGCAAGCATTTGTATGAGTATAGGTCCCTTTTCATTTTTTTGCCTGGAATGCAATGAGATTTTTCAATCTGTATATATAAATGAGAGATTTGAGGTTGGATTAGGGAATGTGAAAGAAACTACTAAAATTTCAATAGCAGAACAAGAGCCAGAGGGGCAATTTACTAGGCTGGGGAGGGGTTAAGTTTCCCCATAGGAATCTGATAATAGGAGAACTCATATTTTTAAATTTTAAATGTCAGGAAATTTATACTAATTTTACATTATTGTACTACATTGTTATCTGCTGGTATGCTTGTTCTTTGAGTTCAATTGGACATTGTTATTGACTGTAAATTGAGATAGGAACTAGAATTGGAGATAAATTTGTAGTCTTGTGTTTAAGGAAGCCTCAAATTGATTAGTTATTGTTTTAGCTTTGATTACTTCATTTTATTTTTTATTTTGGCCACACCTATAGCATGTGGAAGTCCCAGACCAGGGATTAAACCCATACCACATCAAAGACCCGAGCCACTTCAGGGACCACGCCAGATGATTAACCTTCTCCACCACAAGGGAAATCCGGTTTTGATCATTTTACAGATTTCAGAGAAGAATAAGTAGGAACAGTGGCAAAAACTGAGGAAGCAACCATACAATGTTATGGAGAGGAATTTGCTGATATTCCTTTGATCTCTTTCTCTCTGAAGAAAATAAAATCATACCTTTGATATCAGTTGACAAATTTTAAGCCAATTAGTTAACATAAAAAATTAATAAATCAGAGGAATGTTAGCTTCTAGAAAGACGAAACAATGTTTTTCTCCAGTCTTCTCACTAAGATACACACATGCACACAAAAACACACATTCATGCCACCCACAAAAAAATGACTATTACCACGGACCAGGACCAGTCATAGGGACTTTTAATTGGCCACTTCCAGTTGGTGGTGATCACTATACCTGGTTAAAAGGTTTAACAGAGATATGGACACTTTTGTCACCTCTCATATTACCATGTGACTAGAATATTAAAAAAAGCTGTGCTGGCTTGGCCAGCCTTCACTTTTTCTTTTTCTCTGCCTTTTTCAGACTGCCTCTTTTTCCTAACACTGTGGAGAATTAAGCATTGGTCAGAGCTTAATCCCTTTGCCCCTCTCTCTCTCTTTCTTTCATTGTCATGATCTTGAAAAGGTTAAATGGGTGCATCTAGAGTTGTATCCCTCTCCATATCATCACTCCTCTTCAGAGCGTCAACTATATGCACAAGCCTACACATATGGTGGGCACTTTCAGATACCTTTTAAAATAAATGAATGAATGAATAACTTTCTCATCACCTAGATTATTATTTGGGACTCCTGAACCACTGGGGCTTTTCCTGGCTCTTAAACATATTTCTACCAATCCCAGGTGGCTCAGTGCGTTAAGGATCCAGCATTGTCACTGCTGTGACTCACGTTACCGCTGTGTCAGGTGTTTGATCCCTGGCCCGGGAACTTCAGCATGCCATGGATGTGGCCAAAAAAAAGAGAGAGAGAGAGAGTAAATCCTAACAATTCTATCCCAAAGGGAAAAAAGAAAGAAAAACTTTAAAAAGAATAAATAAAACTATCTATCTCCTCTGTTGTGTTATTTTGATATGTATACATAATATTCTAACATTTCTTAATTCCTCTGAAACAAAATAGTAATTTTCATTAAAAACATAGAAATGCAGGTTAAAATAAAATAATCATCAAATTTTTGTTGTACATCTTATGAAAGAAAATAAAAACTATTATTTGTGAGTTTGTGAGTAGAAAGCAAAAGTCACAAGTCTGTTCTTCAAGTCCATGAGTTTCTTTTCTGTGGGAAAGTTCACTTCTGTCATATATTAGATTCCAGATATAAGTGATATCGTATGGTATTTGTCTTTCTCTTTCTGACTTACTTCACTCAGGATGAGAATGAGATTCTATAGTTCCATCCATGTTGCTGCAAAGGGCATTATTTTATACTTTTAATTGGCTGAGTAGTATTCCATCTTCTTAATCCATTCATCTGTTGATGGACGTTTGGGTTGTTTCCATGTCTTGGTTATTGTGAATAGTCCTGCAATGAACACACATGAGAAAAAGAAAGTATATATATGTGTGACTGGGTCACTTTTCTGTGCAATACAAATTGACAGAACACTGTAAACCAACTACAATGGAAAAAAATAAAAATCACTTAAAAAGGAAAACAAAAATCAAACAGGAAAACAACTTACAACACATGTAGAGAAATGATAATGTTCTTATAATAATATGAACTTAGCCAATTTTTTAAAATTATAAAGACCCTTGAACTACATAGATAAATGGAGAAAGGAGATAGAAAGTACAGAGAAAAGTATAAATGGGTCAAAAACATGAAAGATACTCAACCTCACTAGTAACCAAGAAAATACAAAATAAAATAGGATGTAAATTCCTATTGTCTACGTTCATCAGTGTAACAAATGCAACCTTCTGGTGGAGGATATTAATAATGGGGGAGGCTATGCATGAGTGGGCACAGAGAGCATGTGGGAAATCTCTGTACATTTCTCTCAATTTTGCTCTGAATCTAAATCTGCTCTAAAAGGTAAAGTTTATTTAAAATTTTCATATCATCAAAATAGCAAAGATAAATAATACTCAAATTTAATAGAAAGGATAATATGGAATTATTTGGGGATTTCATAAGTTAAAAACATATTACCTGATGGCTGCAGTTTAATTAACTGCACAGTTTGGTGTACAATTTAGTAATATTTCTTATGGTCTTTAGGACAGTTATGGTCTTAGAAAACCATAATGGACCAATGTCCTTAGGACATTATGGTCTCAAAGGTAGGCCCAATTTGAAGAATGAATCATAAAGACATATTATGACATGACAAGCAAGTTCTTTACCACAGAAACATTTGGAAACCTCCTGAACATTTGGAAAATTAATAAGTAATTATATGTACAAGAGAGAATTATGTCAACAAACTAATTTTTTAAATGATTTTTAAAAACAAAGAAAGGAGTTCCCATTGTGACTCAGTGGGTTAAGAACCTGACATAGTGTCTGTGAGGATGCAGGTTCGATCTCTGGCCTGGCTCAGTGGGTTAAGGATCCAGCATTGCCAAAAGCTGTGGCATATGTCATAGATGTGGCTGGGATCTGGCATTACTGTGGCTGAAGTGTAGGACTGCTGCTATAGCTCCAATTCAATCCCTAGCCAGGGAAGTTCCATATGCTTCAGGTGCAACTGTAAAAAGAAAATTAATTAAAAACAAGGAAAATGCAAGGCTAAAATAAATGCAAGGCTACAAACCTGCATATGTATGCAACAAAGTTAAGTACGTAAAAAAATTAAAATTTTTAAAAGTACGCAGTACCCACACAAAAAAAAATAACAAATAAATAAAAAATAAAAGTACACAGAGGAAAAAGTCATAGGAAAGTATACCAAAATGTTATATCTGACCTTTTCTCGGTGTTAAGATTATAGATTTTTTTAAAATTTTATGTCATCTAGTTTTTTAACTATAAGCATGTTTTGCTTCTTTTAATTAAAACAGTTTATTCGTAGATTGTTTTAGGTTTTCTTCATAGAGAGAACAATTCCTTTCCAACTCTTATTCCTTTTATTTCTTCTTACATTATTAGCATGTTAGGTCGGGTCTCTAATTCAGTGTTGAATGCAAGTGGTGATGGCAGGCACCTTATAGCTTTGCTAATCTCCAAAAGAATATTTCCAGAGTTTTGGTAATTTTTCTTCTATTTCTCAGATTGCTTGTCTACTGTTTATGTTGAATAGCTGTCACATTTTATCAAAGAGTTTTGTCTATTAAAATCATTATATGATTTTTCTCTTTTAAGCTAATAATATGAAAAATTACATTTATTTATTTTCTTATATGAAATCAACATTTCATAGAAGGAATAAACCCAACTTGCTAATGATGTACTAACATTTCCATGCATAGATTTTGATAGCTTCTGTTTTGTTGAGGGTTTTTCGTATATATTAATGAGATTGACCTATAATTTCTTTCTTATACAATCCTTGTCAAAATTATGGTCCTTTGTGAATTATTAGGAACATTCCCTCTTTACCTATATTCCAGAATGATTTGTTTAAGATTGGGATTATTTTTTCCTTAAATGTTTGATAAAACTTTTCCATAAAGCAACCTGGGTTTGTATTTTTTTTCCTTCGTGAAGAGGATTTTATCTTAATTTCTTAACATAAGTTTTTCTAAGAATTTTTCTGTCATCTAATTTTTGAGTGTGTTGGCATAAAGTTGTTCCTGATAGCCTCTTACTGTCTTCTTTATGTCTGAAACATCTGTGGTAATAACCTCTTTTTGAAATCACTGCTGTTGTTTATTTATGCCTTCTCTTTTGTTCAAGCTTGCCAGAGGTTTGAAAAATGCATTAATCTTTCAAAAAGCAACTTTTGTCTTGTTGATACTTTCTATTGTCAGTTTACCATTTCATTAATTACTATTCTCATCTTTATTCTTTTCTTCCTAGTATTTTCTTGGAGTTTTTTTCCTCTGCTATTCTTCTTCTAACCTTAACTTGAATATATAGCTCATTAGTTTAGCACTTCTTCTGTTCTTATATAAATAATTAAGGCCCTAAATCACCCTCTAGATAAACATTAGATGCATCAAACCAGTTTTGAAATATAATGCTTTCATCACCCAATGTAAATATTAGTTTAAATTTCTATTATGAATTGTTTGACACATTAGCTATTAGAAATATGTTTTTGTCAATTTACAAAACATTTGGACTTTTCTAGCTATCTACTGTTTGTGATTTCAAACCCAACTGCCTTGTGGTCAAAGAATAAAGTTTAAACGCTTTGTCTTTGAAAATTGGTGAAACTTGCTTTATGATCCAGGATGCAGTTGATTTTCCTAAATGTATATATTCTGCAGTTGTAGAATCCTGGGCACATGTCAATTTATTGTCCTAAGGATCTATAACACTACTGAAATTTTTATCAGTTTGATCTATTAATTACTGAGAAAAGTATGATAAAATCTCCCATTATGATTGTGGATTTGTCTATTTCTTCTTTTGATTAAGCCAAGTTTTGCTTTATATATTTTGATACTATTTCATCAGATAGTTTCTTAAGAAATTATAGTATTGCCACCATGGAGTGACTCTAAAATTCTCACAGTAATGCCTCTTATTTTAAAGTCTATTTTTTCTGATTATTTTTTCTGATATTAACAAATTTATTAACTTTTTTGTTGTTGTTGTTCTTTGCTTTTTAGGGCCGCTCCCAAGGCATATGGAACTTCCCAGGCCAGGGGTAAAATCAGAGCTACAGCTGCTGGCTTATGACACAGCCACAGCAACGTGGGATCCAAGCCATGTCTGTGACCTACACCACAATTCAGGATAACACTGGATCCTTAACCCACTGAGCAAGGACAGGGATCGAACCTGCATCCTTATGGATACTAGTCGGATTTGTTTCCATTGAGCTACAATGAGAACTCCCAACAAATCTATTAACTTTATTATTATTTGCATGGAATATATTTCACATCTCTAACTTTTCACACTTTTCACACTTCTCTGTCTTTATATGTATTATTATTTTTTTCTTTTTATGGCCACACCTGCAGCATATGGAAGATCCCAGACTAAGTGTCGAATTGGAGCTATAGCAGCAGTCCTATACCACAGCCATATTCATGCCAGACCCCAGCCACATCTGCAACCTATGTCTCAGCTTGTGGCAATGCCAGATCCTTAACCCACTGAGCCAGGCCAGGGATCGAACTTGCATCCTCACAGAGACTATGTCAGGTTCTTAACCCACTGAGCCACAATGGGAACTCTGGCCCCTTATATTTAAATGTGTCTCTTATAAACAGCATTTTTTAAGATCTTTATGTTGGAATAATTACGGATTGGCAGGAAGTTGAAAAGATTACTGTCACTCAGTCTCCCCTAGTTCATTCACATCTTAAATAACCACAGCACAATATCAAACCAGGAACTGACATTGGTACAATGAGTGTGTACAGAGCTGTCATTTTATCACGTGAGTAGTTTTGTGTAACTATGACTACAATCAAGATACAGAACTATTCCATCATTACAAAGATCAAAATGGCCAAATGAACAAGGTGACTTAACCGATTAATGTTAGGCAGCTTTTGTCAGGGCTCCCCTCCCACTCCCTCAGCGTGGATGATGGCCTACAAATGAAATGGCCAGGTTAGCAGACGTGCGGTGGGACTACATCAAGAACATCTGGTTCTAGGGAATCAAATGATGTTATTAAGACCCTGTCTCTGCTTCCCTCTGAGGTGGCTTCACTGTCAGGCAGGCTTTCTTTATGTGATGGGAAAGAGGAATTTAGGAAGCTTCTGGTTCCCATCATCCACACAGTGATTACAAAGAAAAGACTTAACGCCATCTTTACTTTAGTCTACAGGCTAAATGCTAAAAGGACACTGCACTGAGTCATGTCCCTAGCTTTGGACCAAAGTCACTACATCTAGGAGACGGATGCGCTGATCATCCATACTGGGTGGCGGGCCCTCCCTTATAATGGAAGAGTGAGACCCCATAATTGTAGCTTCACCACACCAACCACCAGAATCATAGGCAGAGAAAGAGAGGCAACTCCTAAAATGGAAAGAGGTCTTTTGTTACCCCAAAAGGGGCAGAAGGAAACAACAGCTCCACTGTACCAGGGAGTATTATGATGCATGGCCTAAATGAAGATTTACTGTTCCACATAGTCTCCTGAACAATTATTTATTCTTAATATAGCTTAAACTTTCGTTTCCTCCAGGAGGATTTTCAAACATACATCTTGAACCCTAATTTCTTTACTGAATTTCAGACCTAGCCCCTTTAGGACTTCTTTCCTAAGAAGTTTTATCACCCCAATTTAACACATCTGAATTGAAGCTAATTATTTCCCCCACCAAAGCAGCTTCTCCTCTGGATTCTGATATTTCAGGTCATGGCCCAATCATTATTCAGCCTCTCAAATATAGAACTCTGGAGACACTCTTAATACCTCCTATTAGGTCTTCTTTTTTTTTTTTTTTTTGTCTTTTTGCTATTTCTTTGGGCCGCTCCCGCGGCATATGGAGATTCCCAGGCTAGGGGTTGAATCGGAGCTGTAGCCACCGGCCTACGCCAGAGCCATAGCAACACAGGATCCGAGCCGCGTCTGCAACCTACACCACAGCTCACGGCAACGCCGGATCGTTAACCCACTGAGCAAGGCCAGGGACCGAACCCGCAACATCATGGTTCCTAGTTGGATTCGTTAACCACTGCGCCACGACGGGAACTCCCTATTAGGTCTTCTTTTGTAACATATTTCACAACTCCTTTCCTTCCCACCACTACTTCTGAATGCCAGGCTTCAGTATCTTAATAGCAATAGTCTTTCTCCTTCTAACCTCTATTTTATCCATTCCCTACATTGATACCAGATTAACCTTCACTAGACTTCACTCTAAAAGAAAAAAAATTAATTTTCCCTATTATTTATAGGATACAGTCCAAAATAATTAGCCTGGCATTTCAACTTCTATTATAATCTGGCTCCAACCCACTTTTCCAATCTACTTGATTATTATTTGCTTATACGAACCTTCTGATCCAGCCAAACTGATGTGCTTATCATTCCTCATACATACCATGTGCATTTGGAAACCACCCCCTCTTGTGCTTTTGATCATACTGAGCCCCCTGCCTTGAGTGCTTTGTAATGTATTCTCCTTATATAAGCCCCGCCCATTTTATTTAAGACCCACCTTAAATTTCATTTCTCCCTGAAATCTTCCTTTACAACTTCTGCAATATGCTAGCTCCCTCCCTCATGGGCAATCTTTCCCAAGATTCTTTTAGTAATAAAATATGAGCTCCCCCCTTCCCCAGCTGTAGTCAAATAAGTCACTATGTGTGCCACAATCCAGCTCAGCTCTACTCTAAGCTCCCAAGACATTCCTCTCTAAGGCAAGTCATGCACCAGAAATCTCCAGATCTCAAATCCATCTCAGCAAAGACCAAGATACCCAGGGTGGATGAGGTTGTATACAAATGCTGTCAATGCATTACAGACTTTCTCTGTTTCCAAGAGTTTTGGGATCATCCATATCACTAAACTTCTGCTTCAAAATTTTCTTCAGCTCCTCAGGTCCTTCTGGAAAATGGATTCCAGCTCTGTACTTCAGCTTGCTTCTCTCTAACCTCTCGTTTTTTGAGCTCTTATCAGCCTGCTTCCATGTTCCCTGCCTGCTGGGAGATTCAGGAACAGACTTCTTTTACATAGATGGTTCTGCCACCCTGTATATTACTTATCACCTCTATTGCCATAATTGTAAGTTTCTTTTTAGCAGGAATTTGCCTTATTTGTCTTTTCATCCCCAGCAGCTAGCAGGTGATAGGCACATCAGTCATGTTTGTGAACCCCCTCAAAATCTCCACTTAGTTAGACCTCCATGAATACTTGGGCTAATACAATTCATGCCAACTTTGTCCTATCCCTTTGGACAAGATGTAAAAGGGTTAGTTCCCCACCAAGGATCAGTTCTCCTGTCTCCAGTCCTGTCCAGACTCTCTTCTGCCCCTTCTCTGTCAGCCCACAGTACCACCTTCCCAGACTCCTGCACAGTCAGCCATGAGTTTTGACATTTCGCACTTGCTATCTTAGACTGGTATCTGTTTGGATGGCTCTGAGAGTGGAAACTGTGTCATCTGATTTATCAGAATCCCTACTGTATAGCCTGGTACCCTAAAAAAACACCTGCCATTTTATAAGGCTTCGTTGATGATGCTCTGAGTTTATTATATAAAACTGAAATGCTCTGTTGTCTTAGTCTTGTAATGAAGGATCATTGATCAATCATTCAACATTAGTTTCTTACTCCTCACTACATAATTAACTGTGACAGATTCAGACATTTCCTCCATATGTGGAGTCCTTCCCAGTCTATTTATCTAAGAACTTTTTAGTAATTTTCATTGCAATTATAACTATAGCATAACAAGAAAGATGTGATTTACAAAAAGAGGGTGTCATTAGCTCCTTTTAATGCATGAAAATATAGTCAAGTAATAGAACGAAGACCTTTCCTTTTGAAATTTCTGGGTAACAATTTTTATGTCTCTTTTTAGGCCCTGTCTAGAAGTCTATTATTACATATTTTCTCTTTCTAATATTGTCACATAGGGTGAGAATGACTCCTATCTGTCATTTGGATCACAAAGTCAACATAGATTATTAAAGCAGTCATTTAATTTTAAAGTAGTCGTTAGAGACTCAATGTATTAGCTACATATAATATGAAGATATAAGAAAGTAGCTTTGACTTTAATCAGGTTATTATTAGAGACCTTATTATAGCAGTTAGTTAAAATTCTTTTGAAATTTTTAAAGTGTCTGTGTACATCTTTGAGGGAAGGAGGCAAGAACTGAATTATTTTTGCCTAGAAGGAAAAGAGCTGACAAGTGACTTGGCTTGACTCTTTAAGGATGTACGGGTTACTGCAAAGAGGATAGAGGCCCTATTTTACCCATGGTCATGCAGCAACTCAGTAGAGCTGGTGATGGACTCTATATTGGCAGTTTTGAAAAAGCCAGAAGTACTGCAGCTGCATTTGTTGCCAAACTGGAAGTCAGACACACTCTCCTTCTGCCAGACACTCAGAACAGAGACATCAACTATGTCCTTCCAACTTCCACAGAAATGGAGAGAGAGCGGAAGGAGCCAGACAGAAGGGGCTGGAATCCATCCTAGTGTGATGTTGAAACCTCCATATCAGGTTCCCCTGAAAACACCCTCTTATTCCCCAGTTCCCTCAGGGAGGAAAAAACTCTAGATCTTCTATGCTTTAAGAGACACTCTCACAACCTAATTCTGTCCCCATTTCTGTCAGAGTTTAAAACACAGCTACACCATCATTTTGAAAAGTCAGTTTTTATTTTCACTCATCCATCTTACTTCAAGGCTGGCACCAAATGCTATGTATTTCCTATATTCACTAAGGAAATGGAATTAAACTGCACCAGGGAGAAATTTAGAATATGTATAAAGAAGAATGTCCTGACTGCAAAGTTTGATGGTTGCTAGTACAGGTAATTGGGAGGAATTGTCAAATCTTCTTCCAGAGCCACCTTGAAGAAAAAATACAAGGCAGGTTCTGAGCTGGCCTCTTCAGCAGGAGACTCTGAATATCACTTACCCCCCTCTGATGCATCAGAATTTCAGTAATAAGATTGGAAACTCAAGTGTTCAAATGCCTAAGCCAGCCAATGATGTTATGTGTAGCCCTTTATTTATCCAATAGATTATTTTACTAACATATTCAAAGGACCTAGATACTTTTAAACATGGGTTTTATTTTCAGTATTAAAGTGAGATCAGTAACACAGGAGCTCCTTTTAGGGACTCTTAGAAAGATTATCCAAACTCTTCTTGTTAGCAAAAAAAAAAAGTCAGTAGATTTCCGTTCATTTACATGATGGACCACATTCTTTCTTCTCTCCTTTTGATGTCTTTTTCTATAACTATGTCTTTTTATTAAAGCAACTTCTGTCTTTGCTTATCCACTGGGTCCTCCCTTTTTTTTTCAAACATGTCCTTTAAAAAGTAAATGCACCCTTAGCAAAACTTGTCATTCCATAGCAATGGTTCTATCTCTGTCCTTATGGTCCTTGCCTGCTTCTTTCACTTCTTATACTCATTGCTCACTTAGAATTTGGGTTTTGCTCCTTCCATTCATTAGCTTTAAACAAATTTCCACAATGACTTCTTCTTGCCAAAAGGTATTTTTTTTAAGTCCCTTTCCAACTTGATACTTCTGGGACAACAGATACCTCACTCCTTGAAAGTGACTTTGCCCTTGGCTCTAGGATACCACATTAGTGTTTTTTTCCTTTTTCTGGCAATCCCTTCTCCATGCCTCTGCTGACTCTTTCCTGTATCCCACCTCTTATCTGCTAATGTGTCTTGGACGTAATCTCCCCTCTAACTTTTTCTCTTTCTACACTGACTCCTTTCTGGAAACATCCATTCTCAAGGCTTCCCTGACCATGTTTTGCTTCTAATTTCTAAATTTTTTTTATCTCCAGCCTTAATATCTTCAATTGCCTGAGTCTATTAGGGAAACTCCAATAATTTCTCAGACTAGAAAATATGAATTCATCTTTTATTCTTTTCTCTCATCCCAGTCCTACATATTTTCCCTAATGGTAAGCAATTTGGATGGCCACTCTCAGAGATAGGCTGAACTCCTCAGGGCTACTTATGTGAGAGGAGTCTGGGGACCATGATGGGTGGGAGAGTAGTATGCGAGTGTGTGGAGGGGATTATGAGCAGTCTATAGAGTATCAGATTTTTTTGCTAAGAGGGACTAAATCAGTGAAATCGTGGGAAGAGAAACTGGAAGGCTGAGAGGAAAGAGTACAGAATAAAGATAGAGTCAAAGTTGCACAAATTTAAAGGTTTAATGATATCAAACTGGCCAGTATGTGGTAGAATAGGATTTTCATGAAGAGCCAACATGCATATAATTTGATATAGCTACTCTGGAAGGAAATTTCAGAGTGTCCCTTATAAATATAAGTGTATAAATGAGAGTATAAATGCATATACTCTATGGCCCAGCAATTTCACTTCTTCATATACAATTATATCTGCATGTGAAGAAGAAGGCATGATTAAAAATTTAACCATAGCATTGTTGATAATATTTAAACATTAGAAATGATATAAATGTCCCAATTAGGGAATGCTTTAGTAAACTGTGATGTATCTATTATTCAGAATACTATGCAGAAGTACAAGATTGAAATAGATGTGAAGTAATACAGAAGCCTCTACAAAGACATAATGTTGAATAGATAAAGAAAGGCATGTTGCAGAATGACATATGCAGTTTTTATAAAAAACATATACCCATACAAAGCATTCTAAAACACTTCATTTTTTTTTTCAGGGACATGTAAGTATACAATTGTGTAACAGAAGATCTGTTTGGTAAAATGATAAGAAGGACTATTTCTGGGGGTGCAAAAGACACTGAGGCTGGGATGGTGAACAAAGAGGATTTTGTGCTTATCTATAATGCAGTTTTTTAGAATAAGGAAAAGTTAGGTTTGTATTAGTTGTGTGATTGTTAGAGAGACAAGGAGAGAGGGAAAGAGAGAATGAGAGAAAAAAGAAGAAACAGAGAACGAAGCAATAGGAAATGGAATGGCCAGAAATGAGCTGGGTCAAAAGACAATTAAGGAACTGGTTCTGCAGACACAGCATGTCCACCGCAATGTTCCTCCAGTGCATGTTTCAGCATACTTGGCCGGCCCAGAAGTGTCCTTAAAAGAACCAAGTTGTGTTGGAATAAGTGGCCATTGCAGGCAGGGTTGGTTGGGGCCAACAAAAGGAAAGACAGCAAGCAAAGCAGTGGCTGACTAGTGTCTGGGTTTGATAAGGTGCAGATTAGATGAGCAGAGCCATGGTTGGCTGGAAAGAGGTCTAGTCAATGGTCAAAAGGTCCCAGTAGAATCTGTGAACAGTCTGGAGTTTAACCAATGGGTACATGTCCTGTGTACATACAAGGTAGGAACATCTTCATAGGGTCAAAGTTAGATGCAAATTTCAGGGACAATTGCCAGTGGGTTTTTATTATTTCCATGGGATACTGAAATAATTGCTACTTTTTATTCTGGGCAGTTCACATTATTTTCTAGTCATTCTTCTTATGAAGTAATACTTTTACCTTAAAGCAGTCTTAAATTTCATCTTGATGCTTTCTGGCACACTCAGGTTCTTCCTGCACTTGGATTATGATAATAGTCTAATAAATAGCTTCACTATCTCTTTATTCCAATGCATCCTACCTATCATTGCCAAATTAATTTTCTTAAAGCATCACTTGCCTCTTAGTAATTCACATAATAAAGAAATGGCAGTGGTCCTCTTTTGCCCAAGGTCTTTCCCAACCAACATCAGGGTCAAACTCCCTTGTTTTGCTCTAAAAGTTCTAAGTAATGTGAACCATTCCATGCTTAACTAACATTGCCTCCCACTCTTTCTAGAATTTACAATATTGCTTCCTCACAACACCAGAGTTCAGTTCCCAAGTTCACTCCTTCAAAAGTATAGGAAGTCAGTAGTAGACATTAGGTTAGTCCTTTGATGTTTCTGCTCCCCAGTGTGGTCTCAAATCATGTATATTATTGTCATCCAAAGAAAACTGTTAAGTTTTCTCTGCTTCTCACTCCCTGTCATCCTTCTTTTCCTAAGCCGAAGGAACCGAGTCATTTATCTTGCTTCTGTGACCTTACCCATACCACTAGCCTCTCTAACTTCTCTTCAATTCAGGTCAGGTTCTTCATGGACTCCAATCTTGCACCTTTGCCTCTGCCATCAGCAGCTCTGGAAGAGCTCTCCTCACTCCTTCATCCATCCAATTCTACCTATAACTACCTCAGGTTGCATCTCTGTCATGTAACATTTTCCAATAACTTCAGCCTACAGAAATTGATCCCATCTCTAAATTTTAGAATTATTCATATATATCAGAAAATCATCATGGTTTCGTGTGTGTGTGTGTGTGTGTGTGTGTTCAATTGTAGTGGAAGTACCTTAGAAGGAATCATATTTTTTTTTAGCCATGCCCACAGCATGTGGAAGTTCCCAGGCCAGGGTTCAAACTCAAGCCACAGCAGCAACTTAAGCCTCTGCAGTGACAAAGCTGAATCCTTAACCTACTGCACCACAAGGAACTCCAAGAGTCATACCTTTAATTTTATTGTACTCTCTTCTTTCTAGTCTTTGATTCAGTGCTTTTTCATAGTGAATACTGAGTATCAGTACTAGATGATGAATTGATTTGATTTATTTTATACTTGTGCACAATTATTCTTTATATATTATATTAATCAGGACTCTTGGTTGCAAATAGTAGTAACTCAAATTAAACTGGCTTAATTTAAAAGGAATACAGTTTAGCTAACTGAAACTGTATATACTTTGACTTAAAGCAAAACTGGATCTACATGCTTGAATGTCATTAAGAATCAATATTTCCTGGAGTTCCCATTGTGGCTCAGAGGTTAACGAATCTGACTAGGAACCATGAGGTTGCAGGTTCATTTCCTGGCCTTGCTCAGTAGGTTAAGGATCCGGCATTGCCCTGAGCTGTGGTGTAGGTCGCAGATGCAGCTCGGATCCTGCATTGCTGTGGCTGTGGTATAGGCCAGCAGCTGTAGCTCTGATTAGACCCCTAGCCTGGGAAACTCCATATGCCATGGGAGCAGCCCTAGAAAAGGAAAAAAAAATCAATATTTCCACAATTGCATCAAGAAATAAAATAAAATACTAGAAATAAATTTAACCAAGGGAAGTAAAAGACCTATAACCTGAAAACTATAAAATCTTGATGAAGGAAATTGATGATATAAACAGATGGAAGGATGTTTTATGCTCATGTACTGGAAGAACTAATATTGTTAAAATGTCCACACCATACAATGCAATTCAATCCCTGTCAATATTTCTATGGCATTTTTCACTGAAATAGAACAAATAATCCAAAAATTTATATGAAACCTTAAAAGACCTTGAAGAGCCAAAGCAATTTTAAGAAAGAAACAAAGCTGGAGGCATCATGCTCCCTGATTTCAAACCACATTACAAAGCTACAATAATCAAAGCAGTGTGGTATTGGCATAAAAACAGATACATACATCAATGGAACAGAATAGAGAACACAAATAGAACAAACACATACATAGTAAATTAATTTATAGTGTAGCAGCCAAGAATACACAGAGGGACCTGTAAATTCTCTCTTCATTAAATGTTGTTAAGAAAACTGGACAGCAATATGCAAAAGAATGAAAATAAAAGGGAGGGAGGAAGAGAGGAGTAAAAGACGAAGCTCATAGATACAGAGAATAGATGGGTTGTTGCCAGAAGTAGGAGGTGGCAAGGTGGGAGAAATGGGTGAAACAAGTCAAAACTACAAACTTCCAGTTATAAATAACTAAGTCAAGTGGATATAATGTACAGCATGCTGACTATAGTTAATAATACCTTATTGAATATTTGAAAGTCGTTAAGAAAATAAATCTTTAAATTTCTAATCTCAAGAAAAAAAAATCTGTAATGATGCACACCGATGTATGTTTACCACAGATTGTCCCCCACTTATGATAGTTTGACATATAATTTTTCAACTTTAAGATGGTGCAAAAGTGATAAGGACTCAGTAGAAACCATACTTCTACATTTTACCTTTTCCCAGTCAAGCCACCTGGCAAGGTGATAGTGGCTTGTGACGCTGAGCATCAGGAGCTCGAAGACAGCTAGGCCACCACAAAAGTAAACAGCCAATATACTTACAACCATCCTGAACCCACACAACCATTCTGTTTTTTACTTTCAGTACAGTATTTGATAAATAGCATGAGATAGTCAACACCTTAGTATAAAACAGGCTTTGTGTTAGAAGACTTTGCCCAACTATAGTCTAATGTAACTGTTCTGAGCATGTTTAAGGTAGGCTAGGCTAAGCAATGATGTTCAGTAGGTTAGGTGTATTACATGAATTTTCACATAATATTTTTCAACTTACAATGGGTTTATCAGGAAGTAAACCCTGTAGACTTATTCTAATGATCATTTCATAGGATATACAAATATGGAATCAGTACACGGTACACCTGAAATTAACGTAATATTTCAATTATCTCCCCCCCCCAAAAAAAAAACCTTTGTCCATTTGTCCATTCTGATTTTTCTCTGGTTGGCTCTCAGTCTGTTGACCATGAGTGACAAAGAAAGCCACCAGAAACTCCAGGCTTTCATCTTATCTTATCACCCTAGGAACCCGATGGGAAAAAACTCTTAATATTATGTTGAAATATATAAAATTGTCATTTATGTAAGTCAAAAATGGTTGAGTGATGGCAATTTAAGTTTTCAACATAACAGTTTTAAAATTCATTACTTCAGCTTAGATTTCATATCTGTTACTAATTCAACCAGTGTGACCACTAGAATGTAGTACTTTTATTGGTCAGGTCTAAGTCATATGCCTGCCCATAAGTCATATTACAAAAAGTGAGAGAAGACTGGTTTCTCAAAGGAAATTTAAGGTGCTGTCATCAGAAAAAAAGAGAATAAAATCAGAGGAGGCAAAACACCAGATGCCCACTGTGCATATAATAAACACCAAATGTAGCACTTTATCATGAAGGTAATGAAACCTAACTTCAAGGAACTTCATTGCATAGACTCCTTCCAAAACCATATATCTAGTTCTATATTTAATTTTTGGATTCTTTTTCTTAAAGAAGAGTGTCCCAATTTTATAAGCTTTAGGAACAACAAAATATAGAACTGCAAAAAAAAAAAGTATTTGTGAAATTAATAAATATTCTAATACATTGGACTTGCTGCTGGTTTTATGGAAATAAACTATTTATTGAATAGTTTATTAGCTAAATTCTTCACATTAACTTAATCTTTTGACACTAGTAGAAGATCACTTGATAGTTCCTTTCAGATCTATCCAACTTCTCAGGTTTCAGCCTCTTAATGTATTTTTCTATGCCTTCATCACAGACTCACACAGAGAAGGTTCTTTTTCATTTTTGCCCAGCCCGATTTGTGATATGCATCCCTGGGACCCACTGTGGTTCCTGAAAGCACCAATTTGAAGAAACTTACCAGTTGTTCATATTCACTCTACTACTCATTTTAAAAAAATTCAAAATCCAAACACATTCTCTAAAATTACCATAGAGAGAACATTAAACACAAGGTATATCTTAGAATGGAATGAATCTGGGATGTGAGTGGGGTCAAAACTATATACCTACAGAGGACCCATTATCAGGATTGTGCCAAAATTGGGTCTGGATAACCAGAAAATGTACCCTTGTTGTTGGGATTTCCTGACTGCACTTTACCCTTCTATTTGGCAGTCAGACAGCCCCAGGAATATAAATTCATGCTGTTTTGAATGTGGGGGAAGGTGAGGGATCTAAGCCTGCCTGCTGCTATTCTGATTACAGAATTTGTCCCTGGGAGAGACAGCACAGGGATAGACGCTATTTTTCTTCCTTCTCAGGAAAATGGCTTGGGCTGTGTATCAGGGAAGGCCAAGGGGCACCTACAAATGACAAGTTCTGCTTTCTTCCCCCAAGCAGGTTTCCAAATCTGTAGTTCTTCGGATGTGCCATTGAGTTTGAGTCATTTATTCTCTCCCCACACCTCCTGCAAGAAATATGGCATAGCAACAGGGCAGTGCAATTTTGTTGCCTTTTAAAAATTTTTTTTCACTTGTTGAAATTTTCTCTATGCAGAAGAAAGGGGGAGTAGAAACCAGATGGTTTTAGCTGGAGTAGAAACCCACTACTGAGGAGCTTGGAGATGCTCAAATCTGGTGGCAGTTATTTCCCTACAGGAAAAGGGCATGAACTAGCAGAGTGGTGGTGCAAGATTTCCAGAAGACTGACCTCCAGTGTCCTGTTCTCTCTGTCCTAAATCCACACACAGGTGTCCCTTTCCCTTTATTCTCTAGAGCACCACCAACCTTGCATTATAGCAGACTTTAAGTTTGGTAGTGGAGAGAGAGGTAGTTAGTGGTGACAAAAAGGGTCTATATCACAGGACTTAATTTACAAAGGAGTATTATCCATCCTTTCTCAAAGTTTTCCTTCAGCATCCCAACTACTTACTTACCAACTTTCAGGAATTTTCACCAAAATACCTGATGTGTTTCTTAACCTCTCCTCCCTACACACATGAAGTACAAAATTGAAACAGAGGGAAAGAGGAAGAGTCAGAGAGTTGGCTAAGAGTTAATCTCTTTTATCTTCCTATATTTATGGAGACTCAGCCAACAGTAAAGCCCTTCCTCTGGTCTTTGGACCATCTAACACCTGGAGAATAGTAGCACATGAAGGTCTGGGGTGAGGGCTGATGTCTCAGTCCACCCCCCCACCCTGCCACCCCTGACTTCTTAGGAAAAACTGGCTTTCAATCTTTTGTGAAGTACTATGCAAATACAGCTGATTATTCATTCTGACTTACCCTGTTAGGTTTCTTTCCTCCCCAGTCCAAATACATGATCTCTTTCTCAACACTGTTTCTCCAACTCTCCAACACCACCTTGGGTGTCCTACAATTCAATACCTGGAGTTAGCATCAGACCCCACAGGTTTAAGGGTTCATTCCCACAAATCTGCCCTCACTACAGAGACCAGTCACAAGTATCGAATCCCTAGGTTATCTACACTTCTGTCCAACTCAACTATTAATTCAAAGCTTCACACAACCCTCCACTCACCCCCAGATGTGATAATTTGATAGAACGATTCAGAACTTAGGCAAGGGCTTTACTTACCAGTTTATTATATACAGCTCAGGAAGGGATGCATGGGGTATGGTGGGAGGGTTGGGGGCAGGGGCACAGAGCTGTCATTTCGCCTCTCTGAGCACACACCCTCCCAGCAACCGCAGATCTTCACCAACCCAGAAACTCCCTGAACCCCATTGTTTACGGATTTTTTTTAATGGAGTTTTCATTATGTAGGCATAATTGACTAAACTATTGGCTATTCATGATCAAACCAATCTCCAGCCCCTCTCCCCTCTGGGGAAGTTAGGGGGAAAATGGGGGAATGAAAGTTTCAAACATCTAATCAAGGCTTGGTCTTTCTGATGATAAGAGGCTCCCATTACCCTTATTACTCAGGAAATTACAAGAGTTTTAGGAGATCTGTGCCAGGATCTGAAGACAAAGACAAATATCTTCCTTATTATACTACCCTGATATATATACCTGTCCTTGTAAAACAAATTCTAGAAACATCTTCTTATGGCGTTAGCCTTCTTGGCTATTTCTGGATTTCCCTTCCTGTGTATTCGCCATAATCCCTTAAGAGATTGACAGAAACCCCCCTTTTGTTCTTTATCAGGCTTCTCAACACAAAATTAGTTCCCCTGTGGTAGGCTTCTTTATCGGTCCCCTCCAAACAAACCATTCATGGGAGCAAGCATTCTCAGAGCATTGCCATTGATGCCCGCTCTACCTCTCTTCCTCCCAGAAGAGTCTTAGGATGTCAGTGGTAAGGGTGAACTTAATGGCCCAGGAACTCATTCTGGGACCCCCTTTCATGCAGTCACGATTCCCACTTTCCCAGGCCACCTGCATGGGCCTCTGGGTCAAAGACCTTTCATGAAGGAGAACAGTCGTTTTGAGTGTCCAAGGAGGCCTGTTGGTCCTTACTTGTTCAAACCCCTATTGGCAAACTCTCAGAGCTGGTCTCCAGACTCTGAAATGGAAGACCTTGGGCTTTTCTAATGAAAATGGGATGGAAGGAGGACCAATTTGACTTAAGGCCTCCTGCCTTCTGTTATCTGTTGTTTTCCCTTCCCTGAACAAAGACAAAAGCATAACACAACAGTAACAACAAAACTCAGGGAAAGAAAGCTATTTGTACAAACTGTTAGCAAGAGATGTTCCTTCTGAAGCAAAAACCTCACTCCCCTCCTCATTGGGCTTTGCTAATCTGCAGCCCCAGAATGTCTCCAATGGTGAGGGCCTCAAACCCACACTGGTTGATCTGAAATTCATGTTTAGGTCCCAGCATGTGGCAATGTGCTCCACTCTGATGACACTTTTCGTTTCTAATAATAGAGCAGATGAAGTAATATTGCAATTGATGTTCCCGGGGATTTGATTGGCTAAGTGCATAAACTGTGGCTGGGGGAGGGGGTTGTATGGATGGATCACATTAGTAATCCCGTCCTATCAATGTGCGGGGCCGCGAACAACGTCAGCGGGACCGATTCCCTGCGTCTGCCAGTCCCGCCACGGATTCATTTGGGATCCTCAAACAGACAAGCCCCGTGGAGACGAGGGATCAAGAGAGCGGATTAGACCAATTGCCTGCTTCGGGGACTGCCAGCCCCTCCAGGCCTGGCGAAGGGGGAGGGAGGGGATCGACGAACGGAGCGCCACTGCAGGAAGACACCGAAGCTAGAGCGACACTCTCCCCCGCTCCCCCCACCCCCCACCTGGCAGCTCAGGCTTTGAAAGCTGCTCCCCCATCTGAATGGAAACTCGGAACCGCCGGGCGGCGCGTTCCTTCTCGCCCAGCCTTGCGATCCATGCCGAGGGGAAGGCAGTGGAAGCCCGCGCCAGCGCCCAACTCCCGGGACAGGGCCGGCAGTGCTGCTGAGCAGAACTTCACCGAGCCCTTTCCTCGCTGCTAGTGGAAGCGATGCTGCACGGCACAGCCAGCGCTTCCCCGGCTCTCCTTCAAGCTGAAGGTTACCCACCCGCGCAACCAGCCCCAACCCTGTGAGCGCTGTGCCTACGGTCCAGCTCCGGCTGCTTGGCGGCGGCGCGCAGGGCAACAACCGGGCCGCCCGCGCCGGGGCGCACTGCACCAGCGGCTTCGGCTTGGTGGATGTGTATGCATGAGTTCTGCACCGAATGGGCGCAAAAAGCGCCCCAGCCGGTCCACCCGCTCCTCGATCTTCCAGATCAGCAAGCCCCCGCTACAGAGCGGGGATTGGGAGCGCAGGGGCAGCGGCTCCGAGAGCGCCCACAAAACCCAACGAGCCCTGGACGATTGCAAGATGGTAGGTGAAAAATGCGCCTCTTTTTTTGTTTGTTTGTTTTTTGGCGAGGTGGGGGAACCGTGTATGTTAATTGTTTGCTTGAGTGCCAGCCACTCCGCCACCCTCAGCTCCTCCATGCCGATCACGTGCACATGCACTATTTTTAAATCTGCAGTTCCCCCAGATTCCGGGTAACACCCGGGTCCTAATGGCCCCGCAAAGAAGTGCGGCGGCAAGGGTCTTGGGGTCAGCGGTGGAGGTCATGCCTCTACCCCCTTAGAGAATGGCAGATGAGAAATACAGGGGAAACTGGCTGGCTCATCAGGGAAGGAGGGCTTGGGTAGGTGAGGGTGCTGCTTTGTGGGGAGACAGTACCAAACAAACCCAAACAGAGCGCTCAGGGCGCTGCAGAGGGGAGGAAGGTTCCAGGGCAGAGGCTGTGGACGGGTCTTTCCTTCAGGCTCCAGAGCTGTTGCAGTTCATTGGCTCTGCTAGAGGAGAATGGTTTGCCTAACACATCCCACCTTTGGCCTTTATCTCCAGACAACTTCAAATCCACATCCTAGCTGCAGTTAGTGGAGAGTATTCTATGTGAGAGTTCCCAGCATCACTCTCTAGTGAGCTGGGAGTGTCATGGTAGCTCTCCAAATATGCTCTCACTCTTCAAAAACTGAGTCTGAAAGGCTGAAGGCAAGTGGGTCTGGAAATAGAGCTTCCATGACCAGACTTATAGATGAAAAATAAACATTTGCCTTGGACAGAGAGAACTTACATGCTTGTGCCTCAATTTTTAACAATCTGTAGGTTCCTCAGCAGGGGATGTGGGAAGGTGCCTCAGGGGTCAGTGAAAGCCTTTGTTCAGGTACAACAAAATAGGAAAGTTTCTGAAGATAAGTGATGAAAGAAACTCGCTTCTTTTCCAGCTTGTCCAAGAGTTTAACACGCAAGTGGCCCTGTACCGAGAACTGGTCATTTCTATTGGGGACGTCTCAGTCAGCTGCCCCTCACTTCGGGCGGAAATGCACAAGACGAGAACCAAAGGCTGTGAAATGGCCCGCCAGGCACACCAGAAACTTGCTGCCATCTCAGGGTAGGAGACTCTTTGCATTGCTTGCCAATTCATATACATGATGCTTGGATGCTGACAGATATTTATGGTGACCAAGGCCACAGAGGTCATCTCTGAAAATGTGGTGTTTTAACCAGTCACCTGATATCAGGATTCTCTAGAGAACTATCATCAATCTATAGGGCAAAGTAGAATCCATGGTTGTGCGATTTTTGTACATATAGTGAAGATTTGGGTCATTAAGTGATTTTTTAAATTAACTTTCAATATGCTTGTCATATACTGGAATTGGGGGCTTAAGATGTTCTTGTGGAATATTTGGGCATCAGAGTGAAGTTAAGTCTTCATGCCTCAAGATTATTTTGTCATCTGCTGCTAAACATCTATTGCCTAGAAGGCCTAGACAACAGGGAAAACATCTTTGCTAAATCCCAGATATACTAAACTATTTATACCATGACATAAATTCCTGTGATACCATTTAAAATAAAATCCCTAAAATAAAGTCTTGGATATAAATTACTCTCTTCACTGTAGTGTATGAAAGGGAAGTTTTAACATAAGCTTTTTAAAGATTGGGGAAATTCACACGTATAATTAAATTTAACCTGTTTGTGCCCACCCCAATTATTTTTATTTATTTTTATCACATTTATAGATTCTCATGCCTATTTTAGGTGATAAGACAGTGAGTGAAAACTTCTCTCCTGAGATCCCATTCACTCCTTCCTGATCTCTCAATATTGGGAGAAAAGTTAGTCTTGGATTTTTGTTAATAGTTTTCTAGATAAGTACCAAGAACTAGGAAACATAGGAATCTTTATGCAAATATATTAAGTGTTTGCTTCAGTCTGGACATAGCTTTTATCTATTGTCTTTTTGAGTATGGTCTTATCACAGTAGAAGTTCTAGTCAGACTCACCTGATAATGTTGCAGATTGATCACTTACAGGAATTAGATCTAATTTACTTATTTGAAGGAACCACACTTTGTTATCTTTAATATCATTAAATGTACAGTGACAATTGTTGGTACATAAATATTAGAAAGAAAGCCATATCTTGCCTCTCAATAATTAGTTTACATTGGACAACAAACATCTTATGATAAATGATACGGCGTGCTAATCTCCTTGCAGTGAGAGATAAACATGTTGCTAACCTATTTTATTTAGTAGGCCTATTGAAAAATATTACCGTTTTTGGCTTTAACTGTTATACTGGACTTAATAGGAAGTGAATCTGGGAGTGAGTCTAGGAGGTAGAAGGGAATTGTGTTTAAGAAATTTGGGGGAGTTCCCGTCGTGGTGCAGTGGTTAACGAATCCGACTAGGAACCATGAGGTTGCGGGTTCGATCCCTGCCCTTGCTCAGTGGCTTAACGATCTGGTGTTGCCCTGAGCTGTGGTGTAGGCTGGCAGCTACAACTCGGATTAGACCCCTAGCCTGGGAAACTCCATATGCCAGGGGAGCTGCCCAAGAAATGGCAAAAAGACAAAAAAAGAAAAAAAAAGAAACTTGGGGAAGAAATGCAGCTGTGAGAAATCTGAGAGAAGGGAGAAAAACAATTAGAAACATAAAGGGGAATCATGGTGGATTAAAAACTGTAGAGAAATAATGATTCAGAAGGAAACAGGTTTAGAGCAGAGAATTTTATGCTCAGGGCTGGGGAATCACATCTTTGTAAACTTTGTGTCTAAGACTACATGGTGGGATTATATTCCAGGATTTCTTTAAGATCAATGACATGTTCTAATCAGAGAAGATGGACCGGAGAAATGAACAAGGAGTTCAGTTTAGTCTATTTTTCTCTACACATGAAATCTGAAGGTTTAGGAAGGAAACTATTGGATAAAAGTTGAGTTCTGAGGCTCTGAGATGAATTTTTTTTTTTTTATTTACCTCAGGGAGTCGTAGCCCTTCACTACTTGTGTATATGTTTTTCGAGGGGTGATGTTATTGGAATCAATTTTATAAGAATTAGTGGGAAAATAAGTTCTTCTCAGAACCTTGCAAAGTTAAGACCAACTCTATAGAATGTAATAGGTAGAATTCAAAACATTTCCCTCCTTAAAATAACAGTGAAATTCAGTTTAACCTTCTTTCTAAAAATGACAGCAATATGATTGAAGGAAATCCCTTTGGCTCCTCACCATCTGGGCTCCATTAATGAATGATGTGATTCCCCTTGGAGGATTTCTGTTCATCGTGTTGCTAGTTACATGGGCTCCCATTTCAAGCTTTATGTGAAGGCTGGTAGGGAGGCTGTAGGATTCACTTTACGATTTGATGCAGGGGTGAGAAAAGCAAAGATTACTGGGGAATGTTGCCAGAAAGACTAGATCTCTTTAGTGACCCTTGTTTGCTGGCACAATCCATTTAATTGCTAGAATAATCCACTGAGGGAGGGATTATTAACCTCAGTCTACACATGGGGCTTAGAGAGGTTAGGGAAATTGCCAAAGTCACACAACTGGGAAGTGGTACAACTCTAATTTGGCCCCGTGTTTGCATACTTCTGAAATCCATGATCTTTCCTCTATGTAATGCTGCCATTCAAAAAGGCAGAAAGGGGAGTTCCCATCATGGCTCAGAAGTAACGAACCTGACTAGTATCCATGAGAACATGGGTTTGAACCCTGGCCTTACTCAGTGAGTTAAGGATCTGGCCCTGCTGTGAGCTGTGGTGTAAGTTGCAGATGCACCTTGCATCCCAAGTTGCTGTGGCTGTGGTGTAGGCCGGCAGCTACAGCTCCAATTCAACCCCTAGCCTGGGAACTTCCATATGGCATGAGTGCAGCCCTAAAATCAAATCAAAAAAATAGGTAGAAAGGAACGAAGTACTGAGACATGCTAACAGAAATGAACCTCCAAAAAAGAGTATGCAAAATAAAAGAAGCCAGTCACAAGGATCACATAGTATATGATTCCATACATATGAAATAGAGAAAGCAAATCTATAAAAAACAGGAAGTAGATTAGTGGCTGACCATGGCTAGGGGTGGGGACAAGGAGTGACTGCAAATGAACTTGAGGTATCTTTTTGGGGTTGATGAAGGTGTTACAAAATTGAATTGTGGTGACAGTTGTATAATTGTATCTTTACTAAAAATCAGTGAATTGCAAACTTTGAGTGAATTTTATGGTATGTAAAGGATCCCTTAATAAGCGTTTTAAGTAAGGTATGATCACTGTCACCATGATTAATATTTGCCTTTTGTTGGCTTTATTCTTTTCCACATATGTAGCTTCTAGTGAAAGGGATATGAGCTACAGGGATGGGAAAAAGCAAGCCTTGGCTCTCCGTGTGTTCATCAAGATGCTTCTCTGCAAGTGGCCAACTAAGCACCAAGGCACTGATGTGTAGGAATACAGGCTGGGGGAAGGGAAGGCAGGACTTGAAGGGGTAAATGAAGTCACTAATTTCTTATGGGTACATACCACTCACTTCCTGTCATCACCTGGCTTTGGGGCCAGGAGAAGAAATCAGGGTTGGAGGTGTACAGAGTAAAAAGAAGATGAGGCAAAATAAATAGAGAGGATGAGACAAACACAGAGTTAGAATTAAACCACAAATGCCACATCACTTTCATCCCTGACTAGTTGAAACCCTCAAAGAACAGTGACCACAAAGAGGAGAAAACACAGACTTTTTTTCTCACTACCAGGCCTTTGGTAAGAAGGCCATCATCACAGATGCTTCACAAATGCTTTTCCAATTGTGAAGGGTCCCACCTTTTCTTTCAAAGGCACTGGATGATTTCTGGGTAGAGCCAGCCAGGTGAATTCAAAATCTCCTCTGACTGATTTGATTTACCACAGTCATTATACCTTTATCATGCTGACCATAGGTGTTAAAGCTGAGAGGGCACTGCTCAGTGTGTGTGTGAGTGTGTGAGTGTGTGTGTTTGAGAGAGAGACACACACACACACACACACATGGACACATACATCAGGGGTAGGCAGCTGTCTGGGCCCTGCCTCCTTGGACTTCCTTCCAAAAATGACTTCTGAGACTCCTTTTGAAGAATTCCTAGGGCTCCATGACACAGAGAATACTGATTTAGCAAAATACTCTTGTTTTAATATTTGAAGAATCTGAGATGTGGAGGATTTAAAGTGACTTTAGAGGCAAGTTGGTCGAGTATACGTGACGATTTTACAGTCAGGCACACCTGGGCTGAATACCATCTTTGGTGACCTTGATGGAATTACCTCACTCTCTGAATCTCAATTCCCTCACCTGTAAACTAGTTGTTGCCCTCACTCTGGGGTGTTGAGAGGATCTAGGGAGGCAGATGGGTGATGCCCACCCTGTCGGGGGTCCTCTGCCAGTCCAAGTCTGCTCTAAGACTGACACTCAGTCCTCAAGCTTCCTGGGCTAGTGCCTGTTCCCTCAACCAGACAGTCTCCTGGGAATGAAGAGAAACGAGTACAGCACACAAGCTAGGAGTGATGAAGGAGCCAATGTCCTCCAGCAAATCCTGGCAGTTTATGCCAGGGCTGGTGGGCTGGTGCTTAAGCATCCTCTTCCTATGCTGCTTCTATGGTGCCTGTGTTGCACTGGAACTTCACACGGCTCCCTTCTGTTAGCAGCTGCTAATTAGAGTGACAGCAGGGCTGGTAATGATGGCTTGTTAAAGACATATTTTATCAACCAAACTAAGCATAAAGAATCAATTTTTGGCATTTCTGTTGACAGATTGTGGGACGTTTTCCTACCATCACTCCTGCAGCAGGTTTTTAAATGATATTTTAAAGATTACCAACAAGAGTCACAACTTTCTGTGTCAACTGTGGAATCACATCCTTTGGTTATGACCCTCAAAATTTAATCTGTTGTATTTGAAGTTAAGCTTCAACCCTGTATATCCAGACTCAAGAACAGCCACTTAATGTTCTAAAAGCTGAAAAAAGAAAAAAAGGTATGCTAATGTGAGAGGCCGTATAGCTGTGTTAGGAAAGAGCATTGACTAAATCATATTAGACCTGGATAAAATCACACCCTTACCACTTATTAGGGATAAATCTGCACTGATATGCATATTGCTTCCTAAGGTGGTGAATGGTCTGATATCAGGGCTCACTAGACAGGTTCTGGAGTTAGACTGTCCGAGTTCAAATCTTGGTCCTACCCCTCATCAATAGTGTGACCTTGAGCAAAGATACTGTCTTTCTGCCTCAATGTCTTTATCAGCAAAATTGGGTAAATAAATAATGAGACCAAAGCATACAGTATTCTGAGGACTGAGTAAGGTAACATACATCAAGCACTTAGAAGCCTGCCTAGCAATACACAGCAAATGCTATTATTAACTTTAGATTAGTGTTATTGTAGTTATTAATAAGATATTTAAAATTTAGGTGGTCAAGATACATTTACGTAAAAATATATTTGAAATAGTTTTCAAATAAACATTTTAGCTAGAATAAATTTTTGCTTATCTTAGTTTCTTATATTATGTTCTGGGAATTTTCTAGGTTGAAATTTCCCAGATGGCTATCTAAAGGCTTCTTCTTTAATATCTTAAAAACACTATGGAGATGGGAGGATTCAAAAGCAGTTAAGTTTAAAAATATTTTTTTGGCGTAAATCCACCTCAATTCTTCATAAATCATAATATTTACAAAATCTTTTGGCCTAGCTCTGGTATAGGCTGTGTGATATTGGACAATACTGTTAAATTCTCTGTACACCTTAATAATTGAATTAAATGATTTCTGAGTCCTTTGGCATCATCATTCTAGGGTTTTTTTTTTTTTAAGGGTTTATTTTTTACTCTTTTTTTAGAGCCGTACCCGTGGCATATGGAAGTTCCCAAGCTAGGGATCGAATCAGAGCTACAGTTGCCATCCTACGCCACAGCCACAGCAGTGCCAGATCCAAGCCACATGTGTGCCCTACACCATAGCTCACAGCAACACCGGATCCTTAACCCATTGAGCAAGGCCAATTATAGAACCCACATTCTCATGGATACTAGCCAGGTTCACTACTACTGAGCCACGATGGGAACTCCTAGTGTTCCATGTTAACTCATATGGAATCACAGAGATTTTGTTTATAGAACTGGCCATAAAAAAATAAGCACCAAGCAGGAAGTTTGATGATTGAATTCCAGAAATAATTTGTGAAGATGTAAACATACTATGATCACAAGCAGAATTTTAATTTGCTAATGGCTTCCTGGAACAATACAGTGATTATCCTGGGGATCTATACCCACAGCTTTTAGGTCTTTCCTTTCAGCAGTTATTTTCCTGGCCAGCTGTGCCTGTGTTATTCTCCTTTCTCCTTGTATCTCTCCTTGTATTTTTTTTTCTGGTCTATTTTAGTTTTGTTTGATTCTTACTTGACTTTTTTGCTGTATTTTTTTCCACTCCCCCTTCTTGTCCATTCCTTGCGCTGTTTGCTGGGATTCTAGGAGACTGGAGAGGGAGGACTGTGACTTAGTCAGTGATGCTTCCTTTCAGCAGCTGGGCTGAGATATCAGCAATTACATGGGGTGGTAGCAAACAAGAAAAGTGCTGGGTAACTGTGGAGGCAGCTCACTCAGCTTTATTTTTTTTTAAATAATAATTTTTTTTCCATCATAGCTGGTTTAGAGTGTTCTGTCAATTTTCTACTGTACAGCAAGGTGACCCAGTCATACATACATGTATACATTCTTTTTTCTCACATAATCATGCTCCATTGTAAGTGACTAGAGTTCCCAGTGCTATACAGCAGGGTCTCTTTGCTTATCCATTCCAAAGGCAATAGTTTGCATCTATTTAACCCAGAAGCCCAGTCCATTCCACTCCCTCCCCCTCCCCCTTGGCAACCACAAGTCTGTTCTCTAAGTCCATGAATTTATTTTCTGTGGAAAGGTTCATTTGTGCCGTTAGATCCCAGATATAAGTGATGTCATATGATATTTTTCTTTCTCTTTCTGACTTACTACACTTAGTATGAGAGTGTCTAGTTCCATCCATGTTCCTGAGAATGGCATTATTTTGTTCTTTTTTATGGCTGAGTAGTATTCCATTGTGTGTGTGTGTGTGTGTGTGTGTGTGTCTGTGTGTGTGTGTGTGTGTGTCTGTGTCTGTGTGTGTATACACACACACCACATCTTCTTAATCCAATCATCTGTCCATGGACATTTGGGTTGATTCCATGTCTTGGCTATTGTGAATAGTGCTGCAATGGACATAAGGGTACACATGTCTTTTTCAAGGAAAGTTTTGGCCAGATATATGCTCAAGAGTGGGATTTCTGGGTCATGTGGTAGTTCCATGTATAGTTTTCTCAGGTACCTCCATACTGTTTTCCGTAGTGGTTGTACCAATTTACATTCCCACCAACAGTGAAGGAGGGTTCCTTTTTCTCCACACCCTCAAGAGCATTTGTAAATTGTGGACTTTTTAGCAATGGCCATTCTGACTGGTGTGAGGTGGTACCTCATGGTAGTTTTGATTTGCATTTCTCTAATAATCAGTGATGTTGAGCAATTTGTCATGTGCTTGTTGGCCATTTGTATATTTTCTTTGGAGAAATCCAGAAAAATCAAAATCACTCAGCTTTCTTTAATCTACATGATGGAAGAGGCCTTAGGTGTAGTAAAAGAAGCCCAGACATGTCCAGTCACCCATGGTATCTTTTAAGTTCTCTTCCTATTACAGGTCATTTGAGTTTTAGCATTTTTAACTCACTGGGCAAATAGTGAAGGTGAGTTATATCTGAACGAAAAGAATCTGCTACTTGTCAGAGATAATGATGGGAGTACAATTTTGTGTTAGTTTTCTAGGGCAACAGTAACAAAGTCCATAAACTAAGTAGCTTAAACATCAGGAAGTACTTGTCTCACAATTCTGAAGGCTAGAAGTCCAAGATCAAGGTAAGGCAGGGTTGTTTCCTTCTGAGGGCTGGAGGGAAGAATCTGTTCCTATCTCTAGCTTCTGGGAGTTTTCTGACAATCTTTGGCATTTCTTGGCTTGTTGAAGCATCTCTACATCCATCTTCACATGTTCTTCTTCATGTATGTGTGTGTGTGTGTGTGTGTGTCCAAATTTTCCCTTTTTATAAGGACACCAGTCATATTGAATTAGGGGCCAACTCTACTGTACCTCATGCTAACTTAAATAATTACACCTCACCAACCTGTATTCCAAATACGGTTACAATCTGTAGTACTGAGTTTTAGGACTTCAAGTGACAAATTGAGGAGATGGGGAGAAGATAATTCAACCCTTAGCAAATCCCCTTCACCCATCTGAAAAAGAATGCACACTTGAGTTCTTTTGCCCAGTGGGGCTGGAGTTTTGCCTCAGGCTATCCACATACTCTCTCAACAGTTTTGCACAAAGATTCCCCAGTGTTCTGTGTTTTATCATTGACAAGACTGTAATGAATATTAAGGGTGGGGTTTGTGAACACAGAATAGAATGTTTGTTGTATGAAATGGATGTGTTTCACAAGAATCTCTAAGAGGATAAGTGCTTTGCTCTAACCAAGTTAGTTACTGGTGTCTGAAGGTGGAGCAAAATCTAACTGCAGAAGAGACTATCAGAAGTGGTAGAGGCACCTGAGAGTTGGCACAGAGAGAATTCACTCTCTCTGGTCTGCTGGCTAAAACTGAACAGGGCGTGGTCCCTCGGTGGTGCTAACACTGCAGCTTCAGGGCGGTAAGCATACTCTGGGGCAAGTGACAAAGAAAGGACTGACTCACACCACATTAAAAAAGAGTGCTATTCTTAGCAACAAAACTGTTAAGGAATCTAGACACATGCTCTCCCATTGCCCTTTGAAGTTTAGCCTTTTTATGGTTTCAAAAGATCTAATGACTTTCACCTTGTTAGAGCCTTCTAATAGATGTTCCAATTAGAGAGAAAATTAAATCTGAAATGACAATTCATCATCACTTTATTATTTATACTGTGACGTAAAAGAGAACAAGGCTGGGTTTCATTCATGTTTGCATGAAACGGCAAGCTTGTAAGGAAATGTGCATCTTGTTTGTTCACTAAGTTTACTTGGTATTTTAAAATCTGTTCTTAAAAGACACTGTGGCACATACTTCAGTTAAAAATCAAGCATACCTCAATAAAAGAAAAAAAAAGAAACTGTCTTGACACAAACTTCAGTAAAAATGAGCAAATATGTTAACTTGTGTTTTATGATATTTCTATTATGTTTCACTGTTATTTTTTCCTGGTTTGTAACTATAAAGCCAGCATGTTTGTTTTTAAATGAACCGACTTGAAGAGCACACCTAAGATCAATTTCTGAGGCGTTTGTTTATTATTACAACAAATTTGTGGGCATTTTGTATTTGAGAATTACTCAGAAGGTAATTATGTTTGAGGTTGTTTGATAAAATAGCACCATAACATCTGCTTGGTGGCTATGTAATAAATAGTTAAATGACCATTTCCCATTGACATCATTTTTTTAAGTCATTCTTTAAACTTTTAGCCCTTGAAAGTTTAGATGTGTTTATCCAAAAAAATGTCAACATAAGGCATAGCTCCAGAGCAGTATGAACTAACCTCCCCTGTCAGTTCATTCATTTCCTCTGCTCTAGAAGACATGACTTTAAAAAAAATAAAAACCTCATGAAAAACATTTAATTGCTTGTCTAAATACATATAGACACATAGGTATATCACTTGTTCATATACACGTATTTATGGTATTCATAAACAAATACTAAAATTTGTGAAATAGACTCTTGTTAGGATCACATGTCTAAGTCTTTAAATAGAAGAGTTGATTTGTCAAATAACTTTTCCAATCTCATGGAAAAACACTCAATACAATCAGGTTAACCAAAATCAACTTAACATTTGCAGGTATAGATACTAAGTAAACTAATAATCTATAGCAATTTAACGGAGTTTGAGCAAAAAGGGGGAAATACATACTAACCCAGAAGTCATCAATCCTCTGGTGTATTCTTCGGTCACTAAACATGTCTTAAAGTCCCCCTCAGTCTTACTCTGTCAGTAGGTCCTGTAGTGTTCTATCTTTTTAGTACCTTTTGTCTATCTCCCCCCCACCCCCCATGTCCATGGCCACCCACTTAGTTGAGAGTCATGTCCTCTCAGGTCATCAACTATTGTAGTGCTTCCCAGTTGGTCTCCTCAGAATCAATCACTCACTACTTCTTTTCAATTTAGTCACAAGATCCAGACTAATCCTCCTAAAGCTCTTCTCTGATCTTGTCACTTCTTTGCTTTAAAACTTCCAAAGATGCCCCATTGCCTTAAGCAGTGTTTCTTCAAATGTGATCCCTGAGTTGCCTGTCTCAGAATCACCTGGGGTGCCCTTGGACTGAAAGAACCAAAATCGCAGAGAATGAGGCCTGGAAATTCAGTTTTTTAACAAGCACCACCCAGTCCCCCAGGAGATTCTTGAACATGCTAAACATAAGGCCTGTCAGCCTAAAGCAGTGATTCTCAACCTGGGCTGCACAGTGCAGTCACCTGGGAAGCTTTAAAAAATTGTTGATGGTTGAATTTCATCCCTGGAGTTTTTGATTTAAATGATCTGGGACACAGCCTAGGCACTGGAATATTTTTTAAAGCTCCCCATGTGAGCATTTATATCAAAATGGATTACATTTGGCTTCCTCTAACAAAAAAATTCAACGTAACAGTTGCTTAAAGTCACCATGGTTCATTCTCTCACAGAAAAAAGCCCTAGAATGGGGTATTTAGAACTGGCGTGCTGGCTCCATGAAATCAGTGTTTTGTCGCCCATTCTTTGTTTATAGCTTCTATCCTCAACCTTACTTTAGGATGCATGATTACTATAGAAGCCCCAGACATGAGTCCAAATTCCAGACTGGAAGAAAGGATAAGGGGGAAAAGTCCACAGTTCCCAGCTGGGTCCACTCTTTTTAAGCAGACTCAAGCAAAACTGCTTCCATAACTGCATCACACGATCACACCTAACTGCAAGGGAGACTGGGAAATGTATTCTTTTATCACTGCCACCTAAAATACAAGAGGACTTTATCACTAAGGAAAAGGGAGAGCGAGCATAGATAATAGGAAACAACTCAAGATTTCTGTCCCCAACATATATTCCTGGACTTAACTTTTACCATTTTACTTGTAAATGCTTTACTTACTCAAACTGGTCTGCTTTTTATTGCTTAAGTGTGTGGAACAGGATGCCCCAATTCTGTTAATCCAGTCTATGGTTTCTACATAGAAAAGCATATTCTAGCTATTAAAAGAAATAATTTACTCTCCAGCATGCCAGGGTCTTACTTGCAGTTTCATTGTCTGCCATGCTCCTCTTCCTGAAATCCAGAGCAGACAGAAGAATCTCCAAGGGGTTAAGAAGATTTTGCTGCATTTAAAGGAACCATGGAAAAGATTGGAGGTTCAGGAACCTCCTTGGGAGAACGGGAAGTTAGGCAAGGTGCCTTTTAAAAGACTTGAGTATAATTTTCTCAAGGCAGGATGTGAAACAGGATAGGGCCTGCAAGGAGGAAAAGTAATGGCACTCAAGAAATCAATTTTGAAAAACCTACCAGAGATTGAGTGGGACTGTTTAAAAAGAAATTAAACTGTCTTTTCAATCAAAGACAAAAAATGCCATCAAGGAGTTAAAAATCTGATGAGCTATATTAGGAACAAAAGGTGGGGAGGCAGAGTTTTCTGCATATGGGGATAAGCTTCATGATGATCTATGAGCAAGATTATAATGAGTTCATTAAGAGAAATTGAACTGGAAACTCATTTTCTCATATAAACAATGTTATATATAGCAATCAGGTCATAGATGGTATTTAATCCAAATTTCCTATATTATAAACCTATTTAACACATATGACAGTATATTCTATGGGGAAGTATATTCATTTCCAATTCTGAAAGTCATCTCCCTTTCTCAAAAATCTATTCTTAGAACACCCACCATATGCCACGTGCTTTTCTAGGTGCTGGAGTCATAGCAGTTCTGAAAAAAAAAAATAGAGAAGGTTCCTGCATTTATGGTGGAGATGATCAAGAGGTACTATGGGCTGAAGGTTTGTGTCCCTCCAAAATTTATGTGTTGAAATCCTAATATCCTGTGATGGCATTTGTAGGTGGGGCCTTTGGAAGGTACAGAAGTCATGAGGGTGGAGCCCTTATGAATGGCATTAGTGCACTAATAAAAAAGGCTCCAGAAATATCCCTCACTCCTTCACTATGTGAAAATACAGCTAGAGGGCTCAGGCTGTGAACCAGGAAGAAGGCTCTCACCAAACATGACCATGCTCATGCCTTGATCATGGCCTTCTGGACCTCCAAGAGAAATAAATTTTTGTTGCTTATAAGCTACCCAGTCTGTGGTACTTTGTTCTAGCAGCCTGCATGAACAAAGACAAAAAGAAACAAGCAGAGGAGAGAGTATTTCAGATAGTGATAAATGCAGTGAAGAAAATAGGATGATGTTATTAAAGAATGATGGATGCAGTATGGTGACATGTGAGAAGGTGACATTCTGACTTGATATCTGACTTTGAGAAGGGACAGTCATGTGATGATCTGAGAGAAGTACATTTCAGGCAGAAGGAATAGCAAGTGTAAAGTTCCTAAAATGAACTGACCTTGGCATGTGTGAGGACAAGAAAGAAGATTAGATTATTAGCTTGGAATCGTCTTCATCTGCAAGTAACGGATGGGCCATATTTCAATGACTCACATAAAGGTTTATATTCTCACATAATTGTAAACTCAGCAATAGAGGATAGCATGTTTTGGTTCATGATTTAAAGATATTATGTGGGAGTTCCCGTCGTGGCGCAGTGGTTAATGAATCCGACTAGGAACCATGAGGTTGCGGGTTCGGTCCCTGCCCTTGCTCAGTGGGTTAACGATCCGGCGTTGCCGTGAGCTGTGGTGTAAGTTGCAGACGCGGCTCGGATCCCGTGTTGCTGTAGCCAGTGGCTACAGCTCCAATTGGACCCCTAGCCTGGGAACCTCCATATGCCGCAGGAGCGGCCCAAGAAATAGCAAAAAAAGACAAAAAAAATAAAAAATAAAAAAATAAAGATATGCCTGAGATTTCTATAACCAGGCCTTTTCCTCAAGGTCCCAGGATTGCTTTTTCAGCTCTGGAAATTCTGTCCATGTTCCCATTGAGCAGGAAGGACAGAGAACAAAAAGCAAAGACATAAGACAATTAAGTATGTCCCTTTTAAAAGAACTTTCTCAGAAAAGTCACACAGCAACTTCGATGAATATCTTGTTGGCCAGGACCTTGTCATCTGGCTTTCTCAGCTACAAGGTTCATGATCTGATTTACATATATCTCTCTCCATTCTAGTTGTCTAATGAGGACAAATTACCCAATCTGTAAGCCAGAGTTATGCTTCCTGAGGCGTAGGATAGGAAGTTGAGCATGAATAGGAAGAGAGGAAGGGTAGGGAGCTTGGATGTGAAGAAGTGAGGAAAGGAGTACTGCAGTGGGGAAAAAGAAGTGGGAGGAGATCCCTCTGCACCTACCTCTCCTTCCTGTTTTCTACTTGATTTATTGGTTCATCCATTTAGTCATCAAACATTGAACACCTGCTATGGGCCAGCCACTGTGATAGACTCTGGAAGTATAAAGATACATAAAACACAGCTCCTGTCCTGTGAGGAGCTTATCACCTAGCGTCTGGGTAGAGACAGACCTGTAAACAAGTCATTGCAAAACACTGCGATCACTGCTACAATAGAAATATGGAGATGATAAGAAGAGGCACAAAGAAGGCAGCCATCAGCTTTGCTTGGGTGGGCAGAGCCGGGACAGACAAAGTCATAAAGTGCAGGATGCCAGTGGGACTGAGCTTTGCTAGCAAGGAGCAATGTCCTTTCTTTTTTATTTGTGTAACCTTGGGCTTCCTGCCACAAGTAAACTCTAAGGGATTCTATGTGTGCTTCTTAAACCAAGGGGAAGTGGAAATAGGATTTTCAAGGTGCTGAGAACCAGCTGTGTGCTGTACTCTTTGCATGTACTGCTTCATGATTAAATAAGTTCACCCAAAATAATACTTAGAACTCAGTGAGATAATGTTTTAAAGTAAGAAATGTTGGTTAAGGAGTTCCCGTCGTGGCGCAGTGGTTAACGAATCCGACTAGGAACCATGTGGTTGCGGGTTCGGTCCCTGACCTTGCTCAGTGGGTTAGCAAGGTCACCGGGTTAACGATCCGGTGTTGCCGTGAGCTGTGGTGTAGGTTGCAGACGCGGCTCGGATCCCGCATTGCTGTGGCTCTGGCGTAGGCCGGTGGCTACAGCTCCGATTCAACCCCTAGCCTGGGAACCTCCATATGCCGCGGGAGCAGCCCAAGAAATAGCAACAACAACAATAACAACAACAAAAGACAAAAAAAAAAAAAAAAAGAAATGTTGGTTAAGAAATGCGTTTACCTACAAGTAACAGAGACTAGCCTACAGTGGCCTCATCATAAAGCCTACTATGTCAGTAGATGGGAGCTGGGGTTATTTCACAAGTTCGAACATATCAGGATGGTGGTCCTAGTGATTCTTGTGGTCCTTGTGACTTATTCCTTATGGTTCCAAGACAGTGGTCCCATCCAAAGCCAATAAGACTCAAGAGCTGATTCTTAATTCTAGATGAAACATGCCTCATCTGGAAGCTTTCTAGAGCACCCATAATGCTAAGTTTTTTGTTTGTTTTTTAATTTCCATTTTGTAGTACATTTAGTTCAGAAGGTTGAAGTATTAGGTCAAGATATTGCGTGAGGCTGGGATTTGTACACTGGTCCCTCTGGTACCAGAGTCATTCTTCCTAACACTACTCCTGGCTGTCTTGTTGCCCCAGACAGCCCCTTTCTGTCTTGGAGTGGCCTCAGGATTGGCCGACCTGCTTTCCTTCCCTTCCACTGTCATGAACTATTATTTCCACTCAGAGCTTCTCTCCTTCCTGGACACACTACAGCACAAGGACTTCTCAGCTGGCACACAGCTGATTTGAGGGTTTTTAAGGTTTCCTCAGCTAGTATGGAGAGGAAAACAAGCAGGCAGGGAAAAAATAACAAAATTATGGCCTTGCTGAAGCTGCCAGTGAAATGTGAATGGATCTCAGTTCTGCATTCTTGAGGCCTCAGCACTTCTCTCTGAGCCCCCAAATTTTTCAGACTTCCTCCTTCTATACTATGTCTACTATTTCAAATTGCTCCACCACTAGAAATCTTCTTTCTTGTTTGTTTGTCTACATAAATCCTAGAAATGGTGGATACAGACCTAGTAGGCTGAATTCTGCATTTCAAGAACCCACCTGCTTCTTCCCAGCAGAGGTCACTTCAGGAGAAGCAGGACACTCCATTATTGCAGTGACACTGGTCATCCAGCCCAACTCCGAGATATCAAAGAGCACAGGGATGAGAAGAGAAACAGAGGTGAGGGTGAGGAGTGGTGTCACATGCTGGAGGGGCCCCAAGGAGAGACAGCTTCCCACTGGGTGGTGGGAACACTCAAGAAAGTAACGTTGGGGCTACATGAAAAAGTGAGGACTCATCGGTAACAAGAATAGGAAGAGGTTACCAGGCCAATCTCAAAAACACTGCTTCTTAAAAATATCCCAATCATTTGTCAGTAAACCCACAGGAGCACCTGCTCTCCCCTCAAGTGGAGTTTGAAATCATAATATGTACTAATTATCTATATTGCCCCCTTCATGGGATTTCCATTTTGGGGCCAGAATGATAGTTTGTTAGTGCTTCAGGCCTTGAGTTTTAGGTTCTTTTATTCCTTAGTGGATCTAATTTTAGAACATTCCTGTTTGGCTTGGAATTCTTATTTCCATTCCTGTCATTCACTCTCTGAACTGAGGAATTATGTGAAGCTGGTGGTTTTTTCTCTCCCAGATCTTCACTGTCAATAAACAGATAATTTCTGACTTCTATATCTTCAATATCATAGTCCTATGATTCCACTATGAAATATTCCACTCTGAAAATTCCTGTTTGTCCTAGAATTAAAGATAAACCAAAACCATTCTCCCTCACCTGCACTGAAATATTTTTGACGTAGTAAAAATTTAGGTAGAAAATAGAAATTAACTCCTAAAATTGTCTCTGATGTATACTCATGTATAATTCATGTTTCTTGAATTATAAACTTCAAACATGGGGGGTCTTGTGTCATTATTTCTGTTCAAAGGAATATTATTTGAAAAAAAAATTCCATTCCTTTCTGTCCTCCTGTTTTTCTATAACAAGAAGCAATGTGGTTAAAAAAAAGAAATACATTGGGAAAATGAGCCAAGGATAAATCACCTTAAGACCCTCGTTCTTGTTCTTACTAGCACTTTATTAACTTTTATAAAAATTTATTTGTTTTCATTTTGTGATCATTCCCATCTGGGTCCTGCTCAAAAACAGCGGCTGATGTAGAAAGACCTTTCCTCTGAGGCCACAGCAGAGTTTTCATTCCCCAATGAGCTAGAGGAAGCAGATGGAAATGGTCAGAGTCTTTCTGTGGTTGTGATTTGGGAATGTCAAGTTGGGGTAAGTACAGCTGCCCTCACTGAGGAAGAGAAACACCCTGCTGAGAAGGGAGTGGAAATCTCTCCCAAACTGGGTATATTAGGGTTCTCCAAAGAAGCAGAAACAATAGGGTGTGTGTGAGTGTGTGTATGGGGGTGAGAGAGACAGAAAATAAGAAACTGGCTCACTTAATTACAGAGGCTGAGCTGTCCCACGATTTGCCATCTGTGTGGTGGAGACCCAGGAAAGCCAGTGGTATAATTCACTCAGAGTCCAAAGACCCAAGAACCAGAGGAACGAATGAAGGGTGTGAGTCTCAGTCCAAGGGCAAGAGGAAACTGATGTCCTAGCTCAACATTCAGGCAGAGAGAGAGAATTTAACCTTCTTTCACCCTTTTGTTTTGCTCTATTCGGGCCCTCAAAGGATTGATGGTGGCTGCCCACAATGGGGAGAGCCACCTGCTTTACTCAGTCCATCAATTCAAATGATAAGCTCTTCCAGAAATGCTCTTGCAAGCACACCCAGAAACAGTGTTTAACCACATATCTGGACATCCTGTGGTCCTGTCAAGTTGACATGTAAAATTAATCATTACACTGGGTCAGTTCCCTTGACCAGAACAGATGGTGGAAAGCCCCAGAATTCATAATTCTCAGAGAGTAGCTGTGGGGAGGCCACCTATGGACATTGGAGAAGACTTCTCTCTGTGCTCAATGAGAGGGCAGAACTGAGGTGGCTCTTGTCTGTCAGCATGTGGTCAGGAATCAGGCCTCAATCATCCCTCACCCTCACCCTACACTAACTCTAACCATTTTTTATTTTTTGCTGTGGAGAATAACAGAATTTGAAGGAGATGGATGTATCTCCCAAACTGGGGGACTTCCATGAACTTTTTTTTTTTTTTTTTCTGAAACTCACGTTTTCCTACTATCTGAAGTTGGAGCTCAAATGGCTGCATCTGTTTGAGTACTGTACCATCATTGAATAATGAGGAAACTGCTCAGATCATTTTAGGCCACAGTATACACCATAATGCAAACTCACTCAGCAAATGTTCCCTCCACAAAACAAGCCTTATCAACGGTTTTTATATTCATAGATTCAATCTTTTGTTTTCTGTGGATGAAATATGTTTTAAGCTACCAAGTCTGTTCAGATTCAGAGCAGCTTTAAATTATTCACTAAATTTTAGTGTTAGGTAATTGTGCAGGTACCATTGCTGCTCTGATGTGAAAATGTGAAGCGAGTTCAAATCTCTCTCTAGGTGTCATCTTTCCAAAAGACATGTCATCACAGTTCATTTGGGGAAAGTCTTGCTTCACGCATCATTATAAAGGCATTCTCCAACTTCTGAGAAAGAAATTCTGTGGGATGGGAGGAGAAAAGAGGCAGGAAAAGAGAATGATTCAGCTGGAAAAGAAGAAAGAAAATAGGGAAGGAGGACGTAATTAGTTATTTGGGAACTATGCTGATTAAGAAGTTAGTGTTGCCAAGAGATAAAGGAATGAAGCTGACAGGAAAAGAAAGGGGAACATACAGTCACAGGGCTAGTGGTTGGAGGCAAGGCAGTGTACAATTCAAGATTTCCAAACTCAGATCCATCAGGGGCCAGATGAAGTGAAAAAGTGAAGCTGGCCAGGTAGGGCAGGAGTGGACTGGAGAAGCACATGCCTATGGATCTGAAGCAGGCTGCCACCTAGGCTCCATTGATGACTGACTCCCAGGCAGGAAGGTGGACCATATGTGCCATATTTGTGGCTTTTTTTTTTCTTAAGAGAATCCATGAATTCATGTTTCTGTGTGAAATATGATTTTCAAGAGTCAACCGATAGAAAAATCTGCCAACTAAAAGTGGCTCTCAGACATTAGTGACAATCTCTGTTTGTTACCACTTGCTTGTCTGCTCAGAATATTTGCAGATGGTTGGATATGAACAATTAGACAGATGCCAGGATGTCTTGCCATTTGTGTTTGTGTTAGTAACTGTATCACCTTAATTTCTTGTTGCTTTCAGAATGGCCCATTATAGAGTATTAAAACTTGTCAATACCTGTCACCTCATTAAACAAATATTAAGAAACCCTACCAAATATAGAAAAAAAAAATAGAGAAATATATTTGGCCTTAAATTGTTGGTTAATAAAGGCCAAACATATTTCATTAGCCTTAGGAATATGTTAAACAGTCCTGGAAGTGAAACTAAGGAAAGAAATCATGGTATTTTTACATGTGTCCTGAAGTCAAATTGCTTGAAAAATCCTCTCTTCTGCTAAGACAATTATTAAAATTGTCATATGGCTCTCACATTACTCTTTGATATTAAACAGGAGCCATTGATCTTATGCTCAAGATCAAGACAAATAGCCTGTCAGATATATTACAGAGACCGAGTTCCACCTGAGAGTTAAATATAGGACATACCTATTTTATTTTATCTAAATGAGATCCCAAGGCGGGGAAAATACTCTCTTAACCTGATTTCTTATTATTTATATGATTTAGGAGCTGATAGAATTTAACTGAAACAGGATGCTTTATACAAATTATTGACAAATGTCAATTTGCCCCAAAGAGTCAAGGCCACTTTCAGATAGCTATTTCAGAATTCCCAGCAAAGAGCATTCATTCTGTGATCAGTTTTCTCTGTTTGCAAGTGTAGAACCTACATCAAACATTTCCTTTTACTCAATGTGTCCCTTCCAGACCCAAGATTTTATGTAGCCCAGTGAATCAGCCTTTCTTTTCTTGCCCTTCCCCCTGCCCCTCCCTCCCTCAAACTGTTGGAAGAACCACTACTATGGCTCTTATAAAGCCCCTTCCTTCTCCCCACCATTGCAGGGGTTCTTTGGGCCCACATCTTTAGAGCTAAAGTGGATGCCATCTAATATTTCTTAGAGCTGTAGAGGCCAATAAGTGGTGCACTCCCCATTTACTGAATAAATAAAACTCACTGTCATTATGGATAGCTGCTACTTTTCAGGATGTGAAGTGCTTCCACAGATATTAAGTCATTTAACCCTTTTATACGACCCTGTGCTGGAATTATTATCCCTATTTTATATTTGAGGAAACTGAAGCTCTGAGAGGTGAAGTGACTTGCTTTTAGCCACACAGCCTGCAAGTCACAGAGGTGGGATAAGAAGCCGGGTTTCCTGCCTCTCAGTCCATGATCCTGTTCACCATCCCCACAGGTACTATTCCCCAGCATCCTGTTATTTGTCTTTAAGGAATTTCTGAATAATGAGAGCTGAAATCATGCAGATCCTTCTCTCACTTGCAAGTAGACATGCATCTCTTGCATTTGTATGCCCTCATTTACCTTCAGTTGGTATTCAGGTGTGTTAGACAGATCTGAGGAATCCAGGTCATAGACAGAACAGCAGAGAGTCCCCAGGAACAAATCCATCATAAGGAAGAAGGAATAATTTCCTTCTTTGCCATAATTTCTGAGAGAGTGGTATTCTAGGTGAAGCATGGCCCTAAAACTCTTTCTACCCCAGGCCCTAGGATGGAACCTGTGGAAGCTAGAGTTTTGCAACTCACTTTGCTTCCAGATGCTTCTCCAAAATATAGAAGACATAGCAAATAGTCTTTTTCTGGTTTTTTTTTTTTTTTTTTTTTTGGTTTCTTAGGGCCACACTAGTGGCATGTGGAGATTCCCAGGCTAGGGGTCCAATTGGAGCTACAGCTGCTGGCCCACAACATAGCCACAGGAACATCAGATCTGAGCTGCATCTGCAACCTACACCACAGCTCACAGCAATATTGGATCCTTAACCCACTGAGTGAAGCCAGGGATCAAACCCGCAACCTCATGGTTCCTAGTCAGATTTGTTTCCACTGCACCACAATGGGCACTCTGCAAACAGTCTTTTTCTTACCTTCAGTCTCTAATCTGGAGGAGTGATGGGACAGCTTCACTTTCCCCAGCCTCAGGGTACCATCATTTTCCAACTCCACCGCAGCCAGGAAGAGGCAATGGCTGTGATGGTCAGTTCTAGTTCAACTGGCAGTTTTGTGAGACAGTTGGGACCTGGGGCAGCAAAGGCTCAGGCCGGCTTGTTGTGCCAGTGACCAACTAATGGGACTGTTTAGACACCTACCAGTATTTTACAAAAATGGAACCTCAGGGTTCCTAGAGATGCCTGGGGAAGCTGGCTACAGCCAAGGAGGTGAAGGAATCAGAGATTCCCTCTGAGATCTCAGGGCTAATGCTAAAGGGCTTGGCAGCTTTGAGTACATGTGGTGAAAGGGCAGAGACACTCAGATTCCCCTCAAGCTGCAGCTCCTCATTTGCCCTCGAGCTCTTCCCCTATAGCAACTCTAAAGCAAACATTTAAAGTTCTCTAAAACCTTCGCAGCTACAAGACTATGCACTCACCTTTCAACTTGCAAGACCAAGTATAGGAGGAAAATTGTCACCAGAGTAAAAAACTCAAGTGCTATTATCTCAAGAAAGAATAATTAATTGTATGATGTTTCCAGTTCCCCCTGTAACTTGCAAAAGGGAATGCTGAAAGGATCCCAGGACACCTCTCTGTGCTCTCCATTCCAGAAGCCCCACAGCATTGAGCAACAGTTGTAACTCTGTTACACATTAGACTTCCTGGAGGAGTTTTTAGTAATACAGCTACCTGCATTTCACAACCTGGATCAATTACATCATAATGTCTGGAGGTGAAACCTGGACATAATATTTGTTAAATCTCGGCAGGGTTGAGAACCACTGGTGTAGATGAATGAGGCCCAGACTGGTAATCAGTTTAAAATTTCATCCAAGCTTTCAAGTGAGTGATTTTGATCAATCCCCTGACTCCTCTGGGCTGTAATTTTCATATCATTTCTAAGTTTCCTGTAAGCTGCAAAAATGTGTGTATGTACATCAGAAAATCACTTGCCATGGTCATGAATGAGGAATGATCTAAATATCCAATAGTGAATTAACTAAGTAAATAACAATACACCTAGACACTAGGAATACTGGGTAAACACTGAAAGTAATGGTAAGTGGAAAACACAGATTATAAAAATGTTACAATATGACTCTTTTTTTAAAAAAAAATTATATAGCTAGATATAACTGTAAAGATACGCATCAAGATCTTTATAGCTCTTCTCTTCTGGATAAATGATTTTCATTTTTTTTACATACCTGTGTTTTCTAAATATTCTGTATTAAATTTTGAGGAAAATTGACTTGCACACGTCAAACCTTGAATATCAGTCTTGAACACAATTGTAGAAAAATCCCAAACATAATTTTATTTGTCTACATGGCATTCTAGCTTTTCTATTTACTGGGCAGCTATATGCAAAAACCTGATGCTTTGCTTGACCTCTAGGTTACCTTCAAAACTGTGCTTGCTTTAGATCCGTTCATTTTCCCGATTTGGAACTACAGATCTAGAGCGAAAAAGAATGGGTGAAAGCACTTCTCCTGCAGTATTTGTTCTGGGTCCTGGCGGGACTGCCCCCATTTCATTGGAGAGAATAATTAGGGAGGAAACAGGAGCAAGAAATTCAAGAGGACAGAAAGCCAAGAGAGAAGGCTTTTGATCTGTTTTTCTTCCCTAGAGCATCCTGTCATATTTTTTGCCTATGTTGGTGGTTATGAAGATGAAATGAGAAACATCAGTGCAAAGACCTAGCACACTTTTCTGCACACAGATGCTCACTATATTTCTATTCATTCATGCATGCCTTTGTGAAGGGAATAATTTAGCTACTTACCAAGTGTGTGACTTCACAGTGTCCTCATCCCCTGCAAGCCCCAGAATCCAACCCTGAAAAAGCAAGAGTAATAATAATAGCCCCAACCTCACAGGACTGCTGTGAGAATTAAATGATGTAACGTAGGTAAGGCATGAAACAAAACATCAACACACACGAACACATCGTAAGGGCCAACTATTATTATTATTATGGCACCTTTTTCCAGCATTCTTTAGCCCCAAAACTCCTTGTGGTATTGATTAGACTATCACTGTAATCCAGAAAAAAAGAGACTTGTACAAGTTTATAGCTTTAACAACTGGGGAGGGAAATGATAAAAATAATTTAGAAGATTATATTTTGATTAGAAAAACGTATTTTTTTCTGCCATTTCAGTACTAAAAAAAGAATATTATTTCAGTGTTCAGGAATGATCCCTCTGTGGTTTGACACCAAGAATAGAATATTTCATTTCAGAAAAAAATGCCTTAGAGAAATGATGAGCCACTGATAAAGGCAGTTACACTAGAAAATGACTTTGAGTTTAAGGCAAGTTATTTTCTATTATCTGAGTGATTGGGCCTTTAAAACTGTTTTCAAAAGCAACACGATATATGCATATAATATAATGAATGTATGCTGGCTTTTGTTGTCAGACTCAAGGTTCAAGAAAACTAGGACTAGGAGAGGAATGGGGAAAAATACTTTGACTTTGATGGTTGCAATTCTTAAGCTTTATGAATCTGAGAACAGTGTAGGCTAGTGGTTCCCAAACATGATTCCCACTAGAATCTCTTAGGAAGCTTAAAAAAATATTAGGACTTGGGTAGCACCCTCAGAGATTCTGATTTATGGTGAGGGGGCATGGCCTGGGCTCCAGAATTTATAAAACATCCTCATGTAATTCAGATGTGTCCACAAGTGTGGGAACCACTGGCACAGACAAAGTATCCACCCACCGAGAAAACATGACCTCAAGGCATCTCCCTTCCTTTTTCCTCAAGGGGATATTCCCAGGCTGTGACAGTGGAGAGCAGCCCCCACAAAGGACCCTCTTTCCTCCCCCGTCTCTCCTGCCCTCTGCTGGAAGAGGACAACTGCCCAGAAATAATTTACATCAGCCAAGACCCATGACCAGGTTTCAGACTGTAACACTTGGTGGGCCAGCATCATGCCACCTCCCTTTCTCTGAATTTCTGCCTCAGTTTCACCATTTTCCTTTAGCCGAGTCTACATCACCTGACCAGAAAACTTCCTTTTATGTCCACCGAAGGTTGTCTGCGGGCAGGACTTTAATTCTATAGCAAATGACATCAATAAACTGGGAAACATGTTTCTACCAGGAATTTTAGATAGAAGCCAAAGTTTGAATAGTAGCTTTGAAAGATCTGGAGATCAGTGGATGAATGCTCTGTGGTCTGAGCTCTGCTCTGTGTATCTGTAGGGGAGTGAAATAAGTTGGGTCAAATCTGAACTTAGCTTTTGAACTAAGAAAGAAGAAAGTCATCTAATCATATTTTCAACATAGTTTAAATTTTATGGCTTACAATGGAAGTAGTAATATAAGGTTCTTTATTAAACAAGAATTTGAAGTCACAGGTATTCCGCCTCCCAGGCTATATCCAAAGAAGAAACTAGGAAATATACAACAGATGTGGATTATGGACAGAATGAGATTATATAGAAGAGACTTAGTTGGCCGGGAATGACAAAAATATCTTTAAGATTTTAAAGTGCTTTCATGATAAGAATAGTCCCATATTGTCCTTAGAACATTACCTGTGTGATATTTTTATTCCTGTGCTCTAGGTGAGGAAATGGAGGATCACAGAGATTCTTGCCCAAGATCACATAGTGAATAAATGGTAAGGCTAGTACTTGAACTCATGACCTCTTGATTCAAAGGCCACTAGACCTCCCCCTTTGCCACCACCAGAAGAACACAAATAACATCTGAATCTGGTTCAGATTTATTTGGTAATTTATACCTTTCTTGCTTTCCCCTTCATTTTTTTTTTATAAATACCAGGAACTGCTCTGTTATTGATCATTAATTGAGGAGATATATCAATTAGGGTGTTTTTGGGTTTTTTTTGGCAAGCAAGAGCAGCTTGCTCTAGACATCTTAAGCAAAGAGGAGGATGTTTTGGGAGGTTGTGTGGGGATCATATAATCAAATGCATAAGTATAAGGTAGGGCTTGGAAAATGGACATGAATCAAGGAGACTGCACAGGCTACATAGCAGAATTGGATTAACCTGGATGTTGCCCCAGCTGATACTACTGCTGGGCACTGTTGACCCCAAATGAGTCCCAACCATCCCTTCCTCATGAGTCACACATATAACTTCAGAGCCCTGGTGGGATTGCCCAGCTGGCCATGTGGAGAAGAGGAGAATGGCTGACCTCCTTTCAGCTTTCATAATGTGAAGCAAGACATTGTGACCCTTCAGTACCAGTGATAACAGGGAACCTCCCAACAGGAAGAAGGGCTGAATATTGGATAGCCAAAGAGGACAAATGTCTCCTGAAGAACAACAATGGTTTAAAAAGCTCTTTTTTTTTTCTGTTTCCCTGCAGTGTCAGGAAAAAACCTCCTAAGAGTGGTTTCTTAGGAATATTACAAGCTATTACAAAAAGAAAATGATCTTTATTCATTATTTTAATTTTAAAAATCTGTGGTTCATGACTCAAAGTCATCAGAGACATCAACTTGCATAATAAGAAGGAAACAAAACTTGGCACCCAGGGGCTTTGTTATTTGCCATCTCCCAAGCTCAGAGGTCCTGTGGGGTTACAGCCTCCTTAGCTTTCTAATCCAGCTCTAGTGCATGAAGAGTCATCCCACACAACATGGTCACAACTGCTCTAAGCGAGAGTCTGGAAATACTCTCCTTGCTCGTTCATCCATTCCACCTATATTCATCACAAACTTTTCTGCGTGTCAGGTACTGAGGCTTCCAGTACTCAGTTTTAGGATTTCAGAGTTAAAAATTTATAGATCCTGGAAAAAATACTTTGTTTGTTCATGTGTGTGACGAACCAATCTTTGCATATATGAATTTGAGTCCCCTGGTCTTAGGTATTTTGCAGTGCAAGAATTAGAGATAATCTCATTTTTCAATCCATGTAGTGGATATAGGTATTTAGAAAACCCCTGTAGTGATAACATTGGAGTAGTAAAGAGGTTAATATGTTTAGACAGTGTTAAAAATGTGCATCATCTTGGAAATTCTTCTCCTGCTCTACCCTCTAGTTTCCTACCTGCTAGGTTTCTTCCCCATTTTGCTACATGCATATTCACACAACTAATGAATAAAAATTCCTTACTAGTAAGTATTATTTTTAGCAAGAGTCTTAGGTCTTGAAAGGTTTTGTTTCATAAACTTTTTGACATGCTTACTGATTTTCAGAAAAATTAAAAAATGGGAACCTCACCAAAGACAAGTTTACACTTAAATTTAGATGATAAAAATGGAGCTGAAGCCATAAATGGGGAGAGCTGTACATTGACTTAATGTTATCATTGTTTAAATCTTTTTCTGAACAATACAAGCACCACCAAAATTTGTTGTAATATCCTTTTATCCTGAAGATGCACCTGGGTTGTATCAGCTCAGTGTCTGTTTCCATGAACCAAAACAGAAGGAGCTCCCTAGAACAATGAGGCTTAATCTGTAAAGCAGAGAGCAGCAGAATGGGCTTTATAAAAAGCATTTACTCTTATGAGAAGTTGTGTAAATACTTTTTCAAGTGTCAGAATAACAACCTTTTGTTTCGGGAAGTTGAATGTTAGAGCATCTATGTTTACTTTTCTAAGTATTTTGAAGGCCATTTCCATTTAAACACAATGAGTAAAAAGAATGATGATCTAGTCTCCTACTTCTCAGAGAAAGTAAAAGCATCAGCTGCTCAAATACCTCTATAAATAATGAAGTGACGTTTCTCTATTCTTCAGTCCCTGGGGGACTACTCTTACCTTTTGTCCTCATCTGACCTCCCTGTGACCCACACTCTCCCTTGCCAGGCCATTCTGTGCTAGTACCTTTGGGTAGCAGGGGGCTTGTCCTCCTCCTTGTGCTGCTGAGTCAGCCTATGTGAAGCCTGACTCACTGATGTTACCAGACTTCCTCCCTCCAATACTGCTCTTGGCTCTTGTGTCTCTGATTTTTTCCTCAGTTTCATCCTAGACACATACTTGTTGAAACTGGAACTGCAGCTCTTGTGCCTTAATTTCCCAAGACACGTCTAAAACAAAGCTGCTGTTACCAGCTTCTCTCTCCTCCTGCCCAAGCATCGCCTGGATGTCACCCCCGAGGAACTCTTCCATCTGTTGATGTGGTCAGAGAGATAATCATACTGGTTTCTCCACTGGACCACACACATAGCCCCTTTGTTTCTCACCTCTTGAGTGGAACACCATCTCCCACTCATATTCAATTCTTCTTATTGCTTCTGAAATGTCATCAGCCTGTTTGTTGCCTTCCCAGCTTTGGAGAGGCTGGTGTGGTTGGTGATACTAAAACTCAGCCAGGATAAAGTAGGCCTTTCCTACCCTGTTTGTATTCATGAATAAAAAAACATAGAAACCTGTAATCTCAGTTCTAAGACAAATGTCTCTACTTTCCAGATTTCCTGGACTTTGAAGCTGTATTTCGTGAGGTCCAAAATTATCCCATAAAATAAGAATTCTTTAACTTTGGTTGCATATTAGGATCACCTGGAAAGCTTTTAATAACTACTGATACTCAGACTGCAATCCACATCAGTTACATCAGCATCTCTAGGAGTGAGACTCAAGCCAGCGGGTGATTTCAATGGGCAATGAAAGTTGAGAACTACTGCCCTTAAGAGTAGCAGGGTGAAGAAATACAGAGATCATCACCTGATATTTTTTCTTTCATAAACTTATATACCTTCCAGATACCTGCATTCTAAGAACAATTTCACACCCATTCAAAGCTTTATGGATCTTTATAATTGGGCATATTGAAGTAAAACTGTCTCAAGAAAATATTGGAGGTTACTCCAGTCTTTTTTTCTATGCGTATTTCTGAGCTATAGTTACTATTACAACAAAGATTCATTAAGCACCTACTATGTACCAGGCACTGAGGATACCTCAGGAAATAAAGCAGATATGGTATAGCCTCATGTAATTTATATCTGCTAGAGGAGACTTGTAATAAATAAGAAAACAAGATAATTACGAAAGTGGTATGTGTGTAAAGACTATAAAATAAAAAGATGAAGTGACAAGTGTGTCGATTCCAGAGCAAGGGAAAGGCAGCTGGTTTGAATGGCCAAGGAAGTCCCTTCTGAGAGGGTGACATTTGAGACGAGACCTGAATGGTAAAAGGAACCAGCCCTGCAAAGATCTGGGGCAGAGCATTCTGGGCAGACAGAGGAGCAAGTGCCGAGACCCTGAGGCAGAAACAAACTTGGCAAGTTCCAGAACCTGACAGACTGGAGAGTGGAGAGAGGAGTGGCTTATTTTAGAGGTATTATTTTAGAGCTGAGGCCAGAAGGACTTCCAGATGGACTGAAGGTTGGAGGGGGTGAGCTGGGGGAGGGGGGAGAGGGAAAAGGGAAGGATCAAGAATGGGTCCTTGGTGTTTGGCCCGAGCAGCTGACCGGATGGTAGTGCCATGACATGAAACAGGGAGGTCTAGGAGAGATGCACTTCAGGGGATGAGAGAGCAAAAATAAAAAGCTCTGTTTGAACATAATAATTTTGAGATTCCTTTAGGCACCATTAATATCCATTAGAAGCTAATGCCCATTAGGACAAGTCTGGAGCTCAGAGGAAAGGTCGGGGCTATAAATTTAAATTTGGAAGTCATGGCATGGAGGTGGTATTTAAAACTTTGGGACTGGATGATTTCCTTTAAGGAGATAATGTAGATGGACAACAGAAGAGAGCTAAGGCCTGACAAGTTTAGGAAGAAAGGGGAGACAGGAGGATTGAGGAGCCAGGAATTTAGGGTTGTAAGGCCCTAGAAATCAAGAGAAAACATGTCTCAAGATGGGGTGTATGATAGTGATGCCAAATGCTGCTGAAATGTCAGGTAAGAGAAGGACAGAGGGACTAGTGGATTTTGTCAGAGAGAGATTCTTGGTGACCTTGATGAGAGCAGCCAGCAGAGCAGTGGGGGCAAAAGTCCAGACCAGAGGATGGAAGAGACAATGAGAGGTGAGGAAGTGGAAACAGTGGTACTGATACAGGTACCAAGAAGTTTTTTCCTGCCTCGTAAGCATGTACTCATCTCCACCCTGGTTTAGACTGCTGAAGAAGCATATGACTATGTACATATTTCTGTTGTCAGGGCAAGTGTATGCATCAAATGCCTAACCCCGGTTTGAATGTCATATATTCAGCGCATTCCCTGGTTAGCATAGTGGCTGCAAGACACTTGAATTAATGCTTGGGGCAGAGTTGGTTCTTCTCTCACCCCAAGCATGAATAACTTCTGGAAAGATGCTTCCTGCCAGGCTCACCTCTCTAGCTAACCATCACAATAAAAGAGCAAGACATATGGTCAGCTCAAAGAACTATGAATAAGAATTGATTATTAAATGATGAAAAGGCTGTTTAACATAGCTTAGATATCAAATAGCATAAAGTAAGACTTCCTCAAATTCTCACTCATTTCCATATAAAACTTTTAGTTCAACTAGATTTTTCACCCTCCTTCTCTAGCAGATAGGAAAATACACATCTTCCTTTATGGAATTAAATTGTCCTGCCAAAATCTTTTAGGTGGTGGCTACAAGTGAATGTGCTTGGCAAGTTACTGTCAGTGGAAGAGCATAATATCAGTTTTTAAAAAGGCCAAAAAAAATCTAATCTTTTGGAAAAGAGTCTTGGGAATCAAGATGGATATCATAAAAAGGACTCAGGGACTTAGTTGTCTGGGGTGTCCATATAGACGAGCCTTTGGGGTATAGTCATGATTGAAAAAAATTACTGTGAAGGTACTAATTTCGTGGAAAAGGATCATTTGTAACTCTCAGAGTCAAACTAGTCTTGCCCTATATAGCAGGGCTTTTAGAACTGGAGTCCAGAAGTCTTTTTGGGTAGGTAATGTCCTCATTAAATATCAAGGAGCAGCCAAAAAAGTCACTCATAATCTTGGAGCAGGGCTGCATTTGAAATTAGAAGCTTGCAGTCACAGCAGTAAAAGCAAGATATTTCTGATTTCAGGAAAAGCTTAATTGGAAGCAAGAAGTGATGATCATGGTGAGGAAGTAGAAAAATAAGATAATTCTGAGAGGGACCTTGTGAGCATCAGATACCCTGGTTGGGGAGAGTGTGGAGAAAAAGAAATTGTGTTAACCAGAGTTATTATGTTCCTTCCAGTATTCACTGCCATGTAGATTCACAATTTTAAAAATCCAAACATAGGAGTTCTCATTGTGGCACAGCAAAAACGAGTCTGATTAGTATCCATGAGGATGTGAGTTCAATCCCTGGCCTCGCTCAATGAGGGGGATCTGGCGCTGCCATGAACTGTGGTATAGGTTGCAGATGCGGCTTGGATCCTGAGTTATTGTGGCTGTGGTCTAGGTTGGCAGCTATAGCTTCAATTGGACCCCTAGCCTGGGAACTTCTGTATGCCATGGGTGCAGCCCTAAACAAAAGCAAAAAAAAAAAAATCCAAAAATATATGGAGGAAGAGGAGGAATATATTGATTCTATTTGCACATATTCCTGCAACTTATCTTTGTTCAAAGAGGGGTTGATTTCTCATCAAGGCAGGGAATATATATCACATACTATACTAGTCAAAACAAAATGAAAATAAAGCATACATGTTATCTATCACCATCACAAAATATCTACATTTTAGCTGTTATAGGTATGCTTTTCACTGACCTTCACTTACTTGAGTCACTAGACTAAGGGAAGGGCTTCATTTCCTCTGTAAAACCTCCTTGCACATTAGCAAGCATCTTCTAATATGTACCATGGACTTCTGCACCACCCCCATCAGTAGAGTTTTATGCCTATCAAGAGTCAGTTTATATTGGTTTCCAAACATGTTCATATTTATACTGTAATTTTGACTGGTAATCTCATGAGACAGGAGGGGCAGAAAGAGAGCTGTTAGTATAAAAACTGAGTAGCTGAATACTTTAGAAAGTGACCCTAAAAGTGAGCCGATAAGATAAAAATATTATCCAGTTAGGTGTGGACAAGAGAATTGTAAAAGGGTATAAACAATCATAAAATTTTAGGGGAATCCTGTAGTTGGTGTGCATCACAAGTGTCTTTCAGTTCTTGCTGTACTTTAAAGAAATTGAAACTGGAAACTAGAAATGTTTAATGAGGTGTGGGTTTTTTTTGTTTTTTTATTTTGTTTTGTCTTTGTCAGACAGAGAACCCATGTCAATGGATCCACATTCAAAGAGAAGACTTTAGCCTTTCATCGGAAAACTGGTAGATGACTGTAAAATTATGTCTCAGATTAAATAACAGTTTAAGATAGAGTTTTTTCGTGATATCTGGATGGCCATTGTTAACAAGTCCACGAATAACAAATGCTGGAGAGGGTGTGGAGAAAAGGGGACTCTCCTACGCTGTTGGTGGAAATGTAAACTGGTACAACCACTGTGCAAAACAGTATGGAGCTACCTTAGAAAACGAAATATAAAACTACCGTATGATCCAGAAATTCCACTCTTGGGCATATATCCACACAAAACTTTCCTTGAACAAGATACATGCACCTGTATGTTCATTTCAGCACTATTCACAATAGCCAAGACATGGAAACAACATAAATGTCCATTGACAGATAAATGGATTAAGAAGAAGTGGTATGTATATATACAAGTGGAATACTACTCAGCCATAAAAAAGAACAAAGTAATGCCATTTGCAGCAACATGGATAAAACCCGAGACTCTCATTCTAAGTGAAGTAAGTCAGAAAGAGAAAGACAAATACCATATGATATCACTTATTTCTGGAATCTAATATATAGCACAAATGAACCTTTCCGCAATGTTCATTTTGGAGTCTCTAAGCTGCACTCATGGTCTTGGAGAACAGACTTGTGGTTGCCAAGAGAGAGGGCGAGGGAGTAGGATGGACTGGGAGTCTGGGTTAAATAGATGCAAACTATTGCATTTGGAGTGGATAAGCAATGAGATTCTGCTGTATAGCACAGGGAACTATATGTGGTCACTTATGAAGGATGATAGAGGATCATGTGAGAAAAAAAGTATATGTATGTGTGACTGGGTCACTTTGCTGTACAGTAGAAATTGACAGAATACTGTAAACCAACTAAATGGAAAAAAATAAAAATTATTTAAATAGAAAATTAAAAAAGATAGAGCTGACTTACTAACCACCCTATTACCAGTCTCAGTGACACTGGGTAAGAGAGTTTCTACTATACTTGCTAGGAATGTTCATTTTGGAGTCTCTAAGCTGCACTTCTCACCAAAAGCTTGGCTAAATCATTTATATTTAAGAGAGTTATCTTACAAATATGTTAGCCATGAGTTTTTCTCAGGTCTATCCCTGGGTCAAGTCAGATTCCCAGAAAGCTACATCACAGACAATTTTGCTCTAGATTATGATGGAAATTCCTTCCCAGAAATATATTAGACTCTTGACTTATATCAAGAATCCATAAAAGATATGATCATTTGAAGAATATCTCTGCCTGGTCTGTCAAACTGCTATCTAAGCTTTTCTGATATATTATTCAAAGCCTAGCACATGAAGAGCCACATGAAAACTTCACTCAGAGTTAAATGCCTGAAGGCAGGCACATGGGAAGAGTGGGAAAGAGGAAAGGAAGAAGAGAGAAATCACAGGCTTGGACATAACTGTCTCAACCAATTAATTATAAAGCTCCTCTTTCCCTCTGCTTTAACATGTTTTTTTTGTGGATTTATAAATGTTAAAAGTTGATAAACCCAGTAAGCATGCATTATTTTATCCCCTTCACCTACACTATATATATATATATATATATATATACACACACACACACACATACACACATATATAGTTATATATGTATATATATATATATATAACTAATTTTAATTAACATTATGGCAAAGTTGTGATAAAAAATAATTTTGTCAGCTTCAACAGTCAAAATTTCCCAAACTTTTCCATTGTAGTGTCCCTACTTTATCTTTTAAAAATGTATTTAGCTAACAGAGTAAATTTTGCTTTTAGTAAATTTCTATGAGTTTTTACAAATGCATAGACTTGTATAAGCACCAACATCAAAATACAGGATAGTTCCATCACTCCAAAACATTCTTTCATGTTGCCCTTCGTAGTCAGTCCTTTGGGGAATCACAAGGCCCTGGAAAATGTTTTTATTATTATTATTATTATTACTCAATGAATTTATTACATTTATAGTTGTACAATGATCATCACAACCCAGTTTTATAGTAATTCTATCCCACACCCCGGTGCATCCCTCCACCCCCCAACCTGTCTCCTTTGGAAACTGTAAGTTTTTCAAAGTCTGTGAGTCAGTATCTGTTCTGCAAGAAGTTCACCATGTCCCTTTTTCAGATTCCACATGTCAATGATAGCATTTGATGTTGGTGTTTCATTGTCTGACTGACTTCACTTAGCATGATAATTTCTAGGTCTATCCATGTTGCTAAAGATGCCAGTATTTCATTCCCTTTAATGGCTGAGTAATACTCCATTGTGTATATGTACCACATCTTCTTGATCCACTCCTCTGTCGATGGACATTTAGCTTGTTTCCATGTTGATCTGTTCTTTGTCCCTCTAATTTTGCCTTTGTAAAAATGGAATTACCTAACACATAGCCTTCTAACTCTGGCTTCTTTCCCTTCCTTCACTCACTTGAGGTTCTGCTTGAGGTTTGTCCGCATCATTAAATGTTCATTCCTTTTTATTGCTCAGTGGCGTTTCATCATACAGATGTGCCACCATTTGTTTATCCATCCACCAAATGAAGGATGTATGAGTTATTTCCAGTTTGAATAATTATGAATAAAATTATTACTAGCATTCACATAGACAGGTTTCTGCGTGAACATAATTTTCATTTATTTTGGGTAATTAACCAGGAATGGACTGTGTGGGTTAGTTAACAATTATGTATCGTGAATTTAACTTTATGAGAAACTGACAAACTCTTTTCTCAAGTGATGTACATTTTGGATTCCAACAGCATATATAAGAATCGTTTCTCTGCATTCTTGCCAGCACTTAGCATTGTTAGGTTTTTTTTCTTTTTTTTTTTAAGCCATTCTAAAAGTGTATAGAGGTATCTTGAGTTTCCAATTTGAATTTTCCTAATGACCAGTGATGTTGAACATCTTTTTATGTGCTTACTTGCCATCCACCTATCTTCTTCACTGAAGTGTCTGGTTAAGTGTTTTGCTTATTTTTAAGGGTGGGGTGTTTGTTTTCTAACTGGTGAGATTCGAGAGTTCTTTGTATTTCCTGAATACAAATCCTTTGTCAGATATGTAATTTGCAAAATTTTTCCCAGTTTGAAGTTTGTATATTCAGTTTCTTAACAATGTCTTTCACAGAACAATTTTTTAAAATTTTTGGTGAACTCCAACTTATCAATTTTTCTTTCATGGATCATGCTTTTAGTGTCCTAAGGCCTCTTTCTCTAATCCAAGACAACAATGACTTTCTCATATGTTTTCTTCTAAAATTTTTTTTGTTTTATGTTTTATATTTGGGTCCATGATCCATTTTGAGCTAATTTTTTTATAAAGTATGATGAATAGACTGAGTTTATATTTTTGAATACGGATGCCCAATTGTTCAAGCACAGTTGTTGTTGGTTTTTTTCTGTGTTTTGGGGCCACACCTGCAGCATATGGAAGTTCCCAGGCTATGGGTCGAATCAGAGCTGCAGCTGCCAGCCTACGCCTCAGCCATAGCATCACAGGATCCAAGCTGCATCGGCAACCCACACGAAAGTTCATGGCAACACCAAATCCTTAATCCACTGAGTGGAGCCAGGGATCAAACCTGCATCCTCGTGGATATTAGTCAGGTTTGTAACCTGCTGAGCCACAACAGGAACTCCCTTAAGCACATTATAAATTGCCTTGCACTGTTTTAAAAAATCAGTAAAATCTAATTTTAATGAAGATTATTTTGAATTTTAGAAAATTTGAAAAATTCAGGAGAGTAAAAGAGAAATAAAATTATTCATAATATTATCACTCAAAGAATAATCACTAATAATATTTTGATTTTTTTCTACCTGTTTTTTAAATGGCTATGTAGGTATAAGTACATAACATGTATTTTTACCATAAGATAATTTGTTCATTGCAGAATTTAGAAATTATAGGAAAAAGCACAAAGGAGAAATTAAAAGTACATTTTTAATACATACTTCGTTCTTATGTCTACATATATACACACTTTAACAAGATTGTATATACCATACATAACTTTTCATTAATAACATAAGTAACATTGCATATCTTTACAAATGAGACCATGTAGGAGTTCCCATTATGGCTCAGTGGTAATGAAACCAACTAGTATCCATGAGGATGTGGTTCAATCCCTGGACTTGGCAGTGGGTTAAGGATCCATGGCGCCCTGAGCTGCTGTCTAGGTCATAGATGCAGATCGGATCTGGCATTGCTGTGGCTGTGGCAGCAGCAGTTCCCATTCGATCCCTAGCCTGGGAACTTTCACATGCCATGGGTGTGGCCCTTAAAAGAAAATTTAAAAATTAAAAAAAAATGAAATTGAGACCATGTATATGATTTTATCTTATAGGATATAATAATGTATCCAATCTTTTATGATTAGTTTATTTTCATCTTTTTCAATTGTAAATAATACTGTCAAATAATCCTGCTTAAAATTTTATAAATATATCTGCTAATTTCCCTAGTGTCGATTTCCAGAAGTGAAATGTGGATCAAAGAGTATTATTATAATGACTTCCAGAAAGATTGTACTAATTGATTTTCTTCAGTTTGGGTAATCTGGGAAGCAGACACTAAAATAGAGTTAGGGAAGTTCCCCTCATGGCTCAGCTGTAACGAACCTGACTAGTATCCATGAGGACATGGGTTTGAAACCTGGCCTCACTCAGTGAATTAAGGATCTGGAGTTGCCATGAGCTGTAGTGTAGGCCAGCAGCCACAGCTCCAATTCAACTCCAAGTTGGGAACTTCTTCCATATGCCACAGGGCAGCCCTAAAAAGAAAAAAAAAAAAAAAAGGTTAGAAATGCAAGCTATTTACTGGGGGAAACATTTGTGAAGGATTAAGGGGAATGAGAGCAAAAATACAAGGGGAAAGCTTTAACAGGACTGACACCTGTGAATGAAGCACAGGTGGAAAGAAAGCATAGGTAAGTAGAACCTCAAACTAAGCAGAGCCTCAAACTGCAGTGCAGCACTGAAAGGTCTCAGCCAGGACGACAAGGAGCCCCTGAGCAAAGATAACCCTTGAGAGGTGCCCTGCATTGGGCAGGAGTGGCCCAGTTCTACTGGCCCAACATGCTCAGTCACTGCCTGAGAGCTCTGCAGAATGTGACATTGGCGTATACACCTGGGTAGACCCCAAAGATGCAGAGGCCAGAGGCCATGAGCTCACTGCACTCCTCACAGTACGTTCCCTCCTCCATGGCTGCCACATTCATCTTCCTCCTGCAGGGCCTCTGAGAGCAACTCTGTTCTAGGGTCCAGGTCATCAAAATAGGCTATTTCTTTTGTATTCATTCTTCATAAGCATAGTCAATGTAGTAGAAAATAGCATCTCATTTTTTTCATTTATTTTGAGTTTTCCTGATAAATAATGTAGCTGTACTTATGTTCATTGACACTATATTTTGCATTTTGTCATTTCTTCTTCAGCACTGTTGCCCTTTTCCTATGATGGTATTAATTTCATTCAGTGATTTTAACTCAACATACTAAATCCACCTTTGTCAGATGTGGTACAAATATATTCCCTCAGTTTATTCTTTGTCTATCAATCTGTTCTCTGCTAGTTCATCTTTTGATTTTTTTTAAGCTTAGAGCCTCCCTAAGTCAAAATTGGAAATATTTTCATACATTTTCTATTTCATTCTATCATTTATGATTTTTTTCCTTTTTGGTTTTTGTTCTAGTATATAAATCAGGGTAGGAATCCATTTATGGCTAAATACAAACCAGCTGTCAGCACTATTTTTATAAGTAATCTATACTCTTTCTCTGTTCTGACATGCCACATTCATCAGCTTATCTCTTATCTCTACATGGTATGTTAGACAAAGAGTCAAAAAGTAGACTCAGGAGTATCATACCTCTTACCCAACACCAAATTTACAAAGGACACAAAGGATACTAACAAGAACCCATTGCAGATGATTCCTGTTCCTTTCTGGAGAAGCCCGAGTCCATCAGACACAGCTTCCCCCACACCGTCTCTTTTTCCTGCATTAGGAAATGTTTGGGTTTCAGATTAATAACCGAGTTCCAAACAGTTTATGTGAACATGTTGTTCTCACACAGAAAACCCATCATTTTGATTTGGGGGTTCCCAGTTTTATTCTCCTTTAGTTAGACAGAAAATGCTTACATGACTACCTCCCAGTCTGCAGCCAGCCACGCCCCATCAAGCTATAAACTGCCAGTTTATTTATAATACACCGTCTAGACAGACCAGGTCTGTGTTGCCAAAAAGCATTCATATTTTAGATAGGGACTCTTGGGTATCTTTCCACTGATAAATACCATCAGCGTGTTTATAAGTAGCTCTGGTTGAGGTCATTTTCCCCTAGTAAAGAGGGCCTCTCCGCTTTGCTGTTAACACTTTATTTCCCATGTGGGCATCACTTGATTTACCAATTAAAGGAAATATACATGATTTCTTTTGTGTCCCACTTACATGTCCCTTCCAGCACCATGAATTAAATAATCTGAATTCTGAGGCTAGAATTCATCAGGGTTTTATGGCACCATGTTTTCATTACAAAAAAGAATGAATAAATAAATGCGAAGTTACTAAGCATACGCTTGTCATTTGTACATGTATCATCTCTTCTTGGCGTCATGCAGCTCTGATGTCTGTGTTGGTGGACAACTCCTTTACTTCATTCCAGACATTTCCTTCCATGGGGAAGTATTCTCAATAATGCCATACTTCCGGTCTTTCAAACCATGACAGGATACCTAACCCCATTTTAAAAGTGATACTACACTGAAATTTCATAGTAGTTAAATGGAAAATGCCTAGAATACATACAATGTATGCAGGTAAATAGAACTCTTCCAGTTGAGCATGTCTTTTTTTTTTTTTTTTGTCTTTTTGCCTTTTCTAGGGCTGCTCCTGCAGCATATGGAGGTTCCCAGGTTAGGGGTCTAATCAGAGCTATAGCCTCCAGCCTACGCCACAGCCACAGCAATGCAGGATCCGAGCTGCATCTGCAACCTACACCACAGCTCACAGCAATGCAGGATCCTTAACCCACTGAGCAAGGCCAGGGATAGAACCCACAACCTCATGGTTCCTAGTCGATTCATTAACCACTGAGCCATGATGGGAACTCTGAGCATGTCTTAAACATAGAAAGTTTACTTGAGTGCGGCCAATTCTCAAAAATCTTTAGAACTCTAAGCAAAGGCCTGTCCATTCTATTCACTTTGCATAAGAAGCATTTGTATAAAAGTATTAGACAATTGAGGAGACTTCACATACATCAGAAAAACACATTGAAAATATTCATCATTTTATAGCAATAAATAGGATAATGACAAGAATTTTTCATGAAGAGTCATTCTCTGAACGAGTAAAATGGAGGAGGAGGTAGTCTGTGGACAGCATGAGGTTCACAGTAGGAAATACAGCTGCTGGTAAAACTAAACCATTTAATCTAGAGTATGGGTATTGATTACTTAGATTGTGGGATGTTTGGGAAGCTTTTTTTGTGGTAGTATCAGGGAAGACAGAAATTTATATTTTATTATAAATTAGACAGAATTCTTTGAGCTATGAAGGACAGAAACCAACCCTGAACTAGTTTAGGTCAAAAAAGAATGAACTGGCACAAGAGTTCTATGAAAGTGTGGAAATCAGATGAAGTATAAAGAGGTCCCTGTCCTTTTAGGAGCAACTCGTAGAATAACTGAACCCATAACTTCAATACCATAAGGAGCCTCTGTGTGTCATCTCTGTGACAGTTCATCTTCTCACTCAAGACCAGCTCCCTCCACCTGGAGAGAAAGTTAAAAAAAAAAAATCCCAGAGAAGAAGATTTGCTCCCATTTCTAGGCTAATCAGTTGGGGGCAAAAATTGGGTACTATGATAAAACATCCTAAGTCAGGGATCCACTTCTATCAACTACCATGTCTAGGGAAGCAGTGTCACGAAAGAAAATGAGAGATCGGTAGGGGCTGTGTGAGTGGAGCAGAGGTTGCAAGAGTTGTTCCTGGGGGATCTGTGCTCAGACAAATGTGGAGGGTGTACAGGGCACAGCAAAGGGCATCCACTCTGTCCTTCCTATAAAGAACAGAGAGAGGAAGGGCTGAGGCCTTGAAGCCAGGATCTTTTATCACTAACTATAAGTCTCAAGCTTTAGTTTCTATGGCCAAAATAAAGTCTTTGGTATCTCTGCACTACAGATAGACATTAAGTATTTTTTTTTTAATTTTTGATTAGGATTCCCTCTCCAGAAATGCCAAAAAGATGATGCTTTAAACACCTCAGATTCACTACTTCCTGTTAGTAGCACAATTATGCATGTAAATATACCAATGATGTTTAGTATATAGTACTTTTTAAGTAGTTGGCTTATTCTTCATCTAACAAATACCTAAGTCAATGTGTCAGGCACTATATTAGGCATTGGGTTACAAAAGTGATTAAATCACAGTCACTGCCTTCATCAAGCTCACAGTGCAGTAGAAGATGGAGATCATTTAGTATGCCATTCAAGGGACAAGTATGCAGTGTACTAGTATCTCACAGGGATGGCACTTAATGCAGGTTAGGGATTTTAGGGAGCATTTCCCAAAGAATTGATGTTGATGTCTAATATGAGACTTTAAGAAATCTATAGGAGTTGGAGAAGATAAAGGAATTGAGAAAAGTGTGACAACCAGTGGAAGAGTATGTGCAAAGGTCCTGAGATGCCAGAAATAATGCTACATTTTAGAACTGAAGGTAGATTTTTGTTGTTGTTGTTATTTTCTTTTCATGGCCACACATGCAGCATATGAAGTTCCCAGGATAGGGGTCAAATCCAAACTACAGCTGCCAGCCTACACCACAGTCACAGCAACGCAAGATCCAAGCCACATCAGTGACCTACACCACAGTTCACGGCAACATCGGATACTTAACCCACTGAGCGAGGCCAGGGATTCAACCTGGATCCTCATGGATACTAGTTGGGTTTGAGCGACAGTGGGAACTCCTGAAGGTAGTTTTAATACAAGGCTGTGGTGCAATAATCAACAAGCAACAGAGAGAAATTAGGCTGGAGAGGTAATCAAGACCCATGTTGTAAATCATATTAAGCACTTGGGTTTTATCCTAAGGACAATGGGAAGCCATTGAAGAGTCTTAAGCAAAGGAATAATGTGATCAAATTTGCATTCTAGAAAGTTTAGTCTGAAGTGGGTGGACAGATCAAGATGGCAGAATATGAGGACATGGAGCTCACCTCCTCCCACAAACATGTCAAAAGAGTTCTACATGTGGAACAATTCTCACAGAATACCTGTACAAAGTTTATTCTGGCTAAACTGTGGAGAATGAGTTGGAAGCGTCAAAACTTAGGAGGATGCTGGTGCAGTTTATGTGGTGATGCCAATCTGTACCCCATTAAAATAGAAAGAAGCAGAGGGAATTGAACATAATTCAGAAGGTAGAATCCAATTGGTTATGGTTAATTGCATCTGAAGAAAGAAGGAGGGACTACATGAAGGATTACCCATCAAAGCCTTGCTTGGTCCTATGATTGAATGGGAGTAGGGAATACAAGAGGAAAAGATCTGGGAGTGGGGTAATAACATTGAACTTGTGGTGCCTGTTCATGAGATCAAAATGGAAACACCTGGGAGGCTGTTGGATAAATGTATATGGACTTCAGTAAAGTGGTCTGGGCTGAAGGAAAACGTTACAAGGATTAATGGAAGTAATGAGAATGGATAAGATGGGTCAGGGAGTATGTTCTATGAGTTGAGATGAAGCGTGCCAGGCCAGAACCTTGAGGAACAGACAGATAAGAGAGCCAGCACAGGAGGCTAAGAAGCAATCTCTGAGAGGAGGAGTAAGACCAAGTAAGACAGCATTACAGAAACAAGAAAGAGAATTTCAAGGAGGAGGAAGAAGTCAAGAGTGTGGAATGCTCCGGAGAAGTCATAAAATCACTAAAAACTATTCATTGGATTTGATAGCAAGAATAATGTGGACTTTAGAAAGAGTTCCAGGGGAGAGAAGACGACAGTGTTTGAAGCACGTGGTTGGGAGATTAGAAATAAAGAAAATGAACATAGACATCTTTGAAAGAACTTTGATTGTAAAGGGAAGGACAGCTAGGCAGGTACTGGGAGGAGACACAGGATTAAGGACTTCTTTAAAACTGGAAGAAACTTGAATATGTCGATTCTAACTTTCATACAGTTAAAACCATCAGCGACAGAATTTTTCTCCTCATATGAGGCAGAACAGTGAATTAATGCACTAATCTTGAGTACTGTTTATTTAATATCTACCTGTGAATACACTTGTGAACCACCACCTAGATGAAGATGAACATTCCCAGTGGCCCAGAAGGTTCCTTCATGCCTCTTCTCACTGATCCTCACCCCCAAGAGGTAAATAACCACTGTTCTGATTTCCATCACCATAGATAAATTTTACTAATTCTTAAAGTTCATGTAAATGAAATCATACAACACATCTGTGAGATGCACATAGCAGTAATTTTTAAAATTTTTGTGTAGTATTTCATTGTATGAATATACTACAATTGATCTATTTTCTTGCTAAGTGCTTTGTTTCCAGTTTGGGGCTATTATGAATAAAGCTGCTATGAACATTCTTGTATATGATGTTTTGGCAGAGGTACGTTTTCCATTTTCTTGGGGAAATACTTAGGAGTAAAATGCTAGATCATAGAAAAGGTGTATATTTAGTTTAAGTAAATAAAGTCATGGTTTTTTGAAAGGGATAGTAACAGTTACACTCCCCCCCAAAATACATAAATAAATAAACAAAGAATAATGAAAAAATGATTGGTCCAAGCAATAAAAAAGCTGTTTTGAATTTAACAAAAATTACACTCCCCAGATCAATGTATAGAAATTCCTCTCGCCAAAGCTTGGTCTTACCTGTCTTTTTAATTTTAACTTCCTGGGGAGCAGACATTTTGAAAGTCAGGTTTTTTGCAATTGTAAACCACATCTTCTCAGCTTGTACTTATAAAAATTTCCAAAGCGTTTTTCCTTAAGTATTTCCCATCATTGGCTACTGCCCTTTAGTAATCCAAATCTAATATTAAAAATGTAAACATAAGTCAGGATGTTTCATAAGAAAGAGGTAATTCAATTCTCCTTTGAAGTTAGCTAAATTATAACATAATGTTCAGGAAAATCCTGTCAGAAAGAATCTCAGTCCTAATTATGAAGATGTTGGAGATATTGCCATTCAATGTACTAGTAAGAAATTCTACCTGATACATCTATTCCAATTTACATTCTCTGTGTAAGAGTGAGTTTGGAGATAATGGATCTGTTTCCTCTTCTCATTTTCATTTAACTGAATTATATTTGAAATTATCACTCACTCTGATCAGAATTATAGATTCCACTATTTTGAAGAATACTAGAAAGTCTTCTGGGGGGGGGGGAATAATGAAATAGAGTAAACTATGGACATAAAACTGAATACTGCTTATTTTGTAGTTTGACTCAAAATCTTTCCCTGCCTTTGATACAATTTCTGTTTGATGCAGTATCTGAAACCTGACAAAGAAAATCCATATATGACATTCAAATAGCATTATCTGTACAGATTTCTGTTGCATTAAATAGATGTTTATTCATGGTAATATTGCACACAAAATTGGTTATCTACATCATAACCTAAAAATTTAATTCTCACAAGTGTCATGATAAATCTGTTAAGAAATATGTTCACAATTTTACCAAAAAAGATAAGTTACAGATTTAAGTGTAAAACCTAAAGTGATAAAAGTACTAGAAAATAATAGAATACACATTTATATAACTGAAATGGGAAAGGTCTTTCTAAAAATGACACCAAAGCCAAGACCATAACTAAAATGTTTGACACATTTAACTATACAAAAATTTTTTTAATTTCTATATGTAAGTAAAGTAATGCCACATAAACAACCTCAGAATGTAAAATGTTTTATTGGACAACTGACCTGACCTCTTTATGGGAAGAAAAAGGCAAGGGACTGTTTTAGATTTAAAAGAGATGAAAGAGACTTAACCTTGTGTGAGCCTTGATTGACTTCTGGTTTAAAGTTTTTTTAAAAAGATATTGAGAAAATTTGAAAACATATTAAATAGTATTAAGAATATATTCTGTATTAATTTTATCATTAATGTATTTACCAATTAACTTTTGTGGCTATTTATTTAGCAATTGAAGGACAAACAAACTAAGAAAAATATGTTCAACAAATGTTTCAGAAATAAGTTAATAACTTGCCTTTAAGACTTTTAAAATTAGTTAAAATGATAAATAACTCACAAATAAAATTAAAATAAGCAAAGGAGATGAAATCCCAAATCATAAAATAGAAATAAAATTATTGGAAAACTTATGAGACAATTTCTAGCTTCTTGGTAATCAAAAAATGCAAAAAGATCACAAAGATTGAAAAAATTATGAAATCTATATATTATCGGAAATGGCTGGTAGAGGACATAAATTAGTTTAAGCTTGATGGATGTCTATTTAGCAACATTTATTTAAAGCATTAAAAATACTCCTACATTTCATACAGTACCTGATGACCACTTGTATGTCTTCTTTTGAGAAATGTCTCAACATTATTTGCATTAAAGAAATGCAAATCAGAACCACGGTGAGTTATCACCTCACATCTGATAGTATAGCTATTATCAAAAGACAAAAGGTAATGAATATTGATGAAAATGTGGAAAAAGGGAACCCTTGTACACTACTGAAGAGAATGGAAATAGGTACAGCAGTTATGGGAAATAGTATGGCGGTTCCTCAAAAAAGTAATTTAGAATTTCCACGTGATCCAGCAATCTCACTTCTGAATATGTGTGTTTGTATGTATATACACACATTTCATATATATATGAAATGAGATCAGCATCTCAATGAGATCTCTGCCTCCCATGTTCGTTGTAGCATTATTCATAATAGCCAAGACATGGAAATAACCTAATTATCCTGGATGGATAAACAGATAAAGAAAACGAGACATATGACATTTATTTATCACATATGCTAAATATATTATGTATATAAAACATCTATATAATGGAATATTATTTAACATAAAAGAAGGAAATTCTGCCATTTACAATAACATTGATGAACCTAGAGGACATTATAAAGTAAAATAAGCCAGACAGGAAGACAAATACTGCAAGATCTCACTTATTTGTGGAATCTAAAAAAGTTGAAAAAAGTCAAACTTAAAAGAGAGTAGAATGGTAGTTGCCAGGGTCTATGGAGCAAGGGAAATGGGAAGATGTTGGCCAAAGGGTACAAAGTGTAAGTTATGTAGATTAAGTTTTAAAGAGCCAATGTACAGCATTATGACTGTAGTTAACAGTACTGTATTTGTGACCTTGAAATTTGCTAAGAGTAGATCTTAAATGCTCCCACTACACATGCACACAAATGGTAATTATGTGAGATGGTGGATTAGCTTAACTGTGGCAACCATCTCACAACTGATATATATGTCAAAACAGCACCTTGCATACCTTATATATATAGTTTTGGTCAATTATACCTTAATAAAAGCTGTACAAATAAAAAATCCCACCTTTTTCAGCTGTGGAAATGAATCTGACGAGTAACCAAGAGGTTGCGTGTTTGATCCCAGCCTTGCATAATGGGTTAAGGATCCAGCGTAGCCGCCGCTATGTTGTAGGCCTGTAGCTGTGGCTCCAATTCAACCCCTAGTCTGGAACCACCATATGCTGTGGGTGCAGCCCTAAAAAAACGGGAAAGAAAAAAAGAAATTCTAATTGTAATTACTTAGCCCAAGGAAATGATCATTCATTTTTCAAAGATATGTGGATATTTTCCTTAAAAAAAGGGAATTCTGTGGGTAAAATTAACACAGAAAAGTATTCACAATGTTGCATTATTCTTAAACCAGTTTACCGAATACTGGTTATAATCTCATTCACTCTAAACTTGTCAATTTTATATAGTATATGTTCACTTAGGAAAATATGTGAAAAACATAATAAATTGCTGTATGGAATTATGGGTGATTTTTTTTTGTCTTCCTTATTTTAAGGTTATCTTCCAAAGATTCTAGGATGAGCATATATTAATTCCTTATTAAGGAAAAAAAAATGTTACCCTTAAAAGACTGATCTGTTGGGTAGCTTTGCCAACAGTCTTTTGGGCAAAGTGTGTTCTACTTCCTTTTGCCACATAGAAAGGTGTTCAAAACCTACTTGATTGCAGCCCCTGCTATATTTCTGTCTGATCTAACTCTGTATCGTAAGTGTGAAGTATATTCTCACACATATCTCCCCAAAACTCCATGAAGTCATTTAAAATGAGTCTGATCTCATACTTTTATAATTAAACACAGAGGAGGTAATAGTGCTGAACTGCCTTCTTTCCTCCCCTCCTTTCCTGCCAGAGGGGAGTGATGGTGAGGCCAGGACCAGGGTTCCTGACTTTTCCATGGAGTCTCAGGAGTTGTTTTTTAAGCAGTTGTATATGAAGAACCTCTTGCTAACAAAGCCAATTGCGACTGGTTTGTTATTTTCAGGAACTGACTCATGAAACCACTGTGACTATTGCATTCACTGAACACCACCTTGAAAAGACCCTAAATATTTCTGTTTTGCATGAATTTCAAGATGAAATAATTTTTACTAATTTTTTAGCATAGAAGTAATTTTGGGCTTACAAGATGTCGCAGAAATAAAAATAGTGCAAACAATAACTGCATACTTATTGAAAATATTTTATTCAAGAAAATATTTTACTCTATTTGCTTTAGCCTTATATATGTACAGATCACATCTAAGATTATTTTCTGAATCACTAGAGGGTAAGTTGCATACATCATGGCCCTTTATGCCTAAATATTTCAGTGTATAGTTTCTAAAAGTAGGGCTATTCCCTTACATAACTACAGTATAGTTACCAGCTTCATAAATGTACAGTGAAACAATAATCTTCTAATCTACCACCCTTATTCCATTTTTGTCAGTCGACTTAATACTGTCTTTTATAGCATTTCTCCCTTTCCAGTGTAGGCTTCACTCTAGGTCAGATACTGCATTTAATTGCCATGTTTATTTAGCTTCCATTAATCTAGGATATTTCTACAGTTGTTTTGGGGGTCTTTTATATACCGACATTTTTAAAGTATATAGCTTTTTCTTTTTTTTCTTTTTTTTTTTTTTTTTTGTCTTTTTAGAGCTGCACCCACGGCACATGGAAGTTCCCAGGCTAGGGGTTGAATTGGAGCTATAGCCGCTGGCCTACACCACAGCCACAGCAGTTTGGGATCTGAGCCATGCCTGCGACCTATGCCACAGCTCAAGGCAACGCTGGATCCCTAACCCACTAGGTGAGTCCAGGGATTGAACCCTCGAACTCAGGGATACTAGTCGGGTTCATTAACCACTGAGCCATGACGGGAGCTTCTATAGCCCTGCCTTATTAATAGGATGTCTTAGTCTCCTCAGGCTGCCACATAGCAAGTGCCATAAATAGACTGCTGAAAAAACAGAAATCTATTTTTCATAGTTCTGGAGGCTGGAAGTCCACGATCAGAGTGGCAGCATGGTTAGGTTCTTTTGAGAACCGTTTTCCTGGCTTGCATGTGGCTCCCTTCTCACTCTGTCTTTATACGGCAGAGACAGACAGACAGAAGCTCTCTGGTGACCCTTCTTCTAAGGGCACCAATCTCACAGGTCAGGGCCCTACTCTCATGACCTTCTCTAACTATCTTTCAAAGACCTTATCTCCAGATATCATTACCTTGTGAGTTAAATCTTCAACACGATTTTGAGGGAGCATAAATATTCAGACCATAAATAGAACATTCCTCATTTTGTAAAACAAACACATTTTTAAAGATAATGGTGAAACAGTCTAAACCTAGAAAAATAGTACTTTCTAAAGTAATTAAACCAGAATAAAATCACATCAGCAATTTCTCAAACCAAATGTCCATTAAACTGATATTTTATTTCATTGAAATCCCAGTCATTATCACCTAGTCTCTGTATCTTTCCCTTTATTTGTCACCCTTGTTCTGGAATGTGCCCCCTTCTGCCAACATAGTTTTAAAATATACAAAGATTACTCTCTACAGAAGCATACTTTGTCCTAATGATGTTTATGGGAATCAGCCTGTATCAGAACTATAGGGTGTGCTTCAATTCATTTTTAGACATCAAGTATTCAGAAAAAGCATTTCAGATGAGCACTTGGGTAACAAGACCGCAGGGATTTTTCCATGCAGCTTCTGACCTTTTAAAAATCAGCATAATGAGTATGCTTTTGCTGCATTTTTTGAAATATGACATCTTTCTATTCTTTCATTATGTGGCAGTTGTTAATACTGAGTTAATTAGTCCATTTCATATTAGCATACTTTTCTTTATAGTTAATCCAAAATCTTTCACTATTTAATTAAAATATACACACTACTATAGATGAAAAAGACCTACTATATAGCACAGGAATCTATATTCCATGTCTCGTAATAACCTATAATAGAAGACAATATAAAAAAGAGTATATACGTGTGTGTGTGTGTGTGTGTGTGTGTATAACAATCACTTTGCTGTACCCCAAACTAATATTGTAAACCAACTGGATTTCAATAAAACAACTGTTTAACTTAAACTTTTTAAATTTGAAGACAAATTTTTCAATTCTTCCAATTAAGTATCATCTGGTTCACAAATAATTTTTTAAATGTTTTTGTTAACCTGATATCCTCATGCCGTTTAGCAGCATACCCCAAACAGCGTCCAATTAGCTCACCATCTTCATGTCTGATACCTGACAAACCTGACCTTTCCTCATCAGAATCTAGATATTTGACCTTTGTCAAATATTTTTGGAAAATCAAAGCATCTCTTCATTTCTTATCTACAGAATTCTTTTTTTGTTTTAAGGTATATCTTTGAACGAACTACCTTCACACTCTGTAAAATATGCTTTTGATGATCACAAAAAAGATAATAACGTGGACTAATGTGAAAAGTCTGCCCCCTAAGTAACAGTTGCCCAAATTATAGTTTAAAATATACATATTAGGCAAATTCTCTTTTTTCCTATTTTTAACTCCTTTTTCTTCTATCAATTCTGATTATTTTTTCCTAAGCAATACTTTTACATACTTATCCAAAATTCATTCTTTTTTTAAACCTATATTAGCTACTTCTGACATTTTTTTTGATTTGGGCCTTTCAAGGAGAATATATAGGATAGCATTCCAGGACTTTTTTCCTTTTTCTTTTCTTTTTCTTTTTTTTTATCCACTCCTCTCACCATTTTTGTTTGTTTTTGTACTAATTCCTCAATAAAGAATTTTTCTTTGCTTTTGCAAAACAAAAGTTTTAAAATGTAACTGACCCAATATGCCTAACACATCTTTATTTTTAATTCGTCTATATGTGAAGCAGTTACTTAACCTGATTCAACTTAATCAGGAATCAGAATTTCTTCTCTGTACTCTACATCAACTTCTTATACCTGGGTCTGAATTTAAATTGAAAGCTTTTCTGAACTTTTAAATGTTGCTTGCTTGCTTTCTGAGGTATCTGTTGACCATTGAATCTATTTGGAGGCTTTTGACTCTGTTTTGAAGTAACATGGTCATGGTACAGTTATAAATGCTCAGTTAATCTGAAATAATGGTACTTTTTTCAAGTCCAAAGAAAAACAAATGATCAGAATTTACCTTTTTTTCTTCCTTTAATGATGGCTTCCATGGAAGAATCAATGTCAAATTCAGGCCTGCCACTATAACACTTTAGTGCTAGTTCTTACATTTAATGAATCTCTGGGGTTCTTATTTTTTGGCCTATTTATCTTCTTTTTTTGAGCCTCACAGTTAATCTTCCAGACAACTTAGAATTACATGAATCCGTAGGCCGGCTTTTCTTCCTCCCTTCTCTCCCTCCCTCCCTCCTTTCTTTCTTCCCTTTCTCCCTTCCTTCCTTCCTTCCTTTCAAAATAGCAGCCACACAGCATGTCCGCATCCAGTGTTTAGTGTAGCAGAAAGAGCCTGGATTTGGGAGGCAGTGTTCTGGTCCCAGGACTAATAGTTCTGTGACTTCTGAGGAAGCAACCCAGCCTTCATTTCTTCATCTTTAAAATGTTCATAATGACAGAAGGTCTGTACATGATTGGGTGAGATAGCTTGTGTCTTCTATTTCTGGCAATATACTGGATTAGACAACCCTAAAACTTACAAAACAGATAAGAAGTATGAAACATGACAAATACCCTTTCCAGTGTATAACTGAGCTCACAAAAAAGTAAGAGAAACCTCCAGAGTCAAAAATGAAGAAAGAATCAATTGTGGGGTAGTAGGCAGCATAGACTGATCTTATGGCTTCCCTGTACTATCCAAGGAGGTTGCACTACAAAATTTCTTCTTTTAGGTCCCAGGAACCTCCCTCTCCTCTCCTTACTGAGTACCTCAGAGTGGTGACAGAGCCAAGTGGCCAGCCTTAATTTTTCCAAGGTTCCCATTTACACTTTGTCAATCCCTGTGTAAATAGAGAGTTCCCATTGTGGCACAGCAGTAAAATGAACCCAGCTAGTATCCATGAGGATGCAGGTTCAATCCTTGGCCTCACTCAGTGGGTATCTGGTGTTGCCATGAGCTGTGGTGTAGGTTGCAGACACAGCTCAGATCTGCCATTGATGTGGCATAGGCCAGCAGCTGCAGCTCCGTTTCAACCCCTAGCCTGGGAATTTCCATGTGCCGCACGTGCAAACCCTCCCCCCCCAAAAAAGTATGTAAATAAATGCTTCTCAAACCATCCATGTGTTTCCCGTTGGGATTCTGATACAAACCCAAACACTCAAAGGGCTACATGTTTAGTGAAAAGGTAGTCCAGGGAAAATGTACCACCAGCGTAAGAACATAACGAGGATGTTTGCTTGACTTGGCCTCCTAAGAAATTATAAGCATGCTTTACATTGCTATTGTACTCCCAAAGCGATACTTCTTAGGAATCTACAGATAAAGTCCTGCTGAAAATGAGATTACAAGCTTAAATTGTAAGGCACAAAGAACCCAGCAAAGGTGAGCATGAATGTGCAAAATAAACAGTAGGATTTTAACCCTCTGAGAACTTTAGTTAATAGCATTACCTAATAATGACTTAGTGTAAGCCTGTCTTAAATTATTAAAGGCACAAGAGAAGAATTAAAAACACAGGACAAAAGAGCGTATATAAAAAGACCAAACATATGCAAAGAACTCATTCCAGAAATGAAAAATTTGGTCATTAAAATGAAAACCAATGGAAAGATATACACAGATGAAAAGAATTAACTAGAAGATGGATCTGAGGAAAATGCCGAGGACACAGCCAAGTACAGAAAATATAAGAGGGGCTAGAAAGATATAAAGGCTGGAATGAGATGGTCCAACATATTTCTAATAAGAGAGGAAATGGAATGGAATGATAGCACAAGATGCCAGGGGAAAAGGAAGACCTTAACAAACAGGGAGAAAAGACATTACCTCAGAGGAAGTACAATTACGTTGAAAAGTTTCTCCACAACAAAAATCAAGGCTAGATGCCAATGAAATAAAATATGTAGCAGATAAGTCTCAGTAAATGAGCAAAAACCTTGCTACATCTTTCAGTGGATTGTTTCCTTATGAACTGAACGAGCTCCATATTTTATACAATTTGTCTGTTTTACTCAATGCAATGAATGTTTGCATCTTTCTTTTGTTTTAATACTAATTTAATTTTTATATAATCAAACCTGTTAATCTTCACAAAATTTGTTTCAGCCCTCAAACAAGAAAGTGTAAATAAAAATGCAGAAATTGTTTAACATTTATTTAAAAATACAGTGGAAAAGTTGTACTGAAATTCTTGAAGATACAAATTAAGAAAAAAATAGCATATAAAATTGGTAGGAATTAGTGCCAGGAAAAAAGAAATATGTTGGATGGCATTTAAAGCAAAGACTTCAGACAAAAATGGACAAAGGAAGGGCATGAACACACAATTGGAATAAGCAAACGTGAAAGAAAATATTCAACTCTGCTAAAAGGCAAAAAAACACATAGAATTGTACACACTGTTAATCAGCAAAATGTCAAAAAATGAATAAATCCAGTTTTGATAATTCTGTGGTGAAATTGGTATACTTATATATTGCTGGAGGCATAGAAATTTAGATTTACATTATTAAAATTAAAAATTCATTTCCTCAATCACATTAGCCTATTTCCGTAACCACCTATTTCAATAACCACCTGAAGCTAATGGCTGCAATAATGCTGAGTGCAGAAAACTCTCCATCATCACAGTAAGTTCTACTGAACAATGTTGCTCTTAGAGGACAGACATAGGAGTAGAATTTTTGTTTTCCTTTTTAGGGCTGCACCTACAGCATATAGAAGTTCGCAGGCTAGGGGTAGAATTGGGGCTACAGCTGCCATCCACAGCCACCACCACAGCAACTCGGGATCCAAGCCGCTTCTGCGACCTACAGCAGAGCTCACGGCAATGCCAGATCCTCAACCCACTGAGCAGAGCCAAGGATCAAACCTGTATCCTTGTGGATCCTAGTCGGATTCGTTACCACTGAACCACAACAGAAACTTCATAGGAGTAGAACTGATGAGCTGTTGAATATTCCCTTGAGGCTGAACTTCCCTTGTATTTGATACTTTAAACTGTGCCCCAATGATTGCATTAACTGACTCTGCCATTGGTACATTGCTCCAGCTCCTCTTAAACACTTGGTGTTCTCAGGCTTTTATTCTTCTAATCTAATGAATATGAAATAATATCTCTCATTGACTTAACTTTGCATTTTCCTGATTATTAATGAGGTCGAGTGTTTTTTAAGGATTTATTATCGTTTCATATTTTTCTGTGAGTTTGCTGTTTTTTCCCCATTACTGTGCTGATATTAAATGGGAAAATATTTATAACTGTGTGATTAAGTTGAAGAAAAGAAAGGAACAGAAAATGGGTCTACAATTATTTGAACTAAGTAAAAAGCAAATACCCAGATAGTGTAAGTTTGGAAAATTTGTCACTGGGGTTAACTTAGTACATTTAAATGTTGGATTTGGGGGTAATTTTCTTTTCATCTAAAAATGATATTAATGTTGTCTTAATACTATTTTCTCACTTTCAAAGCGCAAACAAATATAATATTGCTTGATGCTTGGGAAAACTGCCCTCCAACTTCTCTTTGTTTTCCAAGCTGTCTTCTCAGCTCCATGTAGACTGACTGAGTGATTAAATTTTCCTTTATCCTTGCTATTATTTTTGTTGTTGCTCCTTTTTGGTAGAACATTACACGCTTGACCTAAAAAATTCTGTGTGTGCTTGTGTGTGTGTGTGTGTGTGTGTGTAAAAACAATAATGAAAGAAGATTAACATTTTAAGATTTGTATCTTTAATTAGATGACAGTTTAAATTGCAGTGGAAATTGCCCTTCATAATTCATAGTAGAGGGAAATGAATTTGTGTATATCACTCAGAAACTTCACATACTCATATTTGGAAATGTAACTTAAGCACATACTAGTCAAAGTAATCAACTTGGAAAAGGAATGACATTCTTTACAAAGTGGAGCTGCGCTGTTTATAAAAAACAAAAACAGGATAGACATGGTAGTGTGAAAATTAAATAGAAATTAATTCCTGTCCACCCAAATCCCTGGGGAAGAGGGGCTGTTTGCTATGTTTCCCTGCAGCTTTTGAAGCCAGCATGTATAATCTTCCATCAGTGAAATGCAGTGAAGTCCCCACATGCCCCCATGGGTCCTCTCCCTCTGTCTTATTGTCAGCCAGGCTTCTATTATTCTTTCATTTCCTGCCTGGATCAAACTTTTCCAGTTTCCCTGTTGTACTGGAGGATGTTCCCCACCCTGGTCCCAGGGCTCTCTGCAGCAGGTCCAGGGAACACAACCAGGATTTTTACGTTTCACAGAGACAATCAGGAGCTGTCTTTCTGCTTTGCACCGAGACTGCAGGCCCCAGTCCATGCTGCAGTCTCACATCCTTCCAAGCAGTTTTCCTCAGCTGCAGGCATACTGGGTTTCTGTTGTGGCTCTCTGGAACATCAGTAGTGTGAGCCAGAACAGACTTTTGGGCATTCTCTGCCTTCCCCACTTGGATGAGACACCTGCAAGTGATTTGTTCAGGGCAGGAGGCAGAGGTTATCATCCTTGCCCTTGCCCAGAACAGTGTCACTTTCCAGTCATCTCACTATTTGGGGCTCTTCATTAACTCATATACTAATTTGTCAAGTCAGTGCTGCTTTTCCTTGATTTGCAATATGGTGCCATTTCATATTAAGAGTGTTGAGAGGAGAGGTGAAGGACAAGAAATGAAAGGAAGCCAAAATGAAAAAAAAAAAAAGTTTAAACAGAGACATTTTTTAAATTAGGATAAAACCTTGCCTAGGAAAACCTTGAGCCCAAACCAAATAGGATTTACAATTTGAATGCACACCCTCCAGGAGGCCACTAGGAAAAAAGCTACTAAGCAATGCTTGGCTTCTCAGGGGTCCTGCCATGTGGAATGCAGAATCACCGCAGTCCTGGAGCTTCCCAGGGTCTTCCATCTGCTGAAGTTTGAGCTAAGGTGTGGGTTTGGATAGACTTACTAAGACTTCCTTAATATGTATCCTGAATGTTATCTGAAAACATTTTTCTCTCCATGTATCTAAAATGTACTAGGATGTTTACTACTGAAGCTACACTTTGGCTTAATGGAATCAGCTCTGTGACTGTTTGTTATGACTTGGGGGTACCCCCATAGGGCTATCTGCTTTAAATATCAGCCTTCCCACCGGCCACCATCATTATTGCTTCTTTCCTCTGGATGTTGTATACCTTCCTGAAGGGTTATGGCTGTTTTAGGCTAATCCATTGCTTCTCAAAGTGTGTTTTGTGCATTAGCTGGGAACTTATTAGGAATCAAATGATCAGGCCCCAGCCCAGACTCTAGGGATGGAGCCCAGCATTCTGTGGTTTAACAAGTCCTTCAGGTGATTCTAATGCACATTAAAGTTTGAGAACCTCCAGTCTAAGCCTGTGAGCTTCAAAATGTGTGTAAGATGATCTGCATGAAAATGTTATAACTTTATATTTTATAGTCTCTTTTTCTAATTTCTGTTTCTACATTCTAATATGCCAAATATGTTAACATCATTATCTATATATGATTTGTTAACAAATACATGTACAGTAGGAATGTATGTTTAATTTTATATTGATAGGGATGCATGATGTACAAAGTATGAAACTACTTGTCTAACATTTAAAAACTCTTTTAAGAGATGAGATGAGTGACATACATATAAACACAGTTCAGTTCCTGAGTACTCAGTTCCAGTAATATTACGAGCAGTTAAAAGCATAAATATAGATTTGAGTTTTATTACCATGTTTAATATTTGTGTGACCTTGAGCAAGTTCCTTAACCTTAAGCTTCATTTCCTTTCATCAGTAACTTAAGGATGATAACAACTTCATAGACTCATCGGGAGAATTCAATAAGATATAAGTGCTTAGCATGGTATCTGGTACCTAGTAAACTCCCAGTAAATGTTCCATTTTATTGCACTTTGGCAATGCTAAATCAAATGCCAAGAAATAATAAAGCAAGTTTGTACCCTCAAGTCCTGTGACAGTGAAGCTCATGACCCTGTTTTGTTCCCCTGGCTAAAGGTTAATGATCTTACATAATTTATATTATTTTGAAAATCAAAAGTAATGCTTCTATTGGAGAGACTGACCTGCAGCTCTGCTAACCACCATCTCCTCCTGCCCATATGTCTGTCTGCCTGGAAGACCTATTTCTCTTCTTGAGCTAACTACTGGCCGAGGTGGAGAGACCTTTCATTCTGTCTCACCTAATGGTACATTACACATCATCATTAAGAAAAAAAATTAGATGTAGATCCCCATGACCGAGGCATTTAGTTGAAAATTTGATGGCAGTAAAATGATACCACATCAAGGAAGGAATAAAAGTGTGCGTGTTTTCTGTCACTGCTCAGAAAAATTAATGGGTCTTAGATGAGACTTTAAAATATGTTATCATAAAATAAAAACATTATAGGAGGATAATGGGAGTTCCCATGGATTTGTCACAAAGGACTCCAGAAAAAGCAACACTTTCCTTTTATTTTTCCGGGTCCACTCTTTGCGAATAGCAGGAAATCAATAAAGATTATTTGAATTAATAATTAAGTAGGAAAAGAGCCTGTAACAACGTTGCAAAGATTCTAGGCATCATATGCAGAACTGCCTTCCTGGAATACTTCCCCCATTCATTTGTACTTGTTACATCCATGTAACTCCCATTATATAATTTCCCTTAAATCTTTTCAATAATGCTGTGGATTAGGTATTACTATCCCAATTCGGTTTTTGAGATACTGAGAGGTTCAGAAGTTTGCCCGAGATCACAAAGTTATAAGTAATGAAATAAAGATCTAAACCCAGAACCGTTTGACACAGTACCAGGTATGCTTCACATGGAGGCTGGAAGGTGGCCTGTGTGTTGCTACTTCTTCCTTCTGTGAGAAAATGAGAGCTACTGCAGTAAAGTGGCCTCTCGTCCTGTACTCAAATTACTATTGCTTTCCTTCACTGACTTGACCACTCTGAAGTTAGCAGCCTTGCCCCTTGGAGGAAGCTATACATAGCATATGGACTCTATACATGGTCAGCCTTGAGTATTTGGGTTGATTCATTTCAACAAACATGTACTGAGAGCCCTCAGCAAGCAGGTACTCTGCTAGGTGCTGGGGAAACAGAAGTAATGGGTAAAACCTTCTGATTTGGGGAATAGTAATCTGGAAGGAAATATACCAAAATGTTAATAATGGATACTTCTGGGAGTTCCCGCTGTGGCACAGTGGGTTAAGAATCAGATTGCAGTGGCTTGGGTCACTGCAGAGGTGTGGGTTTGAACCCCAGCTGGGTGCAGTAGGTTAAAGGATCTGCCACTGCCCCAGCTGTGGCATAGGTCACAGATTCAATCCCTGGCCCAGGAACTTCCATATGCTGCACATCCAGTCATAAAATTTTTTTTTAAAATTTGATACTCCTGGTATTAGGATAAGTTTTTTCCTTTTTTTACTTACCTACATAAAATGTCTATTAATATGTATTACTTTTTTTTTCTGTCTTTTTGCTATTTCTTGGGCCTCTCCTGCAGCATATGGAGGTTCCCAGGCTAGGGGTCAAATCGGAGCTGTAGCCTCCGGCCTATGCCAGAGCCACAGCAACTCGGGATCCGAGCCGCGTCTGCAACCTACACCACAGCTCATGGCAACGCCAGATCGTTAACCCACTGAGCAAGGCCAGGGACTGAACCCGCAACCTCATGGTTCCTAGTCGGATTTGTTAACCACTGCGCCACGACGGGAACTCCAATATGTATTACTTTTACAAAAGAGTTTAAATTTAAAAAAAAAAAAAAAAAAAAAAAGAAGGCTGTAAGAAAGGAAATGCTTTTTTTAAATTTTTTTAGCAATTTCCCCAATACAATTTTTTTTCTATTGTATGGCATGGTGACCCAGTAACACATACATGTACACATTCTTATTTCTCCCATTATCATGCTCCATCATAAGTGACTATACATAGTTCTCAGTGCTATACAGCAGGATCTCATTGCTAATCCATTCCAAAAGCAATAGTTTGCATGTATTAACCCCAAGCTCCCAATCCATCCCACTCCTTGCCCCTCCTCCTTGGCAACTATAAGTCTATTCTCCAAGTCCATGATTAAGAAAGGTCTTTCTTCAAAAACCATCTCTAGTTGTGAGATGGGCTTCTTAATATCAACTAGGTACTTTTTTTTTTTTTTGCCTTTTTAGGGCCATACCTGTGGCATGTGGAAATCCCCAGGCTAGGGGTCGAATTGGAGCTGTAGCCACTGGCCTATGCCACAGCCACAACAATGCAGGATCCGAGCCATGTCTGCAACCTACACCACAGCTCACAGCAACACTGGACCCTTAACCCACTGATCAAGGCCAGGAATCAAACCCATGTCTTCATAGGTTCTAGTTGGTTCGTTACCACTGAGCCACGATGCGAACTCCTAGGTTCTACTTTTTAAAGCTGCTTTGGGGAGCTGTTTAATTGAGAACCTACTATGTGCCAGACAATCTGTCAAGTGCTGAAAGTTATAAATAAGATAAACTTTCCAGCCTCAAGGAATTTATAGTCCAATGAAATAACTCATGGTGGAATATGATATTTTCCCTGTGTATAGATACTGGTCTCTTCTGTTTGCCTAAAGCTTTTGCCTTTTTGTAGAAAATAACTGTTACATCTGTCATAGAAATGCACATTTCCATATTGGCATGAAGTGTCATCTTTTGAGAGCTATGCAAAAATTATCATCGCATGCCAATAGAATGACAGAATAACACCACAGAATCCTATTAGGGATCGTATTTAAAGAACCTCTAGCATTGGGTGGGAGTCTGAAGTTGGGAAAGTAGTCTGCAAAATGCTAAAAAAAAGTTCTAATTCTTCTCAAAATCCTTCATGTAAATTGGAAAATAAGCCAGAGAACTAAACTGGCAGCCCTGAAGTTCTGGTGCATAGGAGGAACTATATGTATTTGCAACCGTTATTTATATGATAAACAGATGCCAACTTTCTACCCTATTCCTAAACCCTCCCCAAAGAGCCTCCGTGGCGTAATTTTTTTGCAACGCTAAAAAAAAGAAAAAAAGAAAAGAATTTCAGGCCTGTGGGGGCCATATTTTGGACTCTCATGACCTTTCGTTGCCCCTCAGACCATCATGCTAGATAAACAGTCTCTCACCTGTAAGAGGAAGCCACAACCACAATGGACTTGACAATTAGTTAACTATACACATTAGCATAAATAACTACACTGAAATGTCATCCTTAGATATTAAAGTATTAATCAGGAGTTCCTGTCGTGGCGCAGCAGAAACGAATCCGACTAGGAACCGTGAGGTTGTGCATTCGATCCCTGGCCTCGCTCAGTGGGTTAAGGCTCTGGCATTGCCATGGCTGTAGTGTAGGCTGGTAGCTATAGCTCTGATTAGACCCTTAGCCTGGGAACCTCCATAGGACACAGGCACGGCCCTAAAAATACAAAAAAAAAAAAAGTATCAATCAACATTTTGTGTTGTTCCAGTTAGATGAGGAAATTTCTTTTTTGTTTAATCAAAATTCTGTTTTGGATTCATTGAATGAGTTAAATTTGGTCAGCCCAGTTATCTCAGGTTGTTTTAAAGTTGTGTCATTGTTCTGGCAATACTGATGAAGCCTATAGCTCTAGCTAAAGAGAAAGAATGTCGCCTAACTTAATGACATAATTAAGAATGAGGGGCCAAATACCACTTAGGTAAACCAAGAGTTTAATACATTGAGACCTAAAATGCCAATGGATAAAAGTAGGATTTAACTGCTTGCTGCAACTAATGAGCCCGACTTTGAATATAATGAAAATTCACAATCTGAATTCTTTCCAGTGTAACACATGATTATTGAATGATACAGTGTAACACAGATAATTGAATGATATCTGATCTTTGAACATCTTTGCTATCAGGTGAAAATAGTAAGCATTAGAGGTTGAAAATCTTGATTTTTTTTATGCAATAAAATATATTCCAATGAAAATGTGGAAACGTACAGATACTTCTTTCATTTAAAAAAATACAATTATGTATATACATATGTATTTAAAAATAAACCGATCCTAGTTATAGTCAGTGGCATAGGGCTGTGCTGTAGCCATGGAACCTGCAGTGCTGAGAGCCTCTAAGCAGAGATCCAAGAATTTAACTCAGACTCCATCAGCCACAGGCCTCTCTCAGCAAGTTATAAGAATCACAGGACCTGGTAAGTTAGGACCTCCAGAACTGTTTGCAGACCCCATTATAACTCCCAACTTATTGACCATAAATATTTTTACATTGAGAGAATCAGAGAGACAGATGAAAAGTCCAAAAGACTCAAGCCAAAAAGATAGAAGGGTAAGAGAAGTCACAACAGAATGAAAACATTTTATTTTGGAAATTGAAGGAATTGTGCCTTGTAAATGTTAGTTTCCTGATCAATGAGCATGCGTTTCAAGTATCAAGAAAAAGCAGTTATGACCTGCAGGTCATTAACTCCTTCCACCTTAAATGCCCTGGGTAATGGCCAGAAATGCCTTTCAACATCGCTACAAAAGTCACCACCTATTCCCAGCTCTCCCCAGTAATGCCTTTAACAGTAACATTTAAGGTAAATAAATGATAATATACAATTCAAGAGTAGCATTTTTAGTTTTATTTCATTGTAAGTATCATAATGTTGGAGACTCATAGCTACTGGTTTTTTTTAATGTGTTTAAATATGTTTAAGTATAGTTTTTACTCTTTAAATGGAAAAAATGAATCAAGTGCTTGGTAAAGCTACCCATCATTTATCAACCTCTCAACCAGGTCATGGGGGAATGTCAAAAGTGCTGCCAGAGGGCAAAGCAAAAGCAACAGGGAGAGGAAGACTAGAATATGGCCCTACATCTAAAAGGTGCTTGTCCCCGAGGCCCCTGGCTTTGCATAAGTACCCCAAGTAGCCACCAAAAGATAATTCCGTGCACCACAGGTTTCACTTTGCTATTGAAAGTCGTTTCATTTCTGACTGAACCCAAATAGCTCCAGGGCAGAGTTTGATCCAGACTTGTGTTCAGTGGCAGGGAAGTCACTGAGCCATATGTTCCTACAAAATGACATGCTGTGAAGTGAGAGAATTACTGCAATTACTTCTTCAAAGGCTCTTGGAAGAAACAAACTTGCTATGACTCTCTATTAAGAAAGTATAGGAGGTTGCCACCTAAAACACAAGTTTCATAAAAATGCACTAAAGGAAGATCATGAGAAAAAATGGAGACAATAGGGAGACTCAACTATTGTATACTTAGATGCCTTGAAAATTTTCTTGTTTCTGTTCTTCTGGTTAACTGGGCTCCTCTTTCTATTGTGGGGCTGATTTGGGGATATAAAAGAGTATGGTCATTGAGTTCTAGTCTGTGTTTATGAACTTGGATAGACCTTGTAATGACCTTGAAGAATTTGAAACCTAACCTAGTAACTGGATCTCACACACACACACAAAAGTGCCCTCTTTGCCCTCTGACTATCCATTGACTGTGTAAATTCACAGAGCTGCTTTGAGAAGTCTCCTTCATGAAACCATATGAAGGCTGGGCTCTGAAGCCATCCCTGAATTCGGCACAGAATTAGAGTATATCCTTGTAAGTAGGATATAGCTGAGAGAAAATCACTGTGGGTATGTGAGGAGATAACTTGGAGATGAGCATCCTTAGATAAGTCAGTTAATCCCTTTCTCCATGGCTATTTGCTCTGAAAAAGAAAGTAAAGAGTATCATCATATTTGTCTTCCTAAGTCTTTCCTTGCCATTTGGCTTAATAGCCAAAAACAGAGCTGATTCTGAGAAGAAGACTTGAATATATCTGCTGTAATAGGAGTTCTGGTTTCCATCTCTGCTAACTGACAAACCCCAAATGTTTATCTGTCATCGCTAAATTCTGTGAAATGCAGAGTCGTTGTTAATAAGTCACACCTTTCTTTCTCAGCCTAATGACATGCTTATTTCACCAAAGTCTCCTTCAGCTCCATATCTGGGAGCTGTAAGCCAATAAAGAATATTACAGAGCAGCAGAGAATCTTTAATACTCAAGACTATGCACAAGTCTAAGAAAACACCACTTTGATGTGCTTGGATGGATTTCAGCCAACTTCTAACAATACTTCCTAGTTTTTATTTCTTTTCCCATTCATGATCTCATTTGATCCTTGCAACAACCTTGAGATACTTCAATCATGAGTAGTTGTTATGTCTGTTTTATAGCTGAGGAAACTGAGTCTTGGCAAGGTTAAAGTGGTTTCAATTCTAAGCAGCAAAGTCTATATTTAGAGCTAAGTTTTCTGACTCCGGAACACATTTTCCTTTTATTATGTCTTGCTGCCTTCCTCTAAATATATAAACCATTGCATTAGGGGCAGACTTTCAAAATAACAAGCATTTCGCTGATTTTTAAGAAGCTATTAGCAGCTGTACAGAACACCAAAATCTGGCAACCTTGGCAAAATAGCGGACAGATGCACAGCCAAGGCATTTCATAACCAAAATCCCCAGTGTGCTAACTCTTGAACTTGACCTTACTAGTTGTAAAGCTTCCCAGTTGTTTTGTTCAATTTATGCCATGTAATTATTTGGGGAACTTTAAATCCCTAGACATCAAGTATATAAATACTCATCACCTAGATTCTACAGTTAAGTTTTGCTTGCTTTACCATGTATCCACCTGTACATTCATCCCTCTAACCAACCAGCCATCGTATTATTTCTCTGAAGTTGTAAACATTAGTAAACTTTATGCCTAAACAGTTTGGCAGGCTTACCATTAAGTGGAGTTCAATATTTGCCTATCATGGTTCTTTTTTTCAAGTGAAATTTGCATATAATCAAATGGACACATCTCAAGGACACCATTCAGTAAGCTTTGCCAAACGCATACACCCATGTAACTCAAATTTCTATCTACATATGGAATATTACCCTCCCCCTAGAAAGTTCCTTCTCCTCATGCCTCTTCCCAGTCAGTACTCCTCCCCAACAATGTTCTAATCACTAGGGCTAGGGATTAGTTTTATCTGTTCTAGAACTTCACATAAATGGAGTCAATATAGTAGTTGCTCTTTTGCATAAGAGTTTTCTCACTCAAGATTATATGTTTGAGATTCATCCATGTCATTTTGTGTATCAGGGTTTACAGGGTTTATTCCTTTTAATTACTGAGTATTTTTTCTATTGTAGGAATAGTCTAGTTTTTTTTTTTTCTGGCTTAAGTATAGTCAGTGAACAATGCTCTAGTTTATCTACTTTAAAAGCTTGACAAACACACAAACTATTTCTAGTTTTTAGTTATTCTAAATAAAACTGATATGAATGCTCTTCAAAAGATCTTTTTGTGAATAGATTTTCATTTTTCTTGGGTAAATACCTAGAAATGCAATTTTCAGGTCATAGGGAGGTATATGTTTAGTTTTATAAGAAACTTCCAGAACTTTTTTCAAAGTTGTAGCATGTTAACTCCTACCAACAATGTGTGAGAGCTTCTGTTGTTCCACATATCATCAACATTTGGCATTGTCAGTCTTTTTAATTTTAGCCATTCTGGTGGGTGTTCATCATATTACTTTTGAATTGCAAAATAGGAATATCCACAATAGAGAGCATTTCTATTACAAAGGGGTGACTTAGGCAATATCTGTGTTCATATCCCCTTGTTCCCACACCACTCCACGTCCCTTAAGTCCTAATGTTAATATGTTTAAATCTTGATTCTCTTCCTTAAGGAGTTGATTGAAAGATTTATATTTTGGTCATTATTTTCAATGCTTTTGGATTCAACTTGAGCTCTAAAATGACTGAAATATTCTTGAAGTTAAATTTTACGGTGTTTGAATTCTATTAACATTTAAGCATTCAAATTATTCAAAACAATCAGGTCAGCTCTTGATTTATGCTCAAGAGAAAAATAAATAAATAATCACACCTAGTCACTAACCTGTAAGATTTCTTTCACTGAATTAAATGAACATCACCTCAGGGGTGACTGACTCTCACAGACATAAACTTGATTAATAAGAATTAGTCATTTTAGACTAAGCATCAGTAACGTGATAAAGTTACCTCAAAGTTAAGTTGCTTCAGTTCCTGAAGGAAATCTCTACATCTAATTTTGTTTTAATGTAAAATATTCCCTCAGCCTTATCATTTATCGCCAGCAAGTTTCAAGCTTCTACATTACCGTTTTCCTGACTTTTCCTCCATTATCCAGGCTCTAACTCTTGCTCACTTGTTATAAAAATAGCCTAGATGCTCTTAATGCTTCTCGAAAATGTATTTCATTCTACTGCTCACGACATTAGTCATGTTATAACCCATTTGACATTTTTTTCTTTTTCTTTTTTTTTGTTTTGTCTTTTGTTGTTGTTGTTGCTATTTCTTGGGCCGCTCCCGCGGCATATGGAGGTTCCCAGGCTAGGGGTTGAATCGGAGCTGTAGCCACCGGCCTACGCCAGAGCCACAGCAATGCGGGATCCGAGCCGCGTCTGCCACCTACACCACAGCTCACGGCAATGCCGGATCTAACCCACTGAGCAAGGGCAGGGACCGAACCCGCAACCTCATGGTTCCTAGTCGGATTCGTTAACCACTGCGCCACGACGGGAACTCTGACATTTTTTCTTTTAATGAACTTTTAGTAATCAGTAGCAGTAACAGCATAGAGTTCTAAAGTAGGAGAAATAAATTGTGTAAGTTCTGAGGCAACTGTAACCTAGTTAAGACATTGGGAAACACTAACATAAAAGACAACTTGTCCATTGCTCTTTAACTAGTTCCTTTCTTTCTCTATATTTCAATTTTCCAAGATATTAAAGGATAATCCATAAGCATATATATGAATATTTAACCAGAAGATTAATAATGCAACTTTAGCATCAGTTATTTTTAGGCTGCTTTTATTTCTAGCAGTATCTATTCGGTTTCTTCCAGTAACATTTAGGAAAGGCAAAATGATTCCACAGTTTTGAGGATCTCCATTGGTTACAGAGGTATTAGGAAGCTGGTATCCAAGGAAATGATATGACTTGGTATCTTAATCTCTGTTCTGACTTGCTTTTTTTCAGAAGCACTTAATACACTGCTTTGTGTCTCACTATCCAACTGTAAAATAAAATATTGGTTCTTAAGTTATATTAATACAGCAATCATTTGTTTAAATGCATAAAATGTCATCTATATATGAAGTTTGCATATTTTTGGAAGTTAGCCACTAGGAATAGATTTTTTACTTCTAAAAATAAGAATATTCCATGGCTTGGAACGGTACTGTACTGGCTAATTGTTTTATTCATCAAACGTACATTACATGCCATAGACTCATTATAGGTTTATTTGGGTTTTGTTGTTTTTTTTTAATCTGCGTGTGGGCCACCAGGGCCAGTGTTATGCGTAGGTGAAAATAAGCAGCTATGATTGAGGTGATGAAGCAGCATATAAAAAATCTGCCTGCCTTAAAACGTTTTCCCTCTAGCCTGTCTTTGGGATAAGACATTATCTTTAGATTTTTCTACCAAAACCAATGTATTAACAGATAATATACCAGGATGAGTTTTTCTTTCATGAACCATTGATGCACATTCTTCCTTCAGAGTCTAGCAGGGCCCTGAGGGGAGGGAAGGGGATACAAGTAGAGACATTTTGAAAGGCTGAAGATGATGTGAAATAATGAGACATTGCATGTCTATTGTCCAGGATGGGGGAGAAATCCAGGTAGCAGGAGGACAGCTTGAGGGTGGAAAGCACCTGTGGGAAGAAGCTCTGAAAGAAAATCTGGGACTTTCACCAAAGATACACTTTCTCCTAGGGCTCTACCCAGGAGACACAAATGAGGAAGTAATGTAGTCTTTCATTTTTTAGATAAAGCCAAGTTTTGCACATATCCTCTTTTGAAGTACTTTTTTCTAACACAGGAAAGGCATAGAATAACATTGCATGCATCACTCATATTCAGGCTTAGAATTTTGCATTTTCCCATGTTATATAAACCACGTAGTGAGATAAACTCTGGCCCAGTACTAAATAAATATTAAAAATGAAATCTTATTATCATTTTGGTGTTTTGGTTTGTTTTGTTTATAGCCATGACATCACATTTTATTGTGTGGATATGCTATAATTTAGGTAGGAATTTTAATTTTTTTTCATTTTGAAGCTGATACAAATTTATTATAACAAAATATGTTCAATACAGAGAAATAGAAACAAGGAGCAGGTACCTATAATTCTACCATCCAAAGATGGCCATTTTATACATATTTACTTTTTCATTCATGTATATAATGTCTATATTTGAAAACTGATTATTATTGTAAAGTGCTGTGTAAATAGAAATTCTTTTTAGTGTGATTCCAGAGTTTAAATAAAAATGAAGCCATCATGTTTTTGTCTGATAATTGCCCCTGACATTTTGCCACTATCCACTTGACAAAGGAAGCAAATCCAAATGCTGCATCGTTTACTCAGACTTCAGTGCATTTTAAATGAATGGAGACTGAAGTAAAGATAACACAGAGTTCACTTTTAGACTTCTTACATTCTAATCTCTAAATCATATCCCTTTTGTTTAGTTTGCTTTATTCAACACATGCTATTTTAGCTGCCTACAATATAAAGATTTCTATCAACTAATCTCTCTCCTCTTAAAAAATAAAACCGATCACTCTGTTTTAACACATTCACATTTATATGTTTTATCATAATTAATAGAGAAAGGCTCAAGGACTTTAAGATAAATTTTAAAAGTATAAATTCAGTATTTATTTCAGCTTAGATTGTTAAGCAGAATTACCAGAATTTTATTACTTTTTTCATAAATTTTTCATTTTTTTATTAAAAACACTTAGCCTTTCATAAATTAAACATAGCAAGCAATAAATAAATGTCCTTTAGAATGAGACAAAAGACCTTGATAAAAATAATTTGTACCTTGGCTCTCTAACCACTTATGATGGTTATACTAGGGGTTTAATATTAAAGAGCTATATTTTAACTGGTAATTGAATAGCTCTTCGTTAGTTTCTCTAAAAATGAGAGTTTTTAATCTCTTCTTGCAGGCTAAGATAGTCTTAAGGTTTAAGTATATTTTGGAAGTTTGTCCAACAGTTAAATTGAAAATGTCTGATATTTTCAATTACTTAAAACATTTATGATTTTAAGCTCCCAGCAGAAATCTGCTGCTGAAGGGAGAAAACATTAAGAGCTGTTAGTCAGAAAGACACTTATGTAAGAACTGTGACATTTGTCATTGGTTTGAAAGCAGGAAGTCTTATATTTTAGACCCAGGCCGTAAGGAATGTTTAGTGAGCATTTTACCCTCTCACAGCTGAGACAAATGGCTGATGAGTGAAATCTTGACAATGTTCACAGCTTTTCTCTTTCATTCTGTTGCAGCCCGGAAGATGGTGAGATCCACCCAGAAATCTGTCGGCTCTACATTCAGCTGCAATGCTGCTTAGAAATGTACACAACAGAGATGCTAAAATCCATATGTCTGCTGGGGTCTCTTCAATTTCATCGAAAAGGTATCTATATTTAATATAGTGCTATAAGCACTGAGAAATTGTTTTTGATTTGTTTTGGTTTTTGCTTTTTAGGGCCATACCTGTGGCATATGGAAGTTCCCAGGCTAGGGGTAGAATCGGAACTACAGCTACTGGCCATAGCCACAGCCATGCCAGATCCAAGCTGCATCTGTGAACTACACCACAGCTTACAGCAATGCCAGATCCCTGACCCTGTGAACGAGGCCAGGGATCGAACCATCATCCTCATGGATACTACTTGGATTCACTCCTGCTGCACCACAATGGGAACTCCCAGCACTGAGAAATTTACTTTACCAATTGTGAAGTTGACTTTGGTTAGAATCAGCATGGACATCAAAAATATATAATGATCTTACTAGAGTAGTAAATGCTACTCAAGATTGCTGCCATTTCCCTAAATATATTCACTTGCAAGATGACAAATTGCATGTTGTGTCCCAAAGTTTTGAAAATAGAGGGAAATCAACAAACAATAGGAAGCATATTAGTAATAGGAAAATCTCATTACCTGACTTAAACTATAAAGGGACTACATTGGCTAGAAGGACTGAAACCTCCAGAGGTGGCAGTGGCTTCAGCCTGATTGGATCAAACCTCTGACTCCGATGTTGAGTGATGCTGTGCCTTCTTAGGTGTTGACTTTACCCTCAAGCAGTTTTCTCCCACATTAGCAAACTGATTCCAGCAGTTTTAGCTATCACATATGCATACAGAGAGAGAATTTCTCCCAGTCTAGACTAGTAAATGTCCTGTTCTTTATTCTGATTGGACCAGGTCAGACCACCTGTCTGATGCTTGAACCAATCAGCATCATGAGAAGGATGGAATCATACTGATTGCTTTGTGGAATCATACTGATTGCTTTGTGCAATCAAGGCCCATTCCTGGGGCTAGAAGAGGAGTCAAACTCATCCAGCCAGTAGCTATTATATGACAAGAGAGAGTGGAATGGAATGGATGCTGGGGAGGAAGCCACAAGTTTCTGTCACTGGATGATTCAATCTACATTTTCTTTACTGTCATCAAACAACAATTTGGGAGGAACCTCCTGAATGCAAACATTTTGAGATCAAGAAATAAGGGAATGCACAGAAGGTAATCCTTGGGTATAAACTAAATTCACAGATAGAAAAGGTCAGAAACCCTGTAATGCTGGGGGAAAATTTGGTAGAAAGGGTTGAACTTGAGCTAGGCTGTGAAGGTAGGGTTCAGGTAAGGAAGGAAAAAGAAGGACCTTTCAGGTGAAGGAGCAATTAATATAGAGATTTGAAATCAAATAAACATGCGATTTGGAAGGAACTAAATGACATGATAAAAAACCTGTAAAAATCAAAATCTTGTGTACACACATACAGAAGGCAGAAGTAAAAATAAGATTACCCTATGCCACTCCAAGAAGAGACTATTTCCTTGATATAGGAGTATTACTTCTTTTTCCTTCTAAAGGCTGAACTTTCACAGGTTTCTAACTTTACTTCATGTTTGGAGAGATTGTTCCTTTGACCCTCTGGAGACCTGATCAGAAAATTGAATACTCAAATGCACTGATGACGTCCAAACATTTATCACTGGCCCAACGTCTTTGTCCTGTTCTCATACACACACACATGCATTCACACATGTTCGCACACACAGAGTAGTATTTTTGGTTTTTAACTGTGGTTGAGAAGGATTTTTTTATTTTTTATTAAAGTATAGTTGATTTACAATGTTCTATCAATTTGCTGTACAGAAAAAATCACATATACACATAAATTATTTTTCTTATATTATCTTCCATCATGTTCTGTCACAATTGATTTGATAGAGTTCCTTATGCTACACAGTAGGACTTCATTACTTATCCATTCTAAATGTAGTAGTTTGGTCTACCAACCGCAAACTCCCCATCCATCCCATGTCTCCTCCTCCCCCTTGGCAACCATGTCTTTGAGTCTGTGGTTGAATAGATTGGGTAAGAATGGATTTCTCCCAGGTCTGCACTGGCCACAGTTGTCATATTCCATGCCCACCCTCCCCCTGAAATCTCCCTCGATGACTGTTCTTAACACCCAGGAACCTCCACTCCCACTCTCACTCTAACTCCTTGGCTTTCCCCCGGTCTCCTGCCACCCTCCCCTCTTTTTTGTCTTTTCACAAATGGCTTTTGAAAGAAAAACTTCCCTGCTAGCTCTCTGTTTAAAAATAAAAGGGGTTCCCTCTTGCAGATATCTTCCCTATCATATTTGGTCTTGACCACACAAATAAAAAACACATCAACTCTTAATTTATCAGCTCATGTGGTCTGAACTGCCTCCTGTTTTCATTGTCAGTCTCTGATCTGTGTCCTTCCCTGCCCCTTCTTTTAAAAACAATAAGCCCTAGAATACTCTATCCAGCAAGAATATCATTTAAAATAGAAGGGGAAATAAAATTTTTTTCCAACAAACAAAAACTTAAAGAATACTGCAACACAAAACCCAGGTTCAAGGAAATATTGAAAGGGCTTCTCTAAACCAAAAAGAAAGGAAGGAAAGGGAAGAAAAAAGAAAAGGAAAAAAAAAAAGAAGAAGAAGAAGAGGAAGAACTAGGACTGAGGAAACCACAATCAGAGAGCAGTCACTCAAATAAGCCAGCATACAGATTTAATCATGAACAGGCCTCAAACAAAATAAAATTAAAAAGAAAAAATAAAAAAGAGTCATCAAAACCATAAAATGTGGGCAAGGGATGTTAGGAAGTAAATAACCCTTTTTGTTTGTTTGTATGTTTCCCTTCTTAATTTTAATGTAGTAATGAAGTGTTTGAACTTACAGGACCATCAGGCTAAAACACACAATTATGGGAAGGGGTTAGCATACTTAAAAAAACAGAGCAACCACAAGCCAAAACCAAATATTGCATTTGCAAAAAATGAAAAAAAAAAATACACTCAAGCAGATAATAACAGGAGACCATCCAACCAAAAAAAAAAAAGAAAGAAAGAATGGAGAACCATAGAATCAACTGGAACACGAGGTTCAAATGGCAATAAATAATCATCTATCAATTATCACCTTAAATGTCAATGGACTGAACGCCCCAATCAAAAGATACAGAGTGGCTGAGTGGATAAAAAGGCAAAAACCTGCAATATGCTGCCTACAAGAAACTCACCTTAGGACAAAAGATACATATAGATTGAAAGTGAAAGGGTGGGAAAAAATATTTCACGCCAATAGACATGGCAGAAAAGCAGGAGTTGCAATGCTCATATCAGACAAAATAGACTTTAAACCAAAAGACATAAAGAAAGACAAAGAAGGACACTACTTAATGATTAAGGGATCCATCCAAGGAGAGGATGTTACTATCATCAACATATATGCCCCAAATACAGGAGCACCCAGATACATACAACAAATATTAACAGACATAAAGGGAGATATTGATGAGAATACAATCATCGTAGGAGACCTTAATACCCCCCTCACATCAATGGACAGATCCTCTAGACAGAAAACCAATAAAGCAACAGAGATCCTAAAGGAAACAATAGAAAAGGTAGACTTCATTGATATCTTCAGGACACTACATCCAAAAAAAAGCAGAATACACAGTCTTCTCAAGTGCTCATGGAACATTCTCAAGAATCGACCACATCTTGGGACACAAAGCTAATCTCAATAAATTTAGGAGCATAGAAATTATCTCAAGTATCTTCTCTGACCACAATGCCATGAAATTAGAAACCAACCATGGGAAAAGGAAAGGGAAAAAACCTACCACATGGAGACTCAACAACATGCTACTAAAAAACCAATGGGTCAATGAGGAAATCAAGAAGGAAATTAAAAACTACCTTGAAACAAATGATAATGAAGACACAACCGCTCAAAATCTATGGAATGCTGCAAAAGCAGTGCTCAGAGGGAAATTTATAGCAAGACAGGCCTTTCTCAAACAAGAAGAAAGATCCCAAATGGACAACTTAACCCTCCACCTAAATGAATTAGAAAAAGAAGAACAAAAAAGACCTAAAGTCAGCAGAAGGAAGGAAATTATAAAGATCAAAGAAGAAATCAATAAAATAGAGATTCAAAAAACAATAGAGAAAAATAATAAAACCAAGAGGTGGTTCTTTGAAAAGGTAAACAAAATTGACAAACCCCTGGCCAGACTCACTAAAAAGAGGAGAGAAAGAACCCAAATAACCAAAATTATAAATGAAAAAGGAGAAATCACAACGGATACAGCAGAAATACAAAAAAACCATAAGAGAATACTATGAACAACTATATGGCAACAAGTTTGACAATCTGGAAGAAATGGACAATTTTCTAGAATCTTACAGCCTGCCAAAACTGAATCAAGTAGAAACAGACCAACTGAACAGACCGATCACTAGAAATGAAATTGAAGAGGTCATAAAATCAATCCCTACAAATAAAAGTCCAGGACCACATGGCTTCACAGGTGAATTCGATCAAACATATAAAGAGGAATTGGTGCCCATCCTCCTTAAACTCTTTCAAAAGGTTGAAGAAGAAGGAATACTCCCAAAGACATTCTATGATGCCACCATCACCCTCATTCCAAAACCAGACAGAGATACCACCAAAAAAGAAAACTATCGGCCAATATCTTTGATGAATATAGATGCAAAAATTCTCAACAAAATCTTAGCCAACCGAATCCAACAACATACCAAAAAAATTATACACCATGACCAGGTGGGATTCATCCCAGGTTCACAAGGATGGTTCAACATACGCAAATCAATCAGCATCATACACCACATTAACAAAAAAAAAGTCAAAAATCATATGATCATCTCAATAGATGCAGAAAAAGCATTTGACAAAGTCCAACATCCATTCATGATCAAGACCCTCGCCAAAGTGGGTATACAGGGAACATTCCTGAATATAATCAAAGCCATTTATGAGAAACCCACAGCAAATATAATACTCAATGGGGAAAAACTGAAAGCCTTCTCACTCAAATCTGGAACAAGACAGGGTGCCCACTCTCACCACTGCTCTTCAACATAGTTTTGGAAGTCCTAGCCACAGCAATTAGACAAACAAAAGAAATAAAAGGCATCCATATAGGAAGAGAAGAGAGAAAACTGTCACTGTATGCAGATGACATGATACTATACATAGAAAACCCTAAGGACTCAACCCCAAAACTACTTGAACTGACTAATAAATTCAGCAAAGTAGCAGCATATAAGATTAACAGTCAGAAGTCAGTTGCATTTCTGTATACCAGCAATGAAAGATTAGAAAAGGAATACAAAAATACGATACCTTTTAAAATTGCACCTCGCAAAATCAAATACCTCGGAATACACCTGACCAAGGAGGTAAAGGGCCTATATGCCGAGAACTATAAAACTTTAATCAAAGAAATCAAAGAAGATGTAAAGAAATGGAAAGATATTCCATGTTCCTGGATTGGGAAAAGCAATATTGTAAAAATGGCCATACTACCCAAAGCAATCTACAGACTCAATGCAATCCCTATCAAATTACCCAGGACATTTTTCACAGAACTAGAACAAACAATCCAAACATTTATATGGAACAACAAAAGACCCAGAATCGCCAAAGCAATCCTGAGGAACAAAAACCAAGCAGGAGGCATAACTCTCCCAGACTTCAAGAAATACTACAAAGCCACAGTCATCCAAACAGTGTGGGACTGGTATCAAAACAGACAGACAGACCAATGGAACAGAAGAGAGAATCCGGAAATAAACCCGGACACCTATGGTCAATTAATCTTTGACAAGGGAGGCAAGAACATCAAATGGGAAAAAGAAAGTCTATTCAGCAAGCATTGCTAGGAAACCTGGACAGCTGCATGCAAAGCAATGAAACTAGAACACACCCTCACACCATGCACAAAAATAAACTCAAAATGGCTGAAAGACTTAAATAGACGACAGGACACCATCAAACTCCTGGAAGAAAACATAGGCAAAACACTCTCTGACATCAACATCATGAACATTTTCTCAGGTCAGTCTCCCAAAGCAATAGAAATTAGAGCAAAAATAAACCCATGGGACCTCATCAAACTGAAAAGCTTTTGCACAGCAAAGGAAACCCAAAAGAAAACAAAAAGACACCTTACAGAATGGGAGAAAATAGTGTCAAATGATGCAACGGACAAGGGGTTAATCTCTAGAATATATAAACAACTTATACAACTCAACAGCAAAAAAGCCAATCAATCAATGGAAAAATGGGCCAAAGACCTGAAGAGACTGTTCTCCAAAGAAGATACACAGATGGCCAACAAACACATGAAAAAATGCTCAACATCGCTGGTTATAAGAGAAATGCAAATCAAAACTACCATGAGATAGCACCTCACACCAGTCAGAATGGCCATCATTAATAAATCCACAAATAACAAGTGCTGGAGGGGCTGTGGAGAAAAGGGAACCCTCCTGCACTGTTGGTGGGAATGTAAACTGGTACAGCCACTATGGAGAACAGTTTGGAGATACCTTAGAAATCTATACATAGAACTTCCATATGACCCCGCAATCCCACTCTTGGGCATCTATCCGGACAAAACTCTACTTAAAAGAGACACATGCACCCGCATGTTCATTGCAGCACTATTCACAATAGCCAGGACATGGAAACAACCCAAATGTCCATCGACAGAGGATTGGATTCGGAAGAGGTGGTATATATACACAATGGAATACTACTCAGCCATAAAAAAGAATGACATAATGCCATTTGCAGCAACATGGATGGAGCTAGAGACTCCCATACTGAGTGAAATGAGCCAGAAAGACAAAGACAAATACCATATGATATCACTTATAACTGGAATCTAATATCCAGCACAAATGAACATCTCCTTAGAAAAGAAAATCATGGACTTGGAGAAGAGACTTGTGGCTGCCTGATGGGAGGGGGAGGGAGTGGGAGGGATCGGGAGCTTGGGCTTATCAGACACAACTTAGAATAGATTTACAAGGAGATCCTGCTGAATAGCATTGAGAACTTTGTCTAGATACTCATGTTGCAACAGAAGAAAGGCTGGGGGAAAAATGTAATTGTAATGTATACATGTAAGGATAACCTTATCCCCTTGCTGTACAGTGGGAAAAGAAAAAAAAAAGAAAAATAAAAAGAAAAAAATAAATAAAAACAATAAGCCCTGCTTCCTTATCTAGCACCTAATCTTCTATGTGTGACTCTGAAAAGAAATACCTGACAGCATCTTTGATTTCTTCCCTTTGTAGGATTAAGTCCTGCTTGGATATCTGTTATTTTTCTAAAATGATTACTACTTAAAGTATAAATCCTTAGAAAATGCATTTCAAAATTATCCAGGATACTGGATAAATGTGAAAATTCATGGATCCTGTCCAGGACACACTGAGTCAGAATCTGGGGCCACTCCAGGTGATTCTGAAACACCGTGAAGATAGATAGCTGTTGCACCAACTTTGAAACAAAAAGAAATCACACCATTGTACGTAGAAAAATGGAAACTTCCAAACCCTTACCAGGCTGTTCTCTACTCACATAAGTATATGCTTTCAACATTGTTGTAGGTTTTTCTTCTTTTTCACCACTTGAATGAAGTCTTTCTACCAACACTTAAGATGCCAGGTAATATACTCTTAATCCAGACGGTGGTATCTCTAGCATAGCCTTGGGCTAGGAGGGGCCCTCTCTAGATGCTCTCACTAAGTCCCTTCAAGAAATCAGTTGGCCCTCTTGGATTCAATCAATTGTGGATTGTGTACTATGCTTATCATCTATGGTTGCTTGAATCCAGGGATACACAACTGTGGCTACAGAGGACCAGCTATGGGACTTGAGCATCCATGGATTTTAGTGTCCATGGCAGGTCTGGAATCATCTCTCCCACCCACCCCCTACACCCAGATTCAGAAGAATGAGGGTAGTTCTCAGAGTCTTAGGGGAATGGTGATTCCCATTCTGATCTGTAATACTCAAAATCTCTTAACACGTAGAATCTCTTCGTGGTACACTTCTTTTAATACAGTGGTAAAAACTGGTAGCTTTTATGTTAGCTAATTTCTTCTCCCCTCCATGTGAATGTTACCGGTTAGTCATTTCTCTCTTATTTACTCTTTCTCTTCCATCAAGGACAAAAAAGGGAATTGTAATTGAGTCATTATTTTGGCTCTATATGAGAGTCTGTGGTCAATTTTTTATTGTGATTAGATACTAAAGTCAAATTGTTTCACAGTTATCTGTACCTTTAATTTATTTTTACTTCTAATCACCTTCCTGACTGCCACAAGAAGTCCAGAAAGTATTGTATATCTCATTTATTCTAATTATTGTATTGAGTAGTCATTAGTTTACTCTTTGGAGAAAATAAAGGGCGCACAAGGTTACTGCAGGGCCAAGGAGTATGGTTTGTTTCTGGGAAAAATAAGCCTTAAATCATTTTAAAGCTCCTGCAGTGAGCTTGAATTTAATAATGAAGATTGTCCTTCTCTCCCAATTAAGAAAATTATAAGTTTCCTGGTCGTTAACAATATCGTCAGTGGATCTTCATGCTTTTTCCATGCACCATGCTTCTGAATTTTTGCTGTCTCATAAGTCTGATGGGTACAATCTACTTGGAAATCTTTTACACTTTATAAGGCCACACTATTGCCAAAAAATGAAGACAAACAGTGCTAAGATGATGGTTTTATTCCATGGCCAACAAAATTAAGGTAAATTACAGTAATATGAAGTAAAAATCCACATTGAATAAAGGCTATTTGATTATACCATGCAGAGTGTGGTTCTGAAAAGCCATATTTCAAGATGACAGATGGGAATAATTGTAGGCATTTTATAGCATCATATTTTAACACTTTTAAATTGTAGTTTGTACCATTATTTGACAAAGTCTAATTTCTATGTTTATAGTGAAAAATAGTTGCTCTCACTTCTTCACAATCAGTTAGGTAGGAAATCTTCTCTCACAACTGAATCCTTGTATCACAGTGACCATTAATATCTGTTTCCTGACACCATATGAAATGAGGCTTCAGGTTTTGTTCACGCCATTGGCAGAAATTAGATCCAGGTTTCTAAGGGAATTCGATGATCTTGCCATTTTGACCATGGCTTTCCTCTTTCACATTCTCCCCCAGTCAATCAGTTCTGACAACATCCCCACTCTGAAAGAAGCAGAGATGATAGAATGCTCCAGTGCAGGCCCTTTCACCTATGAACTTGCCCTCTCCCTCTTGATTCTCATCTCTCATTGCTCTGTCAAGGGCTTTCTCTGAGTCTGGCCCACTCCTCTGCCATCACTTACAGCCAAAGTGTCTCAGGCCCTTTGAGATATACCATCGTCCCTTCCTCCCCCTAAGATCTAAGATAACATGGGTTCTTCCCCTGCAATGTGTCACCAGGATATATACAGAGAGAAAAAAAATGTAGAGTAAATGTAATCACAAAAAAGAAAAGAGAGAAATGTTAAAAGTTAAAATTTTTTAATTCAAAATCTAGTGGGAGTTGAGAGCTCAAGATGCTCTAATAAGAAATTAATGAACCACCATCCATCCAGCAAAAACAAGATAAACTCAGGATGAAGAATGGAATATGAACAGTAAAGATGCCAGTGTATTGAGCCTCCTCTTCTAAAATGTAAAGGAAATGATCCACACCAATAAAAGAAACAAGCAATATAAAGACAGAAATAGAATAAAGCCACAAGTAAAGACCTTACTTTCCAATGTGATGAAGCATTTGATACTAAAATAGAACAGAAGGTTAGAAGAAATAAAGCAGAATAAATCTTAAAATAGACTGTGATTCAAATTATGAGTGGACACATACATTTGTTCTTTGAACAAATATTTATTGAGCAAATATCATATGTTAGGCACTGTTTTAGGTACTGGAACATTGCAACAATCAGGGCTGAAAGAGGTCCCTGTCCTAGGTGGGTATACAGTCTAATGTAGAGAAATAGAGGGGAAAAAGTTCTAAAAATCCCACACACTGATAAGTACAATGTCAGTAACTAAAAGAGAATAGGCAATGTAATAGGAAGTGACCATCAATAGGTGGCTACTTTAGAAGGAATGGCCAAAGCCCTCTGGGGAGACAGAACTTAATCAATCTAAGATTTGGCTGACAAGAAGGAAACAGCTTCATAAACACTGGCATCTAATGCACAGGACCCAAGACCAGAACAAGCTTCTACTATTTGAAGAACATAAACATAACCAACTTCCAACACATCTGTTTCCATGTCTCACATACCAAACAGTGAGCAGGACACCATGTTCATCACATTTTGTCAAAGTAGATGTCAGCTGAGGGCTAGGATAATAGCACTGGCTTCCACTTATTAAGTACTTTTTCTTACTTCCTTTAGACATATCATCTCATTTTATCTACACGTGTTATTTTTCCCATTTTACACATGAAAAACCTGAGGCTCCAAGAGGTAACTTGTCCAAGGTCATCTAGCTCATTAATCCCATTGCAAAGCATGTGATCGTCCTACTGCACCAGACCATTTCCAACAGAGGTACATTGGAGAATGGCAAGAGATCATCTCAGGTGGAGACATGAAAGACACTAGCACAATGGGCTAAATTTTACCCACAGATTTGACTTCATCTAATGATTGGTGCACATATTTCAAAATACCATGTTTAAAGACTAAAATTCATTGTGTATTTCTTACCAAAATTTTCTTCCCCAAAAGTTCAGAGAATTACTTTCAAGATGGGAGAGAAAGTTAACTCCATAGATCATTTAATGATTTACAAAATAGTTTGCTTTGGGTGAAGAAGTTTAAATTTGACTAGGAAATAATTATATTTAGTAAAATAAGATAAAGCATTCATGTGATCCAAAGGGAGCATGATTTTGTCATGATGCCTCCTATTCTGGGAAAGTTGAAATTAATTAACTACAGGTAAATACCTCCTTTATATTGTTCTCCTCTACCTTAGGGGCTAAAAGTGGAGCAGTGAAAGCCTTATAGGGACCCTTCCAAATGTTTTTCCATTGACTGCTTTTCTGTGCAGCAAGGGGGACCTGTGTTTCTTCACACAGCAGGTGGAACCACCAAGATGACTGCCACTCTGGGGACAATGATAGGACTGTGATGGCACAAGTTGCACAGAGAAGGATGTAGGGCAGTGGGGGCATGGGAGATAGATCTGTATCTCATCTGAGGTGGGAACTGTTTATTTCTCCAAAAATGGAGCTCTGTTTATGGTATAAGCATTATTTTCTATGATGTGTTTTATAGCACTATGGATGTCTTCTTACCATAGTGTAAAAAAGCCCTTAAAACCATTCTTTAATGTAGGTAAACAGATAACTGAATTAATACAACTTATTTCCATTTAAAGTACATGCTTTTTTGAAACACAAGAGTAAAGGTGAATTGCTTAATGCATAGCTTACATTCCCCTAGTTCTTTTCACAGTACCTGGAGTTATAAAGCTCCTACCAGCTATGAAAATGCATGAGCGTGAGAGTAACTACATGGAAAATCTTCGGCGCATCTCATGTAAGCTGTGTTCATTTAGTCATTCACAGTCTGTATGAAAACTGTCCCAAGAGCCTCCCCTGTGTATAGTATCATAGCAGATAATGTGTCAGGAGTACAAAGAACATCGGAAGTTTGCCCCTGCCATCAAGGAAGTGATAGTGCAGTGATATAATATTAGCTCAGAGAAGATTAGTTTGTTTTGTTTTAATTCCTAGGGAAATTTATGCAAAGGGATACAATTGATTCCACTGGATGCTGGCAGCCAAACACAGGGCCCCCAAAGAGACACTGTCTATGGCTATGCTTCCCATCATCACTATAGGCTGAAAATAGGCAGGGAAGCAAGAAGGAGTCAGTGGGGAAGGGAAAGGAAGAAAAACAAAGAGAAATGGAGAAGAAAGGGGATGGGAGAAATGAGATCAGAAAGAGGAAAGAGGTCTTCAGAGTGGAGTGTGATAAAGGGCCCCCGCTCTAAATGAATGACCCCAGCCCAATCTTCTGGGGCCAGTGCCTCGGACTTGTGAGGTGGATGGAGTTCTGTGGGACCCTGGAGGCTGCCCACAATCAGATGTGTTTTCGTTCCTCCTAAACAACAGACCATTTCTCACGAACATAAGAATAACCAGCTGTCCAAACTGGTATGTGCTTCATGGGTAGTTTCCCTTAACTTTTCCTCCAATGTGCCTATTATGTTATCCATAAACAAGCTAAAAATACATGGAAATCCCGAAGGAGCTGAAAGCAAAAAGCTTTGTGAGGCCCTGAGGAAAGGGGCCAACCTTTTGATGTCCTGGTTCTCAACAGTGATGAAGCCAGCTTAACCTTAGCGTAATTTCAAGGTGTTCTAAAGGCTCTCCTTCTCCCCTGCCTCTATTCCCCTCCCCCAAGAAAATATTTGTTCACTGAGGCCTGAAATTGTTTTTTCAGGGGACAGAGTTTTTCATTTCATAATAAGAAATGATTTTCAATGCATAGTCACTCTTGGGCAAAGTAAAATTTTGACTTGAAGCTACCATCTGGAAGCAGCTTGACCTCTTTCCTGAGAGCAGGGCAGAGAGCCCACCTGATGTTAGAAACAGGTGCTCCATTCTAAGGATGACCAGTCAAAGTGGGGAGAAGGCAGGGATGCAAAACTCAAATCAGCCCCCTTCCAGGTTTGTGGGGTGTCCTTCTGCTGACTTTTTTAATGTGGCTCTGAAGAACATCTAGGAACTGGCTGTACTAGCCTATCCAGCCTCACTCTCACCAGCCACTCCACCTCATCTGTTCCCACACCCTGCCAGCCACATTCAAGTAATCTCAATTTGGAAGTTCTTTCCAGTTGGTCCCTATGCCTAAAACATTTGCCCACCCTACCCAGCCCCACAACCATGACTTTTACCTGTTCTACCACTATGCTTTCTCTGGCTTATAACTTATGTGGGACTTCCTGCAGAAAGCTTTTCCTGGCTCTCCAAGGTTGGGCTTGTGCCCACCTCATGTGCCCCAGGCATGTCATGACACTGATTACAGCATTTGTTACACTGAAGGTAGATACACATTGGATGTGTTCGCCACTGTATATATTTAGCATTTAGCACAGTGCCTGGAAGAGAGTAAATTAATACTTGTTGAATAAGCAAAGGAATTGCTTTCATTCTGCATCTGTTATTAAAAGAGAGGGAATATAATTGGAGAAAAAGAAGCTTGTCCAGAGATGTTGGACTAAACTCATCCATAGATTTCCCCTCCTACTAAAAATTCATTGAAATAACAGCAAAAGATATAATGAAAAGAATAAATCTGTATTAGTTCTTATATTTGTCAGGGTAGGGTAAAGCTGCATGAAACAACACCAACTCTCAATGGATTAGAACAGTAAGAGTTCATTAGTCACCCAGGCCATAGTCAAGTGCCAAAGCTGGGGTGGGGTGAACTGTTTTAATCTTTCCATTCCCCACATCCACCCAATGGTCAGGGGAGAAAAGAAGGCATGGGGGTTCCTATAAGAGGATTTTTAGAAGCCACTCTAGAGGAGGCAGACAACACTCTTACTCAGAATTCATTTTCCAGATCTGTTACACTGGCCCCACTAATTGTAAGAGGAAAAGAAAATAGAGGATGGCAGATGCAAAACGGTCTCCCTGACCCTGAAAAACAAGGAAGGATAATTTCAACAAACCAGAAACTGGGGGATTTCTCAAAGCTAGAAAGCAATTGGGATTGGATTGGTGGATATAAATGGAGAAAGGAAGCCATAGCTAATAAGAAACTCAAGAACAAACAGAAGAAAATCATGTGGGAGATAATTACTCCAAAAATAAAATCAATTCCAGAGAACTTCAAACTAGAAGTCAGCAAACGCAAATCACACCAAGAATTTCTGGAACTGTTGTCTGGGAAGTGATGTTTGAAATTGCATTCAGGAAAAACTGGGATGGTCCATGCTGAGTAAGAGAGACCAACATTGCTTGCCCTAGGAAGACACCTGGTGTCAGTGTTAGGACCAGGCAGCATAGCAGAACAGAGGTTCAAAGAACTCAAATCCTCTGTAAGGACAGCTGCAGAACAATGAGAAAGTGGGCACGTAACTCCAGTGTTTTTCCCAGACTCCACACATCTCGCTGAGCAAGAATTGTAAGCAGGAAACACAAAGCCAACACAGGACCCAAAAAATAGACCGTGTGCCCAGGTAAACGTATAAATGGAGATGAGAAGCACCCAGAAGACAAGCTTTAGACACACTGTCCCACCACACATCTTGCCGCTTCTTTAGTCACCAGAAGGAGGATACTCATTAGAGTGAGAGGCAAAGAGAGACACTCAAAAGACAAAGCTGAACAGACATCCAAGGAGAATCAGATTTTTAAGAGAAACTAACACTCTGAAAGGGAGATACCAAGCGGCAACACCAAACAACTAATGCTTGATAACAAACTTAAAAGTAGAAACAGATGAAGAATTTAAAATATAACTGTAATCAATAGTTTCAGGGAGATTTATTTTTAGTCTGTCATACCTATAAAACAGTAATTGCAGCAGAAAGGAAGCACACAGATTTGCTGGAAACAAAAGTGTAATCCATCAAATAAAATTTTAATAGATGGGTTAATGTTAGGAGATGATTCTTCAGTCTCATGCATTTCTGTTCATCTTGCAAACTGAGGCACTCAGTGCCCTTAGTTTTACACTAGCTTTTTAAGGCTGTTTATTTAGTAAATGTCTTGAAAAAATAGAGACAGTGTCTCCCTCCAGAGCAAGGCATGCGTATGATTCAGAATAATGCAAATGTTCCCCTCTGAAGCAAAAGGCAGACATGCATTATAAAAGACTTAAGATCCTTAAACTCAGGGTTCCTTTCCTGTCTCCTGTGTGGAGGTGGGGGTGAGGTGGGGGTAGTATGCTCTGGCCCTGTTTGTATTACCCTGTGGAAATGAAAACTCAAGAAACTAACACAAATGCTGATACTCATTTTGTGAGTACTAAATCACCTTTGTCTCTAACCCAGGAGTCCCATGTCTTTCTATCCAGTAACCATGAAACTGTGACAGGCTACTTCACAGGTAGAGTAAAATCTCAGATGCTTCACAGTCCTTAACAATTATTATAATGGAAACACTGAGAACGTAAAATAGGGACCTGAAAGATCAAGTTAAGGTCTTCTCCTAGAGTTCAGCCCCCACAGTGAATATGGAGAATCGGGGGTAGTTAACATGAAATAGGGATTCCAAAACAGAGAGGAGAGACAGAAATTGACCATTAAGAAAAATAAAAAAACTTTTCCCAAACCTATATCAAGAAATAAATATTTAAAATGAAAAGGCTATAACATCTCAATAAAGCACTCCACAGATTACTTAATAATTACAAAGGGTAAAGGGTACATCTACAATAGTCAAAGCTGGCAGAAACCACCCTAGCCAAGCAATCAATATTTAAGTAACATCATCAATAATGAATGGGACAAACATTCATGTGCTTTCTGATGAAATGCACTAATACGGACACAATATCACTCCTATAATATTCTTGCCAAAACTGAACCTAGATACAGATTTAAAGACATTCTTGAAAACAGTTGCCTGGACAGTCCTGGACTCTTTATTCAAAAATATCAATGAAATGAAAGATGATAAAAGACAAAGATCTTTCAAGAGAATTAAAAGAGAATAGAAATATGACAAATGCTGCATAACCCTTAATTAGATTCTTCAACATAAAAAAAGTTATAAAGGACACTATTGGGATAATTGGGGAAATTTGAATATAGATATGTATGTTAAATAGTAGTATTGTATCAAATTGACTTGAAGCAAAGTTAAGGTTTTTTTAATTAACTTTTTTTATTTTATAATGATTTTTATTTTTTCCATTATAGCTGGTTTGTAGTGTTGTGTTAATTTTCTACTGCACAGCATGGTGACCCGGTCACACATACATGTATACATTCTTTTTTCTCACATTATCATGCTCCATCATAAGTGACTAGATATAGTTCCCAGTGCTATACAGCAAAATCTCTTGCTTATCCATTTCCAAAGGCAATAGTTTGCATCTATTAATCCCAAATTTCCAATCCATACCACTCCCTCTCCCTCCCCCTCAGCAACCACAAGTCTGTTCTCTATGTCCATGATTTTCTTTTCTGTGGAAAGGTTCATTTGTGCCACATATTAGATTCCAGATATAAGTGAGGTACTTTAGAAAACTATATGTAGAACTACCATATGACCCAGCAATCTCACTCTTGGGCACATATCCAGACAAAACTTTCCTTGAAAAAGACATATGCACATGCGTGTTCACTGCAGCACTATTCATAATAGCCAAGACATGGAAACAACCTAAATGTCCATCAACAGATGACACAATGGAATACTACTCAGCCATAAAAAAGAACAAAACAAAATTTTTTCATATAATTGTTTTAAAGTTATGTGAGAAAACATTCTTGTTCTTTAGGAGATATATACTGAAGAATTCAGGATAAAGTGTAATTAATGTCATAACTTACTCTTAAGAAGTTCATCAAAATTTTATATATTATACATTTTTATATGTTATATATAATCTATATATGAAACGTGTGTGTATATGTATATACACACACACATAATTTAGACAGAGAGAAAGATTGAGAGATAGAAAAATATGGCTAAATATTAACGATCAGTGAAACTAGAATGTTTGGATGTTCATGGTATTATTCTCGCAAGTTTGCTACAGGTTCAAAAACTTTGAAAATAAAAACTGGAGAAAATAGATTGCAAATGCCAAGCAAATGCCCCCCAAAAAGTAGTAACATATAATGTACCCATATCTAGATATATTTAGGAATAATTTCATAACTCAAATATTTAAAGATAAAAAAAAATTTCAGAGGGCCATAAGTAGGCTACATACATAACATCCTTGGACACAGGCAGAAGAAAAGGAACATTATTATCTAAGTTCTGAGAGAAACTTGGTTTGAACATCGATTTCTACATCCAGTCAATTAGAACTTAAATGTGGATACAGAGAGGGAGAAGAAAAATACTAGAAAGAATTTTGAGTACTATAAAGATGAAGAAATTTTGTATTTACATATCTCCTCTGAAATAATTAGTCAAGAACATGTCCAAGCAAAATGAAATGAATCCAAAAATAGGAAGATTTGGAATCCAAGAAACAGTAGTGTACAAAGAAATCTGAGCCATAAATACACAGCATTAAAGATATGAAACAGTTACAATAGAAAACCCTAGTCACCTTTATCCTATTAAAAATATATTTAGTGAATGATTTTCTAGGACAAATGAATTACCAAAATTAACTCAAGAAGAGCAAAATCTTTTGATAAACCATTAAACCTATATAGTACTGAAAAAGTACTCAATGATTCATCTTTCAGTAAAGTTCCAAATCTCAGATGACAGTAATTTATAGTTTCAGTTGCAGTAGGAATGATCAGTATCCATTATACAGAAAGAACCCTTAAAAATCAACTAGATAGCCTTGTTGTTTAAATGGGCAGTGAGGGAGTTCCTGTTATGACACAGTGGAAATTAATCCAACTAGTATCCTGTGGGTCAGGGATCTGGCATTGCTGTGAGCTGTGGTATAGGTCACAGATGCAGCTTGGATCCCATGTTGCCATGGCTGTGGCATAGGCTAGCATCTACAGCTCCAATCTGACCCCTAGCCTGAAAACTTACATATGCCACTGGTGTGTCCTAAAAAGAAAAAAGGAAAAGAAGAAGGAACAAATTATATGAATATAAAATGTAGAGAAGAAATACAAGTAGTCAATTAACACATGAAAATTAACTTACTCGCATTTGTAATAAAGGAAATGAAAGCTAAAACTTCAATAAGAGATTGTTTTCCCTCATCAAATCAACAGATATTAAATATTGATAATATAAAGTCTGGCAAAGGTGTAGGGAAATAGATTCTCTCATTTATGGTTGGTGGAAGTGAAATGTTACATTAGAATAGCCTCTTTGGAGACCAATGCGGCAATATATATTAAAGTATAAAATGTGAATATGTGTACTTTGCCCTGGTTTTCCACTTCAAAGGATCTGTCCCATATAGTAATGGCATATTGTGGAGAAAGGAAAGAAATACGTCAGTCCCTTAATATGGACTACTACTCATCATCAAAAAGCATAAAATAAATCAAAATGTACAAACCTGAAAATATCTCTAACCATAACAACATAGCAAAGAAAGTTGTATTATAAATATATAGTATAATTACTTTTTTAATGCTATATATCTATTGAAATTCCGCAGTATATAATGCTTGGTCATTGGTACTGGACTTAAAGAATTGAAGAAAACAGATAAAATTTCCTAGCCTTACAGACTATCCAGTATGGAGATGGGGGCAGAGAGTAGAGTTGGGGTGGGCAAGTAATAAACTAGTTAGCAAATACATAAGATAATTTCTAAGAGTGATGAGTTCTAGTCAGGCAGTAAACAGGGACTATAGTGGGAGGGAATGCCCAGCATAATCAGTGCTATCAGTAAATGAGAGTGATTGCTGTCTCCCCATGTATATTCTGGAATTGAAAACCCCTGCAATTCCTATGGATCTCTCCCATGTTCGAAGATGTTTCAGCCAGAGAGGATATAATATGTTCAAAATTCTCCAGAGATTATGTGAGCTGACCGGGAGCACTAAACTGCAAGTCCAACACCTGAGATCTTCATTCTTGTTCATCCTCATTATTGGAGTTAGATGTAGTCTCTAATCATGAGAGAAAAGAGGGTGTACTTAGCATTGCAAGTTCATAGGCATGTTTCGGGAATACTTGCATAGTTATGTTACTTCTAAAAAATTATAGAATGCATTTGTCTTATGTAAGGAGTCGAATTAGAACAGGCAGAAATGTAAACAGATTGGCTATGGATTGGACTCTGCCTCTCTGACTATGCCTTTGCATGCAGAAGGTGTGTATATGAGAGATGTAGAGACAGGACCCCAAGAAAGAACATCACGTTACCTTGTGTCCTTCCCTGTTCTCACGGAATGAAAGTTTGGGCTTTACAGTCCTGACCACAGGACAGGGGCAACTATGGCCCCACACCAAACAGAGCCCATAAAGCAGAGAATTCCTTTGTGTGAATCTCCTTCATCTTCCATTTGCTGTCCCAAACATAGTTCATTCTCCATGGTGTTTCAACCCCACAGGAGTGGAAGAGGAGTCATGTCCCTCTCAGATGGCCCTCTCCTCTAGAGCTTTGAAAAGCAGAGAGCTGTTTTTTGGGACACCCCCCCCCGACACACACACACACACACACACACGCACACTCCCGCTTTTGTCCCTGTTTCAAGTCTTAGCAGCCCTTGTCCAGACTTGCATCCTAAGGCTGAACTCCTCAGAGGTGGGTGCCAAATGGACAGCGTTTGTGCATTCAACCGGGAGATGCAATGCAAATGCTTTTACGAGGTCAGTGCTCTCCATCTGGGAAATGGTAGTATGCTAAATTATGTTGCTTAATTAATTTCCACCCAGCAGCAGCACCATAAAATTGGAGAAGCAATTCCATCACCCAGGGTCAATGTGCATAAAGTATACCCAGAAGGATCAAAAGTTTTTCAGTAAACATGTGTTTGTGCTTTGCCTGAGTGTTCAGAGGCCCACTTCTACTATAGACTGATCAATGATATACAGTTAATTACCAGTTAATAGCTTGTTCTTTTCTCCTTGTGTTGCTACCACATGGATGAGAAATTACAGGGATGAATTTTTTTTTTTTTTGGCTAGTTCTCTTCAGACCAAGAACTCAAGGGAACCCAAGTCTTCCATTAGACTTTACCGTGAAGAACCTTCCTCTTCCTAAGTGTTTTTTTGTTTTGTTTTGTTTTTTTAAAAATGCAAAAACAGTTTCCTCTTCCTAAGTGTTTTTGTTTTTTGTTTTTTAAAAAAATGCAAAAACAATCATATCATAAGGAGGAAAACTGAGCTAAGAGGTAACCAGGTGTAACTGGTACCTCAGGAATATTCAATAATATGGACGGTAACAATTTAACAACTAGTCTAGAGCTGTAGCTGCATAGTATAAATAAAACTGGATGAAAAAGTAAAAGAAACAATATAGGGAAGGTTTTTACCAGAGCTGCATAATATAAATAAAACTGGATGAAAAAGTAAAAGGAACAATATAGGGAAGGTTTTTACCAGACACATGATGTCATGTAACAGCTTTGTAATTGTTTGTATAATTTTTTTAAATTGTCTATCTCCAGCAGTTTAAGCTCCATGAGACAAAGGCTATGTCTTTCACTTCTGTCTCTCTAGCATCAAGCCCAATACCTGAAACTTAACTGACACTCAGGAAATATTTGTAATTCAGTGAGTGAATGAGTGAGTGAATGAACAACTGACAAAGCCAGGTTGAAAATCCAGTTCTTAGCCATTCCCATGATAGCAAGATGTCCCCTAACAGATACACAGATGTTCAAGGCAGACTAAACAACATTAACAGAGAATACTTGGACCATGGACTATAACTCCCATTTAATTTTGTATGAATTTACAGCCTAACCAATTTGGAGATTTGTGTCCAGAAAGTATTGATGTATTTTGTTGAGATCAGTTGCGGTAAATACAGGTCTTAGTGCATTGACAGCTGTGGCTGTCTACCCAGTACATGACGCTTTAGTAGATGGCACTTTGTAGTCCGAGCAGAGTAAGGTTGGATCTTGAGGTCACATTATTTCTTCATAGAAGGATACACTGAAGGACATTGGAGAGCCAAAGAAATGGAAGGCAGAGTCATAATCTCTATTGCTCCCCACAGGCCCAGAGGGATGTGTCAGAATCAGAGAGAACAGTCCTAGCTCCCATTCTGCTGCTGAGCATCTCCTGCTCCTGACCCTTTTACTAGCTTCTGCTTCTGAGGACCAAAAAGCAGCACAATATCACAGGCTGAATCCCCATTCCCAAGTCAGTCTGATCTAACTTGCAAAGAATGGGTTACAAAGCAATGATACTCCATCAAAGGCAGGGCCCTTTTATCTTGATCTTCAGGTTGCATTGAACTCAGGATACCTTTCCCATACTGTTGTGAAAACATGCTACACACACATACACACACGTTATTTTTTATTCAGAAAGTTTTTAGGGTTAATGGAGCATTTGACTCAAGGCATAGCCAACCTTTGCAACGATATCTTGGGCACAGAACTTGCATTTATGATTTCTTATCCCCTTCTCTTTACCAATACCAACCCCCTTAGGAAAAGAGCCTGGTGGGGGAACCAAGAATTTGGACTGCAAAATTGAGGAAAGCACTGAAACACCTGCTCTAGAGGACTCCTCATCATCCCCCATAGATACTCAGCAACATTCCTGGCAGGTTTCCACAGACATTGAGAACACTGAAAGGTAAGTGGGAAGTTACCCTAAATAGATTGCCAGTCCTCCTCCAGTTAATACTTGGAGGCTACAGAGAGTCGAGATCTTTAGATTCAGAATCAGAGCTCTTGGTAAACTGAGACAAGAGAGAGTAAGGGGTCCAAATCCAGCAGCAGAATGAAAGCAGAACCTCCAGGAGATGTGGACTCTCAGGCCTCTGCTAACCCTCCTCTGCATCTCCTTGGAGATGAAATCAGTGTGCTTCCTTGGGAAGAGAGAAAGCTGGATCTATATACCCTTCACAGCTCACCCACCGGGCTGCATTCCAAAATTTCCATGTATTTAAGGGAGAAGAACTCAAAGTCTTGCAAAGATGGCACCAGTAGACACTCAGATTTCAGGTGTTTGGAATGAACTGTCTAGCTGGAGTCGGTGGCTGAGTGTTCAGTTCACAGCTTTCCTAAGAGCTGCCTTCTCTTACTCTCCCAGGATGTAGCTGATAGCCCCTAAGTGGTCCAAGAGAATTAATGCATTTTTCTTAACAAGCATAGCAGCTCATTGCTAGAGGGATTTTCTTGGGAAGAAGAGATTCTACAGCGATTCTATTTCATTTGGGAAAGGGAGCAGTAGTAATAATATAATAATAAATGCATCTAGATGCTAAAAATTCCATTCTGTGAGGCAGAGGGACAAGCCTCTTGTTTACTGGCTTCATGATGGTATCTCATCCTTTGCTACTAATGTCCCCAGAGCTGACACAAAGCAGCTGAATGAATACTGGGCAGTTCCACCAAGGGCACTGTGTGTAGAGGGTTGAGTCATTGACAAGATAATGAACATTTTATTTTTTTATTTTTAGAAATTTAACACACAGTGGCATTTATAGCCATTGTGATTCTACTTTCAGATCATAATATAATTCTAAAGCTAATTACCAAATTTCTGTGTTTATAGAAAATTGAAGCATGTGGTAATTATGTGCTATTAATAAAACTTGGATTTTGTATAAGCTTGGAAATACAACAATTCAAATAATAAAGCTGTTTGGCACAGTTCGATAGAACTATAGACAAATGATGAGGGAGTGATTTATCTTCATTTATAAAGTAGAAAATGCTTTTCTCTATTCCCAGGAAGAAACATCTTCCAGAGTGTCATGGCCAGGGCGTAATCCATCAGCAAAGCCATTTTCCTTTTCAGAAACCTTGCAGAGAAACTCTATCCCAGACTTTTAAGCTTTCCAGAAAGCAAGCTGTGCTGATAATAATAACAGGAGAGTATAACCCTCAGTGTTGGTGGTATTTCAGTTCAGATTCTGGTCAAAGGAAATGGGAGCAAGTGGGAGAAGGAGGCACGGTAGCCCAGGTCTGGGAAGGCGGACAGCTTCCTGCTTCTCCCTGTCATTCTTTCCTAAGAGATCTGGGGGCCTCAAACCAAGCTGCACATTAAAATTACTAAGAGAGCTTTTTAAAAACATTCCTAGTCAATTTAATAAGTGTCGACCCTTGGGGATGCTGAACACCTGTGTTGCTCTCTCTGTATTCCAGTCGTAGGAATGTGCAAGGGCAGGGAGTGAACCGACACACAGAGGGCCCTGAGAAGCTGCCACCCAGCCTCAGCTTCGCCCAAGATATCCCCATTGCTCTGTGTGCCCTTCACCTCCCCTTGGAAACCTGAAGTTCTGTCCTCATTATCAGAGACTCTTCTCTGATCTCAGCCAGGTCCAATTGAAGGTAGAGATGAGGGCTCCTGCAGCAGAAAGCCTTATGGAAATGTTTGTCAGAGTAGTTCTTATTCCCTTCCAGAGCCAACCCAACTCAGATTTTTTTTTCTTGTAAGAGCAAAATAAATTCAATATTTGCCTACTGGAAGCTTGAGCTGGTACAATTAGGCACAGACTCATGTCCTTCAGTTGTCTCATAGAACAGTTTGACATTACATTTCAAAAATTTACAGCTGATTATTTTTTTCTTTATCAATTTTACAGAGATATGAGAGAAATGAAAAACCTTTTAAGCAAACTCAGGGAAACTATGCCTTTACCATTGAAAAATCAAGGTGAGTCTTGTCATCTCTCTGAGGCAGAGGATGTTTTTAACATGATAACCTTGGGTCTTGTTTCTTGAGGAGTTAAAGCAATAGAAGGCATTGAGCATACATGTGTCTTTCCTTGAGAAGATATCAAAATGACAATAGTTTATCAGGTGAATGCAGTTTTGTTCTGAGGGACACTGAGAAAACAGACACCTCCTCCACTGTCCCCATCAGTTGCATGCTGCACAAAGCACAACACCACGTGTGGCAAACACAAAAGGACTGAAGACTTGGCCCTTGCCTTTAAGAAGTTTACTAGCTAGTGGAAGAGACTTAAGAACACTTCTGAAGGAAGATCCCTGCCAGCTAGATGTTCAGTTATCTAAAACAAGTACTGGTAATAGTTAAGATACATTGAAAACTAACAGTGTGCCACTGTGACCCTGCCTCTAATTCCAATGTGTGGAGGTTTTTCCACCACACCAAATTCTCTGTCACTAGTAGGGTGTCCTTCAATTTAACTGGATTCAGATACTAATTCAAGATCTCATCAGATTCCACAATTAAGTGTTCAGACATGTAAGACTGCCCGCCCCCCCCCCCCCCCCCACATCAATCACAAGTCTGGGTTGTCAGCTGTACTTCTGACTATCTGGCTATAGATCGGAGGGTCCAACAAACCACTCCTAGTGTTCAATTAAGTGGTTGAAGCAGCTCATGGAACTCAAAGAAACATTTTACTTACCAGATCACTGGTGTATCATTCATTATAGGACATAACTCAGAAACAACCAGATGGAAGAGATGCAGAGGGCAGGGTATGGGGAAAGGGTGTGGAGATTCTTACCTCTTCAGGAGCACTGCTCTCCCCACTCTCTGTGCATTCACCAACTCAGAAGCTCTCCAGACCCTATCCTTTTGGGGGTTTGTGGCAGCTTCGTTACATAGGCATGACTGAATCATTGGCCTTTAGCAACTGATTTAACCTCCAGCCCCTCTCCCTTCCCTGGGGGCCAGGGGGCAGGATTGAAAGTACCAACCCTCCAATCACGTGGCTGGTTCTCTGATCAACCAGCCCCATCCTCAGGTGTTTCCCAAAAGTCACATCATTAACATAACAAAAGATACCTTTATTGTGCTCTAAGAAAGATTCAAGAGTTTTAGTAGCTCTGCGCCAGAAATGAGGTCCAATCAAAGACTTTATATATACATTTCTTATTACAAATTACAATATCACACCCACTATCCTAAATACCCTAGATGTATTAACTGAGTTAACTTATTTAATTCTAATAACACCTTTGAAGGAAATTCATGTTTCCCCATTTACAGGAAACTGAGACAAGGTCACACAAATTGTAAATAGAAAGAAGGTAAGTACAAAGGCTGGGATGTGACCCCAGGCCATCTGTCTCCAGAACTATCCTTTGGAAGTTTATACCCTAACAGAAAGGGAAAGGGGATATTCACTAGAATGTAAATTCTGTGAGGGAAGGGCCTCTGTATGCTTTTGTTAACTATTGTGTCTTTAGTACCTAGAAGAATGCTTGGCTCATAGTAGAATAACACTAGCAAAAACAATAAATGTTTGTTAAAACTGCACCCAACTTTGCAGCTCCAGGATCTGGAGGTAGGTATAAAAGACTGATAATAATCACTTTCATTGAGCACACATAGCCAGAGCAGCCTTAAGTGAAGCATCTGCTTCAGAGAATGGTGCTTAGAGGGTGGGGAAAGGGGTTTTAGAGGTAAGAAAGAAACCCCTCCTGGTTCCACTGAGCAAAGCCTGGGGGAGAGGGGTGCGGAGGCCAGGTTCTGCTTGGCCCTGAGCAAGGAGTGAGGAGGGAGAGGATTTGGCAGCAGAGCTGAGCGCCTCTTGGCTTGGGGAGCGGCATGGCAGAAGGTAGAGAGGTGGAGGTGCGAACACCAGACAGAAGAGGCCCAGTGCAGTGTGACCTGAGCAGCAAGTGATGAAGGCGGGTGTCAGAAACCAAGAGGCAGGTGCTAGGGTGCATCAGATAATTGCAAGCACTCCCTGAAAGGCCTACGGACCAAACTTACTGGCTTGAGCCGTGGGTAGTGTTTGAGAGGCCTTGCAGGGTTTTAAGAAAGTAGTGTTTTACTACAATATGTTGCAGTGCTAAGAGCCTTCTGACCACAGCATGCATGTTTGCTCCTTGAAATAAGCTTGGTTAAAACTAGCCTGGGGCATATGGCACCATTTTACTGAACATATCAGCCAGATTCCTCTCTTTGGCTGCATATACCAAGATAGAGCATAGGGGCTCCCCCATGACCTTCCTGGAATTCTTTTCAGAAAATTAATTTATTATACAGGTCTAATTGATGCAAAAAATAGTGTGGGGTGAAATGTGAGAAAACGTATTCCAGTTCTTTGCTGTAAGACCTTAATGATTTTTCATTATAGAAAGAATTATAGAAAGCCATCTGTTTTCCTTCTGGCTGTTTCTTTCTTTTTTTATTCCATTTACATGTATGTCTGAAGCAGAAGGGAATAGGGAAAAGGTACTGCTCCTTATCCTCCTTTTTCCTAGTCAAACCTTGACAAAGTGGAAATCCTGCCAGACATGTGCAGTGGGGGGAACTCACACTGGAACTGCTCAGATTTCCCTGTTCTCCAGGACCCATCCTCTCCCTCAACTTAGAAACTCTTCCCTGTTAATTTTAGCATTTAAAGATTTCATCCTATCTTCCCCACTTCACACCACCATCAAAACTTGACTCAGCAACAATATGCTTTAAATTGATTTTCAGTGACACATAAAGGAAGGTGGCCAAGAGCAGGTACTGTAATGGTTAGTGGTTTTGCCTTTTTTTTGAGACAAGGACCTTTTCCTTCCCATGCTTCCAGTTTAAGACTGGAGACAAAGAGGGGCACAGAAGAAAAGTGAGCCTGCCTTGTTCTGTCGCAGCTCCACGGCAGCCTCCAAGCAACACCCAGGTCTCCTGGCTTTCAGCCTGCCATCCTTTCCTCTGCTCCAGCGCCTCTCCTGTCCTACATTCTGGGTCACTGGCGGTGCTGTGGGGAGCTTCATTAATTACGATAGTCTTGCTGTGTCAAATGGATTACAAATGGAAACACCTGTGGAGAGCCCACAAGGTTCCTGACAAAGGCTAAAAGGAGATTGGAAAGTAAAGGACAAGCATCTTCTAAATGTAGGCTGTAATCAAACAAAACATTGCAAAAATAAATTAAGCCTGAAAGACAGTTCCACCTTTTCCAGAATTCTGACTTAATGAATGCGTTGCAGAGTGTCAATACATTTACTCTTGCCTAGAATTTGTTGGTGATACCATGCGTTAGAAATGGATCAGTCAGGAATTACGGCTGTTCTGGAATAGGTCCCCTCCTGTGGACAGCCCTACTCCAGACTAAATTGGGTCTAGGACCAGTTCCCCTATTCTCACACCCCTGATCTTCTCCAGTCTGGATTCCAAAACTGGAACCAGCCTGGCCATGACAGGATAGTTCTGTGACATCTGGCTGAAGGACACTGGGCAGTTATCCCACATGAAAACCTGGATATAAACTTTTATTTAGGTCCTTCCCCAGGGACTCGTATAAAGACTTTCTGTGCTTCAAGCTTATCTGAATGTCATTCTGGGCTGTTTTACTGGCTTCCCCATATCCTTTGCAATCTCTATAACATTTTGCCAGGGATTCAATATGATACTGGCAATCCTTCTCTCTTTCTCCAGTCTAATCCACTCATCACCAGTCACACATCAGTCTCTTAATCCGTTGAGCCTCTACTGAGAAATGTTAAGGGTCTATGCATTGTCTACTGAAGGAAGAGCAGACTTCTCACCTCAGCATCCATTGTCCTATCATCATCAAACATGTGATGGTCACCTATGATGTGCCACATTCCATGTCAGGTGCTGGGGATGTCTCTCCCCCACAGGCTCCCCATCTCAACAGGACAGAATGGGATGAGGATCATCTGGGAAGCTTTTTCAAATGACACAGGCCTCCCCTCTCAGAGATTGTGATGGAGCCTTCAGGATATGGCATGTGAATTTTGGAAACAGCCAGCACAGACACAATGGGAAAGGGGGAAAAAAAGTACTTGAAATATAACAGTGCCATAACAGCTAGACGCAAGTTGCCACAAGGGCATACTGAATTCTCACCTCACCAGATTTTAGTTGTAAGTGGGGAGAGGGGGGACAAGAGTAATTAAGAGTTGCTTTTCAGAAAGTGCCTGAGCTGGGATTTTTTTAGGAGGAATCAAAATTAGCCAAAGAAAAAGATGGAAAGAAGATAGTCTGGGCAGAAGATTCTGAATGTGTGAAGGCGTATGGGGAGATGACAGAGTGGGGCACTGAGATGAGCTACAAGCACTTCTTTAGTTGGGAAAGTGGTGAGAAATCAGGCTTAAGAGAGAGACTAGAGAGACAGGGTGGTATATCATTAAGGCCCCTGTAATTCATGTTAACGGGTTTGGGCTTTACCCTGAGGCCATTGGAAGGATGCAGTTAGACAAGTACAATAAGCCAGGTGAGAAATGCTTATGATCTGACCTACAGCCAGGGGCTTAGGGAAGAGGATATGACCAGTTAGCTGAACCATGGAAAGACAGAGGCAGACTCAAGGATGAAACCCAAACTTAGAAAGCAGAATGAATGATGGTGTCAATCACTAAGTTAGAACAGAGCAGTAACAGGAGAGGTAGAGGGCAGGACAGGTGAAGTTCTGGATGTGAGAGGACTCTAAGAGCAGTGCTTACTTAATGGTTGTAGAGGATGGACAAGTCTTATGCTGAGGCGAGACATGACAGCTAGAAGGACAGGAAATACAGATGTAAACATCATCAGCATAGTGGTCACTGAAGCCCTAAAAATGGTTGCGACCACCCAAGGAGAATACCTGGAGAAGAGCCTTGAAATACCAACATAAGGTGTGAAGTGAAAGAAAAGCAATTTACAAAGGGGACGAAGAAGAAAATCAGCTCACTGAAATAATAAAGCTGCAAGGAAGCAATGGCTAATAATGCAGGATAAACTAGATAAGAACTGAAAAGTGTCTGGGGTTCCCCGGTGGCTCAGCAAGTTAAGGATCCAGCGCTGTTAGTGATGTATCTCTGATCACATCTGTGGCGTGGGTTGCACCCCTGGTCCAGGAACTTCCACATGCCATGTGTGCAGCCAAAAAAAAAAAAAAACAACTGAAAGTATCCATAGGATTTAGCAACAACAGAGTCACTGCTAATGTTGGCAAAAGTGGCTTTCTTGGAATGTGGGGCATAGAAACCTAATTAAGGAGGGTTGAGGAGTGAGTGGGAGATGAAGAGCTGGGCAGCAAGGGTAAATTTATTAAGACTTTCATAAAAAGTTGCTTATAGAATAGTGGATTGGAAGCAGATAATGTACCAAGGCCTATGGCAATTGTTTATAGAATGAATGGAAGCGTGACAGAAGGCAGAAGCATGGAACAGACAGAAAAGACTTTTCTAGAAAAGGAGATGACGTTTAAAGGCAGGAGGCAAGAGAAGGATGGCCATATTTAGGGAATTCCAAGGAGTTCTGTTTTGTACTGTCTCTTCCTTCATATGCTCTTCACTCCAACCAGATTGGACTTTTTACTTGGACCCAAATTTTTGACCTGCATGTCTTTGTTCACAATGCTTTCTCCATCTAGAACGCTTCCTCCCCCCTACTTGACCAAATGTCTGAGTTCTCCCCATTCCTTGTGGCACAAACACTGAGGCCCCAGGAATCTTCTACCAATGTCTTCTTTCTTCTCCCTCAGATGGGAGTAATGTCCCCATCTGGGAATTCTCATAGTGTTGTACTTTTATCTAACAGCACTTCTAACGAAGGCTCCTACTTACTCCAACAAAGATCTTTGAGGCCAAGGATCATCTTTCTTTTAGGTCCCATCTGGTATCACCCACAGCACTTGATATACAGCCTTGCTCTTCATAGGCCTTGGATTAATTTGATGATTTTTAAAGTGCAGTCTCAGGATCAGAAGTATCAGCAGGTCTCGGAAATGCAGACTGTCTGGCCCCACCCCAGACCTACTGATTCAGAAACTCTGGAGCTGGAACCACCAACCTGTGTTTTAACAAACCCTCAGATGAAGCTGATGCAGCTAATGTCTGGGAACCCTGGAATTAGCTCAAGCTCTGCTTTTTTTTTTCCAGAATAGAAATTTGCAACTGTAATTCTATCGTAAACACTTCTCTTGACATTGAGAACATAGCTTTAAACTCATTCATTTTATTATTTGAAAGCTTGTCATTTTCATGTCTTTCTTTTTCTTAACATATTATCTATGTAAGAAATCTTTCATTAGCTAAAGAAATTTGAGCCATAGGCAAATGATATTACTGGACATCAGGGGACCCCAACATCTCTGGCTTTAGTGGCCTCTGAGATTTAAACATTGAATGACTAGAGTTTGAACTTACTGATGGCTGGATATCCTGCTCTCCTTTTCTTTCGCTTCCTCCTTCACTTCCTCTTCTTCCCTTTCTCACCTTTCATTTTCCCATTTAAAACTGCCCTTGGTTATAGTTATCTGAGGGTATTCACTTTGGAGAAAAGATACCATAAATGTTTCAAACATTTGTGTAAACATCAAAGATTTCCCAACATGTTCAGGTGGCTAGGCCCTGAATGAATGGGCAGACTTTCAATTTTGCTCACATTCTGTTGACAGCCCCTCACTTCAGAGACAGGATTTTAGTCAGTGTGGAATGATATCTTTCCTTGGAGTTGAATTCACTTCAAACCATTCCAGGCATACTTACTGCTTGGTGAATTTCAGCATTTACTGCAGGTGTCAGCTTCCTATGGTGTAGAAAGCTGCTCTGAATTTCTGCCAAGAATTTTTGAGCTTTTGTGTCACCTCAGCTCTAGGTGATGATCAGACAATCTCTGGGCTGGGCAAAGGTGTCACAAATGCTCAACAAAGATGCCCCAGACCAGCGGTCATCTATAATAGGCAGCCTATCCTTTGCTTAACATCTGAGCACTTTCTCATCAATTCTAACACTTCCTATTCACTTGTGAATGCTGTGTGTGTGTGCATATGTGTGTGTGTGTGCATAGCACTCACAAGTGAATGTTTTATTTATATATATATATATATATATATATATATATGAAAAGAAGGCTGAATGAGGAGAATTTCAATAGCACAAAGGCTTTTTGGTTCACTGTAATGAATACCACAGATACAAGGGTCAGTCTTGATACAAATCTCATAATACCAGTCTATAATACCTGTGGGTTTTTTTTTTTCATTTTTATTAGAGTATAGTTGATTTGCAGTGTTGTCCCAATTTCTGCTGTACAGCATAATGACCCAGTCATACATATATATTTTCTCATATTATCTTCCATCATGTTCTATTCCAAGAGATTGAATATAGTTCCCTGTGCTCATTCTTATGTGCTCCCTGACCTCATTTCTCATCCATTCCAAATGTAATAGTTTGCAAATACCAACCCCTAATTCCCAGTCCATCCCACTCCCTCCCCCTCCCCCTTGGCAACCACAAGTCTGTTTACTCTATCCATGAGTCTGTTTCTATTTTGTAGATAGGTTTATTTGGGCCATACTTTAGATTCCAAATAAGTGATATCATAAAAAAAGAGAGAATGGGAGCGAATATACCAGCATAGCACACCCATACCATAGCACACACATGTACACTTTCCTTGTAAATACAACATACCAATGTATATAGACATCTCCTCATCTAGTGGGAACTATATACATCAGAATTGCATTTTATAATATACAAATACAAGCGAGGTTACTCCCAAATCTCTTAAATGCTAAGGGAGTATATATAGGGAATTCAGGAAATAGATGGGAATTCAGGAAATAGATCTTCAAGTCTCAAAGAAATAGAAACAAGATATTTCATTCCTATCTATATCTTCATAGTTGGGGTAATTCTATTCCAAGGAAGCACTGAATTCCAGGTGAACTTGAGTTTCAGGAAGTGTAGTCAGTATTCAAAGAGACACCAAAAGATAAAATTTTTTACACTTCAGGGTCTGCTGTATCTTTACCATATCCAATTAGGTTAAATTCACTGAGTATTTGGTGGTTAAAGAAGTAAGAGTCTTAAAATGATGAGAAAGTATGGTTACCATTTCTTTCTGCTCCAAATGCATCATGATTCATCTCTGAGAGATTCTTCTGAGAAGTCAGGCTTATGTATAGGGTTTGACATTGCCTTCAGCATCTTAACTATTTGGGGCAAGTTTAACTGTTTAAAAAAAGAGAGAGATGTCCTATTTTTAGTCTTAAAATGTTGACATCCAGATTATAGTGAATTATTTGTCACTGTGAAAAGGACAAAGAGAGTCCTGTTTTTCTCCATGTTAGCAGAGTATGAGTCTTAAGAGAAGATTTTAATCTGTGGAGACAGTGAGAGTAGGCTGTGTTTGATTAATCTGATGTACCCAGCTGGGGCACATGTTTCCCTCCCTGGCTTGGACTTGCCCCTCCAGTTTCATCCATCTCTAGCACAGTGTGGCATTCCAAGGAACACTGTCAACTCTGTAGGTGATGCTAATGTACAAATAAGTATGACACATGAGAGCCTTGGGGGACAGGAATGAAAGCCCAGAGCACTTGAATGACAATTTTTATAAGAGGACCAGAAAGCTAGGACTCATTTTTGTCCCTGACAGTTTCCTGAGTGTCTAGGCTCAGTAAGCAGGACAACCAACCCTCATCTACAAGCCAGTTTTATTGAGGTAGGGCACAATAAAGATCCTATGTCTTCAAGATTAGGATAGGGAAAGGAGGAAACATCTTAGCTCTGTTCAAGGATGGTAGTGCAACTAGTCTTGGCAAAACTTTGGTATAGAAGAGTTGCCAGAGCCAACCAGCCAGTTTGTTGCCAGCAGTTCCATTCTGACCATGTCCTAAGGCTGCCCTGGTTGACAATTTCCAGGTCATTTCCTTGTGATCCTTCTCCAGCCTCTGAGACCCACACTGGCCAATTCTGCTCCAACAAGCTATTTCTACCCACCCTCCCTGTTGAACTGCACCATTTCCTAAAAACCCAGCTCATTAAATCAGATTTGATTTATTGGTTTATTTCTTTCTTTACCTGTCATCAGATTAAAAATTTCAAACCAAAACTTAATTCAGCAACTGATGATCTTCTCTGAATGCCCTTGTGTACAGATATGTATACAAAGTCCTAGGGAAAGATTCAACAAGCAATAGTTAAAACCTCTTCCTGAGACATAAAGTAGGTGAATGGAGGTAAGACAAGGTCCTATGTAAGGAAAATTGTTAATAATGGCTGTACTTATTGAGTGCTTCCTCTATGGTAGGCCCCAAGGACCCCACACAAGCTAAATGTTTTTCATAGACTATTTAATTTAATCCTCACCTAAGGTGTTATTAAACCCCATTTACCCTATTTTAAACTCATTGAGAAAATGAAGCTTAAGTGACATGTTCAAAGTCACAGAGCTAGTAAATAATAGAATCAAGTTTAGAAAAGGAGCCAACTTTACCCTAAAGTATGGGCTCTTCCTTAGAAGCTATACATCTCCCAACTGAAAGACTGCCTCTATGCAGTTTTAATTTAATTCTAAGCAGTGGTTCTCAACTGTGGGCTACTTGCTTCACCCCCATCTCCACCCCAGAAATATTTGGCCATGCCTGGGGATATTTCCAGTTGTACCAGCTGGTAGGGGAATGCTGCTGGCATCTAATGAGTAGAGGCCAGGGATGCTGCTAAACATCCCACAATGCTCAGAACAGCCACCAACAATGAAGAATTATCTGGTCTAACATGGTGCTAAGATTGAGAAATTTTGATTCAAAGGATGGTAGATATTTAAGGCCAATTCATTAAAAAAAAAGTTATTTTCTCTGTACCTTACTCCTGTGTACCTTCTGTTCCATTGCAGATGACAGCAGCCTTCTAAATCTAACCCCCTACCCCCTGGTTAGAAGACGGAAGAGAAGGTTCTTTGGGCTGTGCTGTCTCGTCTCAAGCTAGACGATTGCTCTTGGAAACCCACACTGGGAAGACCTGAAAATATCACAGAACCTGAGGACCTCCAGACAGCTGAACCACAGTTATTCGTTTTTGACCATGTTTTCTATGCTTCCTTATTACTTTTATCCACCTCCTGCTGCCCTTTTAAACGATTTTACATTTGAAAGCAGCTGCTGTCAAGGAAAAAAAAAAAAAGATTCAAAAAGCAGGCTGTTTTTAAAAGGATTTTTAAAGCTGACATTGTGCATGTCTATGCCAAACCACACCATGACAGATGCAAGAATTATGATTTTTAAATTATTTAAAGGTTTTTTTAAGTGTATTATAAAGAGAAAAATTATTTCATGTATAATAGTCTATCTATAGCTCTTGCTGATCTCATGTTAACAGTTTATCATATATGAGAGTCTTTAAACATAGAATCTATTTAAAACTGAAAAACTATTGAAAATCCAATCAATATTAGAAATAATATTATAATCAAACGTATATCACCTCACCTATTGCTTTCTCTGTACTCATTTACAGTTAGTCTTCCATTCTGTCAGAATCTAAGAGCTGCAACATAAAATATCTTAATTTATAATGCAACAAAAAACATATATGAAAAGTATTTAAGTTTTGTAAATACACAGTAATCCTAAAACCTTCATACAATGCATATGGGCATCTAATTTCCTTTTGATCCAATGGTGTCTTTTTCACTTCTTGGAGAATGGAGTAATCCAGTTAGGAAATGGTGTAGTAACCATATGCAATTACCCTCAAATGTAAAATTGAATATTATCATATTTTGTTCTAATTGAAATCTGAAGCATGATGTCTGCACATCAGCATAGTGTTAAATCTTATAGGGCATGCTGGAATTAGCTCAGATCGTAAAAATACTTAACATTTTACATTGTTAATAAAAATCCTTTTAGTTAAGCTAAGCTTGTCTCATTTTAGATGACTATGCAGATAGGACTTTTCCAGTGTGTACTTGGTGTCTTGTCTTATGCTTAGAATCTTAAAAGCAGGACACATTAAGCAATACTCTCTTTTAGAAAGGAGGAAGCCACAAGCTTTGTTTTTCTGCTCACAGCTTTGTTGTGATCTTCCTCCACTAAACTGGTAACATGGTACAGATCTTGTTATATTTTCCCTTGTTCTTCCTTTGGCCCATTTCCCAGACAGAATTTCCCATGGGTTGAAAGATCAGGCCTTTGGACTTGTTTTCTTGTTTTCCATAGTCTGAAAATTCCTAAAGTCAGACCACAGGCACCAGTGTCCTGCACAAGAAAAGGGTGAGTTATATGTGGTTTATCCAAGACGCATCTTTAATCCCAACCCTGTAATTTCTCAGTACTTATGTGCACAGGCATTTGTATGTCCACCAATATCTTGACCTAAAAACTAAATATATTCAAGCTTTCAGCTTTAGGGAAGAGGAATAAAGATACAGACAAACTATTGGAATAATTATTGTATTAGGCTGAATTACATAAAATTGCTGATATTTGACTGTTTAGACCTTAAAAATGGCAATTTCATATAGTTCAACCTAATATCTGATGTTGTAGAAGTTATCCTTGGAATTTTTTTTCTACTTATACTTTTTTTATTGAAAATGAAGGATTAAAGACTTGGAAGACAACTCAAAAGGCTATGCAGGTCTCTATTTGGATCATACCAGCTGGTTGTTGGCCTTATTCTTGGAGTCCAGAGGTGTGTTCCAATTAATTATTGATGCCTGGGTAAATGTATGACTACCTTCGTATTGATATATCCTTATCCTTGAAAGTTATCTAAGAAAAATCACAATTTTTTTAAATCATATGCTTATAAAAAGAGTTGTGGGAAGATGCTAATTAAAGACTCCTAGGGTGACTGCTTCCTTGCAAAGCAGGTAACCACTCCCAAATTTACATGGTCTGCAAACCCTGATTTTCATAAGTAAAAACCTTGAGTGCAGTTCATTTTCATCCCCTGAAGTTTAATCCACTTCAAGTCCATTGTGTTAGAAATTATGAAGTAGCTCAATTTGGCATGCTCTCAGCTCCCATCTATGCCCTCTCCCACCCTTCCACTATATTGAACCTTAGCATCAATCTAGTTCCTATTAATCCATGCAATGTTATTAACAGATAAACTCAGCCTTGGTGTTCAGCACATTTTGCTAAATGCCTGACCCAAATCCCTTCTGCTTGGTTAATTTGTGCTCACTCTTGCCTTAGTCTCAGTGTGAAAGTAACACCTTCCGTGCAATTGTCTTTGTACAACTGAAGACTGTTAATAAATTCAGGTCTCACCTCCATGTCTGGGGAGGGCTATAGTAGCTATTCATGGAGATGGGGATTTGTCCAATTCCCTAGTTAGGCTTTCCATATCTAAGGTAAATAAATTCTGCCACCTTATCTTTTATTCATAGTGCCTGTTTCCCAGCCTTTGATCAATTTTGTAGTTCCCATGGACACACTCCAAGATTTACAGATCTTCTCTTACTCTAGCTGGTCCTAAAATCAAATTTAGTGTTCAAAGTGCTAGTAACCTACCCTGGCTCAGAGTTGCAATAGGTAATTCACCATCTCCTATTAAATACACTAATGAACCTTGTTAGGAGCTAACCCCATTCCCCTCTCACCTACCAAAGGACTTTCTCAGGTGTAGTTCCGTGAGATAGAGTTGGACTATCTCAGCTTCCTGCTGATAATTTGCTTTCGGATTAGCAATAACATTACGCTGATCTCTAGGGATAAGGAAAGCCCAATGAACTCATTTTGTTGCATGTACTCATATGCTTGAAACAAACAAAAAAAGGATGTCAAGTTTTTCTAGCACATAATCACCAATTTTACCACCATATTTTTAAAATCCAGTGGTTGATCTTTTTTTTGTTTTTTTTTTTTCAGATTACAGAGACAATACATGTTCTTTGTGGAAAATTTGAAAAATGCCACCAAGTGTAAAGAAAATAAAAATCACCTGAATGCCACCATAATCACATTATTTAAAACCACATGTCCAGGTTTTAAATCAGTCATTGGCTGGGCTTAAAGGCAATGTTGGATAAAGTATGTGAAGAAATGCCCACAAGGCCAAAGGGCCACTTTAAAAGATCTGTCCCCTAACAGACATGCATGCATCTAGGAAGAGATTCATTGCATAGTTCGGATTTTGCCATTGTTCAAGGGTACAAAGAAGATTTTATAAGTGCCATAGCCCTGATGTTTCTTCTAATGAAAGTTCTTGGGAAATTCTAAAATCCTGCCAGATCCTTTTGTTCCTTGGTGCTCCTATCAGTTTGGATACTTACTCTTTGGCAATACTGCCACCTACTGAAAGCTAAGCTTTAGCGTTAGAGGGGAAAACAAATACACAGAGCCTAAAGCATCTGATTGACTTTAGATAGCTCACAAATTAGGCCAGTTAACAGTGATCTCATATGGAATTTCAGATTCTGGAAGTCCCCAAATTGAAAGGATTAAGGATATCCATCTAGACCAATTTCTCACTATCCCCCAACATACATGCCTTAGCAATGTCTACTACATTCCTTTGCATTCTAGAACATTATCAAATGCAAAATGTTCAGCTTTCAAGTAACTATAGATAGGATGAGAAATGGTCCAGAATAAACCATTAGAATTAAATATAAGGTTCCAAAATAAACCCAAGAAGAATTGAATACATTAAAAACATGGCATTTCAATCTGTGAGAAAAGTTTGGATTATTAAGTTATAGTTGGATAAATGGTTAGCCATCCGTTGGGGGAAATATTAGCTCTATACCTCATAACTGTCATAAAAAATAAACTCTAGGTGAGTATTTAAATGTTAAAGCACATAAATAAACTGGTAGTACTGATGAATATTTATGCAATTTTAGTGGGGTGGAGGGAAGTACAGCTAAACATGACAGTAAAGGAAGAAACCCCAAAGGAAAAGATGGGTGGATTTGACCAATTAAAAATGCAAAACTCCCGCACAGTAAAAAGTAATAAAAAAGATTAAGAGAAAGCAAAATTTTAAATATATGCAACAAAGAGTACAGATCTCTACTATATATCAAGAGCTTAAATTCCACCACCTTTGTGAAGTTTCCATGATCTATAACCCCCTTCCCAGCCAGGTGTTCACATTTCATTCTTTCCTTTTCCTTTTTACACTTTTTTCCATTATTTTTTATTTAATTGTCTCTCTTCACTAAACTGGAAGTTCTAGAAGGAAGCCACTATGTCAGTTTTGCTTACTGTTATATCCTCAGCATAGTGCTCAACACAAAAGCAAATACTCCAGACACACTTATTGAATGAATGAATAATGATTGCATGAACAAATGATATTTTACGACTCAAAAAGAATCAAACTTTCCAGTAGAAAATTGAGCCAAGCACACATAAACTGGCAATGTACCATAAACTTAAATAATGTGCTAATAATAAATACAAAAATATCTGAATATACTAGTAATCAAAAATGCAAGTTATTATGATGGACTCTTTTTCCATGTATCAGAAAGTCAAGGGTATAAATAATTAATGTTTCCAGGAACAGCAAGGAAGTATGGAAGTGAACATCTTCTCACAGAGCCAACAAGTATGTAAATTGACTCCACCTTTCTGGAAAATATTTTGACAGTATATTTTTCGCCTATACCAAGTAATTCCACTATAGGGAAATTCTCCTCTAAAAAAGGTCAGAAAGGTCAGAAAAGGCCTAAAAGGTCAGAAAAAAAATGAAGTAAGATACACTCATTCATTATTCAAAAAATTATGCAAGGAAGGATGCTTATTTGTAAGAATGGGAAAAATGTAAATAAGCCCACAGTATAAGGCTAGTTAAGTGTGGCATATCCTTTCAATGGAATAACATTCACCAATTAAGACTAAACACCCTATATATATTTATTGAAATGAACTATGTTGTTAAATGAAAAAAGTTGTAGAAGAATATGCATTGTATCATCTCACTTTGAAAATATACATATACATGTACGCATTAAAGGGTCTGAAAAGATATTTGCTAAAATGTTAACAGCATTTTTCTATAGGAGGTGAGATTTGGAGCAATTATATTATTTTGCATATCTGTACTTTCTGATTTTTCCACAATGAGCATGTAGTATCTGTATAATTTTTTCAGGGAATAAATAATAATGTTCACAATATGTATTCAATGAAAACATTATAAAACAGTATGTATAGTATGACACAATATTTGTAAAAAAAGAAAAATATATATGAATCTATCTATGTATGTATATATATATATGCATAAGAAAGCTAGAAGGACATACACTAAAATGTTAATAGTAGTTATTTATGGGTAGTGGGATTATGGGTGATTATTTTTTCTTTTTGCTTTTCTGTGTTTTCTAATTTTTCTACAATGAATATGTATTACTTGTGTAATAAAAAATAATAATAAAAGTTTTAAAAAAAAGAAGGAAAAAGTGAAATAGTGCCCTGGTCCTACACATGCCCTCGCCTCACTCCCTTGACATATTCCTTGTCATCAAAATGCGGGCAGTGGAAAGACAGAGAGGAAACACCAGGGCACCTTAACTTTTGAAGACAGAAGAAGCAGACAAAGTGGGTGGGGAAGAAAGAAAGAGGGAAATAGGAAGGAAAGAAGGAAGGAATGGAGGAAGGGTGGAAGGGAGAGAAGAAAGAATTAAGTGAAAAGTGAACTCAGTGGAAGAAGGATTAAAACAGTTTTTGGATACTTTCTCACTAGCAATAGCGAAGTCTCAAAATTTTGCTGTTTTCCTAATTATGGCCAAAAAAATATATTGAGTTAAATAATGTTATTTTCTAATAAGAGGCGATGGTACACATGTCTGGAGAGACATGTGGGAATTAAATTCTGGCAGGAATGCATCCCAAGAAGTTTTTCAAAGGGAAAAATATTGAGTCTAGCTAGTTGTAAAGGACATGTAACAGAGCCTGGAGTTAACACACAGACTTTGTCTGAATCTCAGATGGGCTGCAACAAGTATACACTGTGGCTAGTAATCTGATATCTGATATCCATTCTCTCCTTTTCTCCTTTAGTATCAGAAGTCCCAAATTTCAGCGAGACACTGGCCACCGGAAATAAATACTTCATTTCCCAGGCTCCTTTGTTTGTGGATGTGGCAATACAGCTGAATTTTAGCCAATAGGATATGAATGAAATTGTGTGATTTCCAAGTAACATCCCTAAAATAAGAGGCATGCATTTCTGTGTTCTTCCTCCCTTCCCACTAGGCTGCAAGGAGAACATGAGGGTGGAAGCTGAAACCACAGTCTTGGACTCAGAAATGGACACTACATGAGAATGACAGAAGCGCCTTGGGAGAGGTCACCTACCTCATATTTGTGTCTGTTTAACTAATTAATAAGTTCTATCTCACTTAAGACATTAATAGCATGAATCTTTATACAGAATTTACTCACTGAATTAACTTTTGTCAGCCTAAGTTTCCTGAGGTTAAAATGGAAATAATTTATCTATATCACAAAAGGTTCAATCAAATGACTGTGCAATTACTTGTTTAGATCAAAGCTCTTTTATGAGAAAAATCAAACCAAACACTGCATGATACTATGTTGCAGAACAACAGACAAAGGGAAATCTTTGAAATAAACAGTGCTTGTAAATCAAATGATCGGTTGATTTCCATTTGGAAAAAAAATTAAACTCCACCCTTGCCTCACTCCAACTTGATTATTAATCAAAAAGTAAAAGGTAAAACAATAAAGCTTCCAGAAGATAACACAAGAGAGTATCTTCATACAGAGTTGTGAAATAGTTCCTAACAGACAGAAAACAGGATGGAAAACTGTTGAATGTTATCTGCTATCATACTCTATGATCCAATGCTTTGACCCCTAGGTAGAGACTCAAGAGAAACACGTGTCTATATTCAAAGATGGGTAAAAAGGTATTATCTGTAATAGCCAAAACCCATAAACAATTCAGCTAAGTAACTGAAAAGTAAATTGTATTATATTGATACAATCAAATACTATAGAGCAATAAAAAAGAAATGAACTCCAGTATAGCTATATCCAACCAGGTGAAAGAATAAAACCATGACAGCGCTGAATAAACAAATCCAGGTACATTCTGCCATTAGCAGCCAACATCCAACAATAGCTGAGAGGTAGATGCTGAGGTTCAGTTCAATGCATGTGGGCAGGCACCAGAACACCTACTACACCTCCAGCCCTGCTCAGATCCACTCCCCTCCAGCCCTGCTCAGATCCACTCCCTTCTCATACTGACCTGCTCCATCCAAGTATAGCTTCCTCTGGATTCTGTTATCACAATTCACACACTCAAATAGGATTGTGGACAAAGCACAGCCCCCAGTTAGACTATTGGTCTCAAGATTATCTGCAGCTAATCCCATCTCATCTCTCTTCTCTACCCCCCATTCTAGAGCCCCTTCACCTTGGTCCAGCATTTCAGAGTTGCCTGGCATAATGACCCAGATCCTCACTCCTAGTGGCCTGAGACCCCAGTCACCAGGCCCTTCAGTAGTTACTGTACTTGCTCATTTACAGTTAAACTTAAAAAACCCAAGAGCTTACCAAGAGGTGACCCATTCCCCTTAGTGACAAACGTATTCCTCTGTGCCCTCATTATGTCACAGTCAACCTCCTTCTTCATGATGATCAATTAGGGCCAATAATCTCTGTCAGTGTAGTAACTGTAATTCGTCTAAGAGTTTTTCTGGCATGAGGAACTTGAAGTGACCTGGTAGCAGTGGTAGCTTAGAGTTTAGTGGGATTCTTATTTCATCTGCTCTGTGACCCAGGACTTCTAGACACACAGATTTTAGACCCCAGATAGGAAGCACCAATTCCTCAGTAGATCACTGGGACCACACCTACTTTCACCCTTAGATTTTTGGACCCCTATATTCTATGTATTTGTGACTCAGAACCAAATAGTGACCATTGAGCTTCCAAGTATGGTACACCCAATGCTGAAGGGTGTCCTTTGCTTTAAGAGGCCATGCTGTCACTTCAGTAGAGTGGCAACTTCTGTTTGGTGGAGTGTGTATAGGAACAGTGGATCCTGGGTGTCTCACTGATGCACCTGCTTTGCTATTAAATGGGGCCTTTGGTCTGAGGCAGTGTCATACCAGAATCCCATTTGGGTAGAGCAGATACTCTCTGAGTCCCTAGATACTGGTGCTAGCTGCAGTCCTGCAGATGGTAATGGCAAACCCACATCCAGAAATCAGGTTAGTCCCAGTCAGGCTGGTGTAGTAAGGAATGCTATTTTATCAAGGGCATAATGTAAGCTTCTGTTGCCAACAGGCTGGACATTCAACAGTGGCTGTGAATAAATTCATCTTGGTGACAAAAGCCTGTATTAGTTTTTTATTGCCACTGCTGTAATAAATTACCACAAACTTAGTGGCTTAAATCAACACAAATTTATCACTTACAATTCTGGAAGTATGAAATCAGTTTCACTGGTCTAAAATCAAGGGGTTGGTAGGTCTACTTCCTTCTGGAGGCTCTGGGGGAGAATCTCTTTCCTTTCCTTATTTTCTATTTCTTAGTCTTCTGGGTCCCTCTTATGTGGAAGCCTTGTTAGATTAGGCTCGCCCAGATAACCCAGGATAATTTTCTCATCTCAAGATCCTTAACATAATTAGATCTTCAAATTCCCTTTTCCAGGTAAAGTAACATGTATACATTCCAGGGATTAAGATGTGAACATCTTTGGGGGACCATTACTCTGTCTACTAAAAAACCAATGCATTCAGAGCCTCCATCTCTTCCAGGAACTGCATTTTGAATAGTGTATCATTCTCTGCTGCAGATAGCAATGGTGCTCTAGAATCTAAGCATCCATGCCATACAGTCTTCTTGGAGTGTGTCAGTCTTCATACCACCCTTTTATATCCAGATACCTGTAACATCATGGGTTCTGCCAGATGATATAGCCCAAGTGATAGGACTTCTTATGCTGAAGCCTAAACCCACTGCAGAGCACCTTCCTGCTCTGGAATCCACTCAAAACTAGAATTCTTAGCATTACCCAATACGTGGGTCAGAGGTCTATTGCCAAATGTGAAATATGCTGCCACCAAAGCCTGAAGAAGCCAACCAACCCTCACATTTGTTTCTTTATGGTAAGAGGTGCAAGGGACAATAACTTGTTTTCACTTGGGGTGGAACGTCCCAGGATGCCCCAGACCACTGGACTCCTAAAAATTATTGATGTTCAGGCCTCTCTTAATCTTTGTAAGATTTACCTCCTACCCTCTGGAGTTCATGTGTCTTACCAAGGCATTCAGAATACTCATTACTTTAGGTTCACAAAGTCCAGGTAACATGATGGTGTCAACTTAGTGAGCAAATGTGATGTTCCCTAGAACTAACACTCAGATCAATAGGAATAGACTATGCTGTTGTGAAACATGGTAAGACCTTCTAGGGAAGGGACAAAGAAACTTGGTTTCAAAAAAACCATCTATGGACAAGGATTTATGCTAAGCCCCAGGTACGCTTAATGATTAAAGTAAATATTGTAACATGAGGACATAGAGTGACATAGACAAGGGAGGTTTATGAAAGACAAAGAAGGGTGGTCCTTTTTTAAATTACTTATTGAATTATTACATTTATAGGTATACAACAATCATCACAACAAAATTTTACAGCATTTCCATCCCATACCCTCAGTGCATCCCTCCACCCTCAACCTGCAGAGAAGGGTGGTTCTAAAAGGTCATCTGAGGACATTGAATTGGGATATATCCCAGGTTCACTGCTGCTAAGTGATAATATTATATAGTAACAGGTTCTATTGTCTATGTTCTCATTGTGAGATGAAAGCCCATAAAAACGTGGCATAATTTATAATACTGCCTGTGTACTTAATAGTTTATGAAACTCATCCTGGGCTTTTAGGGGTTTCCTCTCTACCTGCCCTAAGAAAAACCTCTGCTAGGGACACTTAAGGATAATTTTTTTTGAAAGAAAAAGGTAGTAACCTTTATTGGGGACCTACAGCATCTCTAGAATCCCTATTATACTCTCCAAACTTCTTGTATCTTTTCCATGGTCCTCCTAATATCTATTTCTCCCACACCAGCGGTACCACATGAGTCAGTGGAACCCCTCCTACCTAAATCCTGTCCAAATTCACAAGACTTGAAGGTTTTAGCAATTGAACTGCTATAACATCACAGGGCACAGTGCTCCACCCACCATCAGGGCTAGGAACGTCACTGCCATCTGTTTGGTGAATAACCCCATCCTTAGAGTCAGCTTCCCAGGACCATTTCTAATACCCAGTGTCTTAAGTTAGGTTGCATAGAAGTAGATCCTAAGATAAGGACTTGTGAGCATGTGATTTTTTGGGGGGGTAGAACATTCCAGCATCCCCCAGACAACTGGACTCCTAAAGCATTTGAAGGGATGCTCTTTCAGAAAAGACCAGGAAAGAGGTAAGGAAGCTGGATGGGAAAGAAGAAAGAGTTGGGTAATGATGTTGTCTCAGGTAAAACCTAAGCTGTCAGGGGTGGGAGAATGAAGATCAAAAGCTTGAACTGCATTGCCTAATGGTGCCTCCTGATTCAAGGAGTCCAGCTTCTTATCCTGGTATTCATCCTCATTGGTATGGGCCACCTGGCAAGGGACTGCACAGAGTAACCTCTGGAGAAAATTGGCTCATTACCCAAGGGTAGTTCTCTGTGAACCGTCAGCAGCCAGGGAAAGAAGTTTCATGGCCAGGGAAGAAGATCTGAGCAAGGTACCAATAGCATCTTCTATAGTCCCCTTTCACTGGGATTTTTACACAATCATCCTATTTAAATATAGCACTCCCCAGCTTCCTTTATTGATTTATTTTTCTCCAGAGAGTTTATCAGCATCTGACATTTTCTTATTTTTTACTCATCTCTCCCTTGATTAGAATGTAAGCTCCATGAAGGTAGGGTTTTGGGGGGTTTGTTTGTTTGTTTGTTTGTTTTGCTTTTTAGGGCCGTACCTGTGGCATATGGAGGTTCCCAGGCTAGGGGTCTAGTCAGAGCTGTAGCTGCTGGCCTACACAACAGCCACAGCAACTCGGGATCCGAACCACGTCTGCGACCTACATCACAGCTCACAGAAATGCCACAGCTCACAGCAACGCTACAGCTCACAGCAACGCTGGATCCTTAACCCAGTGAGAAAGGCCAGGGATCGAACCCGCATCCTCATGGTTCCTAGTCAGATTCGTTTCCACTGCGCCACGATGGGAACTCTGGCAGGGTTTATTTGTCTGATTTTCATCACTGCCTAGAAGAGTGACTGGCACATAGCCATCCCTGAATAACTATTTTGAATGAGTAGTTTGTTAATATTACTGTGTGGTCATCTAGTGTGTTCAACAAATGGCTATCTTTTCAATTAACAAAATAATCATTCCCTACCCTGGGTTTTCCTAAGAGAATTGTACTCTCTAATTGGCAACTACCAATTTCGACAGTAAGGTTGAGACTGCCCGAGAAACTTAATTATGTATTCTTCTAAGTTCTTTAAGCTCTGTCTTCATCAATATATGTTAGGATAAAATAATGCAAGGCAATAAATTAATATAGATGTCGAAATAGCATTATTAAGTTACAAGATTACAGCGTTTGTGCCTCAGCTGTTAACTTTTGACTCGGCAAGAGAAACTTTTATAAGAAAAAAATTTCTATAAAACTCCACAGGATGAAATCTCCATTATAGCACTAAATGTAGGAAACCTACTTGGTGGAAAGTGCTCTGAGTTTGGCTTCACAGCATATGGTTTTTATTCTAGCTCTTGCATGACTGCAGAAGTTTACTTACTTCTCATTCTGGGTCGCTGAGTTCAAGTCACTTCATCTGTAAAGTGGAATGCTGTGCCTGTGGAAAAGCCATCACAAACCCATCCACTGCACTAAATATCTGACAGGGAAGAGAGAAAAAATAACTAACTAAACCATGCAGAATGGTTTTCTCATAAAGGATTTGTTCCAATCTAATTCCATTTTTTTAAATTTTCTCTACTCTCCTAAAAAATCCATCTCCTAGCAAAGTGCATTGTTTATCTCTGAGGGTTCCATTTATCTCTTATTGTTATCAAAATTTATTCTCCATATGGATAAAGAGAGGCACCTTCCTCCCAAGTTAGGGATAGAATGGGGCCAATGTTCATGTTGACCCAACTGTTCAGAACCCCAATTGTGGCACCTGATCCAAGCTGTCCCTTTCATCTCCTCCCATTACCCACTGTACTTATAGCTCCTCCCCTTTGCCTCTCCTGATTCAGAAATCACTTCTGTGTTTTATTTTCTCACAGATTTAAGGGATATTTCTGCACATCCATGAGTTTCTAAAATGCTGATGAAACTTCATACCTCTCCAAATTTTGATCCATGTGTTTTTGTTTTTTTGTTTTTTGCTTTTTAGGGCTGCACCTGCAGCATATGGAGGTTCCCAGACAAGGGGTCGAATCAGAGCTGCAGCCGCAAGCCTATGACACAGCCATAGCAACACCAGATCTGAGCTGTGTCTGTGACCCACACTGTAACTCATGGCAATGCTGGATCATTAACCCACTGAGTGAGGCTAGGGATCAAATCTTCACCCCCATGGATACTAGCTGGATTTGTTACCACTAAGCCACAATAGGAACTCCCATGAAATTTTATTTTTGCTACATATTGTTATGATGAGTCTGTCACTGAGCTGGGAATATTGTATGACTTGTTAAAGAGCTAGAGTCACCTTTAAATAAAAGGTAAGAGGCTTAAAAATATCAAATTGGAAGACCGTGCTTAATAAACACACAGTTGTTTTGCTTCATGAATACATAACAGAGTATTATTATGGCAGTGAACAGTTCTACTAAAAACTGGCACAACGATAAAGGGAGATAGAAGTGAATTGTTCAAAAACTCTTATGCAACAAAATCTTATAGTTAGAACCTGGATACATTTACCCTGGAATGAAGCCATCAGTCAAAAACTGCCACTCAGCGCCAGGTTTAACTACACATTGTTAACCATAAATAGACAGACAAGGTTCCTCAGACACTGAGAATAGTTTACAACTTAAAAGATAAAGGCTGCCATAAAACAAAGGAATAAATTAGAAACAGTGACACTGGAGAAAATAGAAATAGTCCTAATTACATTCAAAGAAATTTGAAAGGATATTATATCCCCATCAAACAAATAGAGGATATCCTGAAAAAGGAAAAATTGGAGAGGAAAAAGGAAAAATTAGGGAGTTAAAAGGAGCTAATGAAAATTCAAATCGATGGATAAAATAAAATTCAAAAAGAAATTTAATGACACACTAACAAATCAAAGATAAGCTATAAAAAAGAAAATACAGCCAGACCAAGGGGATATTATCCCAGGAATGCATAACTGATTGAATTTTCAAGAATAAATCAATGTTATTCCCCATAACCAGAAACAAAAGAAGATAAACCATATGATATTATTTGTAGACTTATTGATGATGGCCATTCCAGCTGGTGTAAAGTGGTACAATATATGCTGGAGAGGGTGTGGAGAAAAGAGAACACCCTTAGATTGCTGGTGAAAATGTAAATTGGTACAACCACTATGGAAAACAGTATGGCGGTACCTCAAAAAACTAAAAACAACTACCATATGATCCAGTAATCCCATTCCTGGGCATCTATCCAGAGAAAATCTTAATTTGAAAAGATACATGCAACCCAATGTTCATCGCAGCACTATTTACAATAGCCAAGACATGGAAGTAACCTAAATGTCCATTGGCAGAGGAATGGATAAAGAAGATGTGGTACATATATACAAGGGATTATTAATCAGCCACAAAAAAGAATGAAATAATGCCATTTATATCAACATGAATGGATCTGGAAATTATCATATTAAGTGAAGTTAGAAAATGAAACAAACATCATATGATATCACTAATACATGGAATCTAAAAAGGGCACAAATGAACTCATTTGCAGAACAGAAACAGAATCATACACTTTGAAAAACTTATCATCACCAAAGGAGACAGATGGGGTCGAGAGGGATGGACTAGGGGTTTGGAATTGCTATATTCACACTGAGGTATATGGAATGATTGGCCATCAGGGACCTGCTGTATAGGACAGAGAACCAAATGTTTTGTGATAACCTATGTGGGAAAAGAATCTGAAAGACAATGGATGTGTGTATATGTATTAATTAATCATTCTTTTGTACAGTAGAAATTATCACAATCTTCTAAATCAACTATACTTCAATAAAACTTTAAAAAGGGGGGAAAAACCATTTGCTAACCTCAACGTGGAGGGGGTGATGTGATAAAATTCACCATTCACTCATGATTTTTAAAAAATCTCTCAGCAAACTAGGAATTAAGAGAAATTCCCATAAAAAAATAAGGAGCATCTTAAAAAAAAAAACCCTACAGCTAACATTATTCTTAATGGTAAGAGACTGAATGCTTTCTCCTTGAGAAGAAAAAAGAGGTAAGAATGCTTACTCTTGCAAAAATTGTACTGAAGGTATAAGACAATAAATAGCAAATGTTGGCTAGGATGTGAGAAGCTGGAATACTAATACATTGCTAGTAGGAATGTAAAATGGTACAGCTGTTTTATAAAACAGTGTGACTATTGCTCAGAAGGTTAAACATGGTGTTACCAATGGCCCAGAAATTTCACTCCTAGTTATATACCCAACAGAAATGAAAACCTAAGTCCATACAAAAATCAATAAACCAGCATTCATAGTGGCATTATTCATAATAGCCTAAGCATATTTTTTAAAATATCAATCAATTGATGAATGGATGAATAAAGTATATGTATAGCCATATGATGAAACATTATTTGGCAGTAAAACAATTTCAAGTATAGATACATACTACAATTTACATAAACTTTGAAAACATTATGCTAAGTGAAAGACCTTAGTCACAAAATACCACATATTGTATGATTTAATTTATATGAAATGTCCAGAATAGGTAAATCTATAAAGACATAGACTGCTGTTGCCTAGAGCTGACAAATTGGAAAAGAAATGGGGAGTGAGTACTGATGGCTATTGGGTTTCTTCTGAGAGTGACAAAAATGTTCCTCATTGATTGTGATGATGATGACTGCAAAACTTTGAATACACTAAAAACCACTAAATTTGATTTTTTTTTACTTTCAAAGTTTTATTTATTTATTTATTTTTGCCTGAAATGTTTTCTTTCTTTTATTCTATTTTTATATATAATGATTTTTATTCTTTTCCGTGATAGCTGGTTTACATTGTTCTGTCAATTTTCTGCTGTACAGCATGGTGACCCAGTTACACATACATGTATACATTCTTTTTTCTCACGTTATCGTGCTCCATCATAAGTGACTAAACATAGCTCCCAGTGCTACACAGCAGGATCTCATTGCTAGTCCATTCCAAAGGCAATAGTCTGAATCTATTAAGCCCAAGCTCCCAATCCATCCCACTCCCTCCCCCTCTCCCTCTATTTTAAATAGTTAAATTTTATGGCATGTGAATTATATCTCAATAAAGGTCTTATTTCTTTCAAATGTACTGATGATTCCAGTCAGTGAAACAAAGAAGAAAACTAAAAGCATACAGATTGAAAAGGAAGAAATAAAACTTCTCTATTTGCAAATAAAATTAAAATTTTGAAAAGTATCATTTAAAATAACATGAAAACAGAAATATATGTTAAACATTACAAAATATGTGTAATCTCTATATATTGAAAACTTCAAAAACTGATTAAAGAAGTCAAAGATGATCTACATAAATGGAGAAATATGCCATGTTTACGACTGGAAGATTTAATATCATTAAAAGATAATTCTTCCCAAACTGATTTATAGATTAAATGCAATTCAAATCAAAATCCCAGAAGTTTTTATATAAATTGACAACTTGATTCTCATTTATATGGAAAAGCATAGGAGCTAGAATTACAAAAATAGTTTTGGAAAAGAAAAACAAAATTGGAAAACTAGAAGTGGGAGGAAGATGGCAGAGGAGTAGGATGTGGTGCTCACCTTCTACCACAAACACATCAAAAAAAAATCTACATGTAGAACAATTCATACAGAACATCTACTGAATACTGGCAGAAGACCTCAGACTTCCAAAAAGGGCACATAACTGGGTAGAACAAAGGGAGAAAAAAGAGAGAAAAGGGAATCAGGACAGAACCAGCACTCCTGAGCGGCAGCTGTGAAAGAGGAAAGGAATCTGCACCCTGGGAGGCATGTAACTGATGGAGCAAGAGCCTCAAATCCTCAGAGAAAAGCACAGCTGATGGTCTGAGGAGGGCAAGGCAGACAGTTGCACAGACCATTGGTACCACTGCTGGGCGTCCCTTAGCAGGTACTGAGATTCTTGGGCTATGGAGGTCAGTTCTAGGGACAGGACCAAGGTTGGCTGTGTGGAAGCAGCCTGAGGGTCTGGAGAGTGGTATACCACAGTCAAGTGAACCCAGAAGAAGGGCTGGGCCTGCAAGAGAAGCAAAGTGCCACTGTTCGGGAGTGTGGGGGTTGTGGAGGGTTGGAACTCCCATAGGAACTTCTTTCTCTGAGCATGCAGGTTCTCAGGCAGTGAGGCACCTCTTGAACAGGCTACAGGGTGAGTAAAAACCACCACAGCCATCTCAGACTCCAGAGGTGAGCATGGTATGCCACCACTAAGTGTCCCATGACCAGTCTCCTCAAGGGTAGCTGCCACAGAGAGACCTCCAACCAGGTGCCTCCATTGCCCTCACCTTCTTGGGAACACACAGGCCCTGCCTTGCTGCTGCTATTAAGGACTTTGAATGCCACCTGCATCTCCCTGAGGGTCAATGCCACTGCCAAGGGCCCTGAAACCAGGGCCAGTTGCCACGCCCACCACCTTCTGGGTCACTGCCATTGCCAAGGGCACAGTGACCAGATGCTCCCTGTGGTCACCACCCATTGCCCCCACCTCCCTGGAAACACATGCACGCACTACACCTTCACACCCCCATCAAGAGGATGATAGCTTGCACACACTGAGAAAAGAGATAGCAAGCGTCCAAACCAAAAACAGCTAACCAGAGATGCTCCTGCATAAAAATAGCCCTCCAAAACAACTATAGATAATTGTTTTCCCTAAACTCACAGAGTAAGAAAATTTTAAGCAAAATTAAGATGCACAGAAACCATTCCCAGTTAACAGAACAGGAGAATTCCCCTGAAGGAGCAAACAATGAAACAGATCTCTGCAGTCTAACAGACACCAAGTTCAAAAAGGAGATAATGAAAATACAGAAGGAATTACGAACAGATATCAACAGAAATGCAGATTACTTTTAAAACGAAGTAGTAACTATAAGGAAGAGCCGAGAAAAATTAGAAAATCCATTTGCAGAGATGAAAGCTGAGTTAAAGGCATTGAATAGCAGAATGAATAATGCAGAGGAACAAATGAGTAACTTGGAAGAGAGAATAATGGAAATTACCCAATTAGGAGAGCAGAAAGAAAGCCAAATTGAAAAGACATAAATGAAAGCAATATAAGAGATCTATGGGATAATATAAAGTGTGCCAATATATGCATAGTAGGGATTCCAGAAGGAGAAGAAAAAGAAAAGAGGATTGAAAAGATATTTGAAGAAATTATGGCTGAGAAATTTCCAGATCTAAAGGAAACAAATATCAAGATACAGGAAGCACCAAACAAGTTGAACCCAAACAGACCTACACCAAGACATATTATAATAAAAATTGGAAAAAGTTAAAAATAAAGAGGATTCTAAAGGCAGCAAGAGAAAAACAAAGTGTTAATTATAAAGGAACTGCCTAAGTGTATCAGCTTATTTCTCTATAGAAACACTATGGGGAAAAAGAGAGTGGCAAGATATATTCAAAGTTCTTTTCTAAATGGGAAAAATTTGCATCTTGGAATAGTCTACCCAGCAAGAATATCATTTAAAATAGAAGGAGAAATAAAGACTTTCTCAGACAAATGAACACTAAAAGAATATGGCAATACTAAACCCATTCTAAGAGAAATATTGAAAGGTCTTCACTTAATAGGAAACAAATAAGAAAAGAGAGAATGGAGGAAATCACAATTGGAAAGTAATCACTTAAATAAGCCACTATACAGATCAAAAAGAAAAAAATCCTATTTGTGAAAGTGATGTTAAACACAAAGAACAACAAAAGGATCAACATGAAGATGTAAAAAAGAACATGAAAATCATAAACTGTGGGGAAGAAGAGTAAGAAAATATAACCCTTTTTTTTTAGAATATTTTTGAGCCAGTAAGACTACCTGTCTAAAGCAAGCAGATATAGGAAGAGTTTAATTGAAAAACAGGGCAACTGCAAATCAAAACCAAGCAATACATTCACAAAAACCAAAAAGAAGAGGACACAAGCATAAAATAAAAGGAAATCATCCAACCAAAGCAAGAAAAAGAGAAGAACAAATGAGAAACACAGAATCAACAGGAAAACAGGTTTAAAATGGCAATAAAGGGAGTTCCCATTGTGACTCAGTGGGTTATGAACCTGACTAGTATCCATAAGGATGAGGATTTGGTCCCTGGCCTCACTCAGTGGGTTGAGGATCCATCATTTCCATGAGCTGTGGTGTAGGTTGCAGACATGGCTCAGATCCTAAGATCCCATGACTGTGGCATAGACCAGCAGCTTAAGCTCTGATTTGACCCCTAGCCTGGGAACTTCCCTATGCTGCAGGTGTAGCCCTGAAAAAGAAAAAAAAACAACAAATACATATTTATCAATAATTACCTTAAATGTCAACGGACTGAATGCTCCAATCAAAAGACGTAGAGTGGCAGACTGCATTAAAAAAGAAAAAGAGCCTACAACATGCTGCTTACAAGAGTCTCACTTTAGGGCAAAGGACACATATAAGTTGAAAGTGAGAGGATGGAAAAAGATGTTTCATGGGAATGGAAATGGTAGGAAAGTGGGAATGGCAATACTTACATAGGATAAAATAGACTTTTAAACAAGCCCATAAAGAAAGATTTTAAAAAGGACACTATTCAATGATAAAAGGTTCAATTCAAGAAGAGGATATTGCACTCATCAATATATATTCCTCCTAATATTGGAGCACCCAAATACATACAACAAATACTAACAGACTTAAAAGGAGAAATTTATGGGAATACAATCATAGTAAGAGATTTTAACACCCCACTCACATCAATGGAGAGATCCTCTAGACAGAAAATCAATGAGGCAACAGAGATCCTAAATTACACAATAGAAAAGTTAGACTTACTTGATATTTTCAGGTCATTACGTTTAAGAAAAAGCAGAATATACATTCTTTTCAAGTACACCTGGAACATTCTCAAGGATTGACCACATACCGAGGCACAAAACTAACCTCAACAAATTTAAGAGTATAGAAATTATTTCAAGCATCTTGTCTGACTGCCATGGCATGAGGTTGTGGGTTCAATCCCTGGCCTTGTTCCATGGGTTAAGGATATGGAACTGCTATGAGCTATGGTGTACATTACAGATGCAGCTTGGACCTGGAGTTGCTGTGGCTGTGGCATAGGCCAGCAGCTGCAGCTCTGATTCAGTCCCTAGCCTGAGAACTTCCATATGCAAAAGGTTCAGCCCTTAAAAAACAAAACAAAAAAAAACAAAAAAAAACTTAAAACAAATTACAATGAAAACACAACCATTCAAAATCTACAGGGTGTGTCACAAAAGGAGCTCTTAGAGAGCTCTTAGGCCCATAACAGCAATACAGGCCTTCTTCAAAAAAGAAAAATCTCGAATCAACAATTTAACCTAACACCAAAAAGAATTTTAAAAAGAGGAAAAAACAAAACCTAAAGTCAACAGAAGAAAGGAAATCATAAAGATCAGAGAGGAAATCAATTAAATAGAGATTTAAAAAACAATAGAAAAATAATCAATAAAACCAAGAATTAATTCTTTGAAAGGGTAAACAAAATTGACAAACCTCTGGCCAGATTCACCAAAAATAAAGGATAGAGAACCCAATAAATAAAGTAAGAAATGAAAAAGGAGAAATCTCAACTGATACTGTGGAAATACAAAAAAAAAAAAAGCATAAGATAATACTGTGAGTTATATGCCAACAAATTTTCAACCTAGAAGAAATAGACAACTTTCTAGAAACATACAGTTCACCAAAACTGAATCAAAAACAGACTAATGGGACCTAATGAAACTTACAATCTTTTGGACAGCAAAGGAAATCATTTTTAAAAAAAGACAACCTACAGAATGCGATAAAATAGTTGCAAATGATGCAATTGACAAGGGCTTAATCTCCAAAATATACAAACAACTCATACAACTCAAAAACAAACAAACAAACAAAAAAACAATCCAACTGAAATTGGGCAGAAGATCTAAATAGAAATTTCTCCAAAGAAGACATGCAGATGGCCATCAGGCACATGAAAAAATGCTCAACATTATTAAGCATTAGAGAAATCCAGATCAAAACTACTATGAGGTACCACCTCACATTGGTTAGAATGGTTATCATCAGTAGGGCTGCAAATAAATGCTGGAGAGGGTATAGAGAGAAGGGAACCCGCCTACACTGCTGGTCAGAATGTAAATTGGTACAATCACTATGAAAAACATTATGGAGGTTCCTCAGAAAACAAAATATAGAACAACCATATGACCCAGCAATCCTACTCCTAGGCATATATCTGGACAAAACTACAATCAAAAAGATACATGCATCCATATGTTTACGGTAGCACTATTAATTACAGCCAAGAAATGGAAACAGCCTAAATATCCATCAACAGATGAATGGATTAAGGAGATGTGGTATATATACACAGTGGAATACTACTCAGCCATAAAGAGGAATGAAATAATGCCATTTGCAGCAACCTGGATGCAACTAGAGATTATTATACTAAGCGAAGTAAGTCAGAAAGAGAAACACAAATGCCATAAGATATCACTTGTATGTGGAATCTAAAATGTGGTACAAATCAATCTACCTACAGAGCAGAAACAGACTCACAGACTTGCAGTACAGATTTGTGGTTGCTAAGGGGGGGGGGAGAGAATGGAAAGACTGGAGGGTTGGGGTTAGTAGATGCAAACTTATACATTTAGAATAAATAAGCAATGAGGTCCTACTGTACAGCATAGGGAACTATAGTCAATCTCTTGGGATAGACCATGATGGAAGATAATGTAAGAAAGGGAATGTATATATATGTATGACTCAGTCACTTTGCTATACAGCAGAAATTGGCACAATATTGTAAATCAACTATACAATTAAAAAATAAACAAAATTGGAGAACCACACAAAATAAAGACTTATTAGCCGGCAGAAGTAATAAAGATGAGTAGTATTGGCAAAGTAACAGACACACATATAAATGGAATAGAGGAGTCCAGATACACACACACACACACACACACACACACAATCATGAGTCACCTGATTTCCAGCAAAGAAGCAGAGCCAATTCAATGGAGAATATAAAGTCCTTTCAAAAACTGATGCTGTACCCAAATGCAATGAATGACAAATACCTTACATTATACTCAAAATTAACTTAAAATTTAAAACACAAATGTAAAATCTAAAACTATAAAAACTTATAGAAAAAAATATAGAAGGAAATATTTGTGACTTGGGTTACGCAAAGACTTCTTAGATGTGACACAGAGCACAAATGTTGGAAGAAACATTGATATATTGAAATTCATCATAATTAAAAACTTCTGCCCTTTGGAAGACTGTTAAAAAAAATAATTCCCATTCCATCCCACTCTCTCCCCCTCCCCCACCTTGTGCCTTTGGAATGGATAAATTCCAGTGTTTTATATATATACCCAATGAGATCCTGCTATATAACACTGGGAACAATACCTAGTCACTTATGATGGAGCGTGATAATGAGAGAAAAAATAATGTGTACATGTATGTGTGACTGGGTCACCTTGCTGCACAGCAGAAAATTGACAGAACACTGTAAACCAGCTATAATGGAAAAAATTAAAATCACTGTTAAAAAATGAAAAAAACAAAAATCAAGCCACAGACTTGGAGAATTTGTAAAATACACATCGATAAAAGGTTGATATTCAGAACATAAAGGACTCGAAATTCAATTTGAAAAACCCAATTTTTTAAAATAGCAAAATACTGCTGAAATATTTCATCCAAAAAGTATACAGATGGCTAATAAACATACAAAAAGGAATGTTCAACATCACCTGTCGTTGAGAAAATGTAAAACCATAATGAGATCATACTACACCTATTAGATGGGGGCAACAGAGTAGAATTTATTATCACATATGGAGCACCTGGAACTCTACACATTGCTGATGGAAATGCAAAACAGCCCCTCCACTTTAAAGAACAGTATGGCACTTTCTTATCAGGTTAAACCATACACTTACCATTAACCGCATTCTGAAGCATTTACTCTAGAGAAGTGAAAATATGTCCACTCAAAAACTTGTATGTTAACACTTATAATGGCTCTCTTCTATTATAGCCAAAAACTGGAAATAAATGCCCACTGTATACCTAGTATTAATATGATGTTATATGTCAAATATATATCAAAAAATGAAAAATAAAAATGACTGGAACATGCAACAATATGGATAAATCTCAAAAGCATTATGCTAAGTGAAAGAAGCTAGATAAACAGCTACCCAATGGTTCTATTTATATGACATTGTGGAGAAGGCAAAACTCTAAGACAAAAAAGACATCAGCGGTTGCTAAGGGCTGAAGGAAAAGGGAGGCAACTGATTTTTGAAAGAACTTGAAGAGGATTTTGGAGGTAGATGAAATTTTCTATATCTTAACTGTGGTGATTATGTAACTCTGTATGGCATGTCAAAATTTAGAATATCACCCAAATAAGAGTGGATTTTTTTTACTCTTTATTTACCCAATATTCACAACTTTAGAAAACCTGCTAAAATGTCACTCATTTCTTTGCTGTATTACCTCAGTCTGAGGTTCAGTTCTCAGGCTTATAACTTCGAAACCAGACCGTCAGCAGTGTCAGAAGAATCCCTTTAACACAGTAAGAATCACATTTAGTTTAAAAGAATTGGTACATAAACTAGAATACCAATTTCTTTACTTGTAATGAGAAATGGAATTGCAGATGTTAATAGATAACCTAGGTTTTCTGGTTAGGTTTTTCTCTCCCTGAAATCATACTTCATGGGAAAAAATTATAATCAGATAGTTGAGCTATGAGCATAAAGTCAGAATAAGGAATGTTAGTTGTAACTTGAATACTTGAAAACATCAGGTTTAAACAGCCTGATCCACCCTTCTCCAGAAAAAGGAGTATTTCTGCCACCAGAACTAGGTTCAGGCTGAGACATCCTTTCCTCAGGACAGGCAGGGCTGAGCTCAGCTTTTTGGCTTCTGTGACTCTCATTTTCTTAATTATAGAAGGATGAAGTATGACCAACCTCACCTCTGACTGATAACTTCTCCTTCATAAATAATAATACCTTTAATTGGGTCCAAATTGAGTCTGGCTGACTTGGAAACATTTCTACCTCTTTAAGATGACATTGCTCTCTGTGCTGTAATTTATTATGAGCAATGTCATAGTTTAATTCTTAGGCAACTTCATTTCCAATTTCTTAGGGGCCTTTTCTTCATTTCCTTGTACCATCTACAAAGTAGAAATGGTTTGGTATGGAACCACTCCCTAAATTATTTTACAAAATAGAATCTTGAAGTTAACTTGCCATAATCCACAAAAAAATGACCCCCTATGGGGAGCAGCACATTATAGCAGAGAGCACTGGACTAAAATTCACAAGTTCTGGGTTTCAGTCCCAGTTCCACCTGCTATGTAGCACCAACAAGCCGTTGAGCTCTGTCTATAATTTCTTTGTCAGTCATTTCAAGACAATAAAATCTGTCCTGCTGATCTCCTAAACTATTGGCAAATTGTAATATTCTATACAAATGTAGCAGGCCACTGATACAACTTCACCAGGCAGTAGGGGAAAGCACGGTCATTCTAAAGAGTATTTTGATAATGTCCCCACATATTTGTGTGTACCATCCCTGACTGAGCAGTGCCTGCTTTCAAGCAGCTCATGGTTCAAGGGGCAGCCCTGAGAAGAATGTGTCCTTAACAGTAAGCATGCATTCAAATAATTAGAATCAACCTGCTTAACGGGGGGAAATGCTAGCTTGTAACCCTTAGCATGAGTGGTGGTTTTTGCTTTTTTTTTTAATAGTGATTTTTTTTCCATTATAGCTGGTTTACAGTGTTCTGAGTGTTGAGTATTCTCCTCTGCCTCTCCACATCTCTCTCCACTCTTCTCCAACCCACCCTGTGTCCCAGGAGGATGACTCACGTGAATTTTATCATTGGGCTCCCTTGGCCTTTGGCTTCCAAAGGTGTTCTATCAAAGGGGAGCTTCAGCAGGAGTGGGGAAGAAGGAGAAAGGAGAATGAAGACAGGGTGAATGTCACCCTGACTCTGTTCCCTCAGGGACACAGTGGGCTGCCTACATCCCTGACTGAACCGATGGCTCTCCTTGTGCAGCTCACTCTCTCTCTCTCCAGGTCCTGCTCCACAGGGGTGGTGACACCATCTCACCGTTAGTAGCCCTGAGAGGCCACACTATCTCTTGTGGTTTCCCCATACACTGTCCATACTTTATAAGTCCTTTTATTAAGCTCTCCTCAAATCAACCATCTGTTTCCTACAGATACAGTCACCTTGTATCTCGTATCCTATAGTTGATACCAACATGCTGAGGCTTTCATGTGAAAAGCAGCTCAAGACTTTCATTTTTTCAATAAACATTTACTGAGAGCCACTTTTGTGCCTGGCCTTAGGGAATTCAGCAGTGAACTACACAAATAAATCTTCTCCCACTCTCCTCAGATGGGTGACTAAGGAAGCCTTTCTCCAGGAGATAACATTGTGGCAGATTTCAGGACAATGTGACAAAAGCCAGACATACAAAGATATTTAGGAAAAACTTTCCATGCAAAGGGACAAACAAGAGTAATGACTCTTAGGCAAAAACAAGATTGACCTTTCAAGAGATAGATATAAACCCATGTGGTTCCAGCAAAGTGAATGAAAGGGAAAATAGTGGGAACGGTAGGAAATGGGAGGCTTTGTAGGTTGTGTTAAGGGATGTGATTCCAAATGTTATGGGCATCCCTTGTGGGTGGGGATGGGGAATGGTTGCATTTAGGAGTAACATGAGATCTGATTTACATTTTAAAGATTCAAAGTGTGAAAATAGACTATAAAGCAAGAGTGGCAGCAGAGACAAGTTATGAGATCATTAGAACATCTGAGGGAAGAGAACATGATAGCATGGATGAGGCTGGTGATCCTGGGAGATGAAGAGAAGTGACAATACTCAGAAAGTATCTGAATTTGCTTATGAGTTGGAAATGGCATGAGGGAAAAAGGAAGAAGCTGCTGCTAAAATTTCTGATCTCAGTTCCTCAATGCCATGTATTAAGACATAGAAGACTGGGTTTTTACACACTGGGGATGACTACGAGAATTAAGAATCTGTGTGTTTATTTGATACCCACATTGAGATGTTGAGGCGGCAACTGAGTATAAGCCTGGCTTTTAGGAAAGAGATGAGAGTTCAAGACACACATGTGTGAACCGCCCACATAGGGGACTGTTTGAGGATACCTGGGAAACTGTGTCTGGAGAAGATTAGAGACAGGGACTGAACCAGGAGGATTGGCTGGGGTTTAAAGCTCGGGGAAAAGAGGAACTAGCAAAGACATCCGAGAAAAAATGCCAGCAAGGAAGAAGGAAAAGGAGAGCGATGGGTGTTCAAGGACCCACCTGAGACTGAGAACCCCATCACCTAGGGAAAGGGTGTTTGAGAAAAATCAGTTGTGCTAAATATGGCTGAAAAGTGAAATAAGACAAAAGCTGAAAATTAAATCATCAAACTTGCCAACGTGTAGGATGTTGATGATTTCAGCACTGAATGATAGAAACAAAAGTAGGTTAATGACAAAATTGAAGGTTATGGAAAGGAGAGCACCAGTACAAACAACTACTTGAAGGAGTTTTGTTGTAAGGGGAGCAGCTGGAGGGTGAAATCAAGGAGGAGTTGTCATTTAGACAGAAGATCTTAAAACATGTCTATATGCTGATGGGATTTTTCTAGCAGAGAGAAAAAATTGATCATGTGTGAAAATGGGGAAGTAAGTAAAAGAACAAGGTTTTGAAGATGTAAGAAAGAATAAGCGCCACTCTAGAAGCAGAGGAGCAGCTCCCTTATTGGAGCGCAGACATGCTAAATTTTTTATTCTAAACTCATTTGTATGTTAGAACCCCTTGAGAATTTTTTAAAAAATAAAAAAGATGTTCCACACCAGATTAATTAATCCAGAATCGCTGGGAGTGGAATTTGGGCATCAGCATTTTAAAAATTTTCATTCATTCATTCATTCACATAGAAACAAAGATGATACGTACACGTAGAATCAGACATCAATGTCATCTCTCCTTTGTGCCGGAGATTTCCTATCTGCTTTTCCTGGACACCTTGTAGAGTCCCAGAGCCACTAAATTCCCAAGTTAGGTTTGGGAGCAGCAGACAGAAACCATCTGCCAAGACTCACTTCTAATGGCCCTTTCAGCTTTATCAGCCAATCATTCCAGGAGCCCCATCCATAGTCCTAGCTCTGTGACAGGTGTTAATAATCTTTGTTTATATGTGTTTATACACAATGGAATATTACTCAGCCATTAAAAGGAACAAAATACCAGCATTTTTAGCAACATGGATGGACCTAGAAATCATCATGCTAAGTGAAGTCAGCCATACAGTGAGACACCAACATCAAATGCTTTCACTGACATGTGGAATCTGAAAAAAGGATAGACTGTACTTCTTTGCAGAACAGATGCTGACTCACAAACACTGAAAAACTTATGGTCTCTGGAGGAGAGAGTTTGGAGGGTGGGGGGATGTGCTTGTGTTATGGGATGGAAATCCTGTGAAATTGGATTGTTATGATCATTATACAACTACAGATGTGATAAATTCATTTGAGTAATTAAAATAATAATAATATAAAAAATAATAATCATTGTTGACTCATTTCTTTATCATTGCCCTAATAACTAAAAAGCCTTTGGGCCCTACACCAGTGACCATAATCACTGTTTCTGATGTGGTTAAAACACTACATTGCTTTTTGAAAAACAATTTACTTGAACTACACAAGAGTAGTAGTTCAAAATATGTCCCAAAGATGGCAGTATAATAATACTTTGTGCTCCCCTGAACCTTCAAATATTTTTAACTCTGCTAAATTGTAAAGGATGTCAAGGAAAAATTTTATCATGAGAGACTAGGAAAAACAGAATTTTTGTTTTCTATTATTCTACTATTGCTACAGGTACCCATCTCCAAATGAATAATAGCACATCACACAGCTGCATAGTACTTTAAAATATGTAAAACACCATCATATGCATTATTTCTCTGAATCCTCACAACAAACCTGTACGATGATTATTTTCATTTTATATGTCATGAGGTACAGAGATTATTTATGGCTAATTTAAGGTCACTCAGCTAGTAAAGCAGCAGAACCAGTTTTACAAAGGCCAGAAGTCTTTCCTGCACACCTCTGCTTAACAAAAATAAACATCTACAGGTTTGTAATCTACTTTAAATGTCACAGGTTAATTATCATCCAGCAGAAATTTGGGGTTAAAATCATAGAATTTGGAGCTATGGTTGTCTTGATAAGTAGAGTGACCAATTCATCCTGGCTTGCCTAGGACTTCATCAGTTTTAGGACTGAAAGTCCCTCATCCATTGAGGTTCGCCCTCAATACCAAGCAAACCAGGGACCATTGGTGATGAATGTCCTGAATCACTTTGTCTGTTGGTTACGTTAACAGTCCAACAGGTCTGTTAAGCTCTGCGAAGTGGTGCCCAGAACCCTGCCTCGCACTTAATACTATTCATAAGGATTTGTGAAATTGTAATTCAGTGTTGCATTTTGTTTGGAAAAATTTCCTTTCTGCTGTTTCCTAGATAAGACATAATCTTTGGAGTCACTCTTGTTGATTCCAGACCCATTGGCTCAGCCCATTTTGGCATCATTTTCCACTCTGGTTGCTTCTAGTCTCAGCTTGATTCAAACATCCTTGAAGTTTTAATACTCTATTCAGAGGCTGCTTTGTGAAAGGGGGCAGCAAAGTGCAGGAGCTGAAAAGTACGGCGCATGGAAGAAAAGGACCTTCCTCTACTTCAACACACTGGAAGGATTTTTCCCCTTTCAAATATTTCACCTCTTCAGCAATGTTGCATGTATGACACACAAATGGTCAGTCTTTCACTACACCCTAAATGATCTTGGATATGTGAAGATTAACACACTCCTGAGAAAATAAAAGCAAAGTCAAATCTATCGGGAGTTGAAGTAGAAAGGGGTGTGTGTGTGTGTGTGTGTGTGTGTGTGTGTGAACATGCTCACATAGGACACACATAAATGTGGGGAAACAGTCCTGGACACAATGCCCCTGTACACCCCTGCACCTCCGCCTCATTCCGTCCTACTCCAGAAAGCAAAGTAAATTAAGTGGATTTGGAAAGCCAGGAAACTGGATGGCAAATATTTTGAACAAAGAAACAGACCCTATCATTAAAAAAAATAAAAAATAAAAACCTTCAGATTTGTGATCTGTATAATAACCGATATTAAAAATATCCGAGAAAATGTTATTCCAAAAAGCAGATGGAACATTGAGTAGCTTCTGTGAAAAGTGAATTGCTATGTTTAAACTACCTCCACAAATTTACTCAAACTAAAATAAAAAATCACTATAAAATTTAAAAAGTAAATGTAGGAGTTCCCGTCGTGGCTCAGTGGTTAATGAATCCGACTGGGAACCATGAGGTTGCGGGTTCAATCCCTGCCCTTGCTCAGTGGGTTAATGATCCAGCATTGCCGTGAGCTGTGGTGTAGGTTGCAGAGGCGGCTCGGATCCTGCGTTGCTGTGGCTCTGGGAACCTCCATATACCACGGGAACAGCCCAAGAAATGGCAAAAAGACAAAAAAAAAAGTAAATGTAGGGATTTTTATTTTAATTTATTTTTGCTTTTTAGGGCCTCAGCTGTAGCATATGGAAGTTCCCAGGCTAGGGGTCGAATCAGAGCTCAGCTGGCAGCCTATACCACAGCCACAGCAAAGCAAGATCTAAGGTGTGTCTGTGACCTATACCACAGCTCACAGCAATGCTGTGTTCTTAACCCACCGAATGAGGCCAGGAATTGAACTCGAATCCTCATGGATTAAAGTCGTGCTCATTACCACTGAGCCACAATGAGAACTTCCAATGTAGATTTTTTATTTTTCTAATCTTCACCCAACCTGAGATACTGTAATCAATTCAGCCCCAACAATTTCTTTTCGGTATTAACAGCCCATTTAGAGAAATGCTGTTTCACAAATGTCCCTCCCCAGTCTCATCACCAAGATGGCATTTGGATTTATTTCCTTGTGGGGATCTGTGACTTTCTCAGCAATGTGCTCCTTCCGGCCCATCACATTGGTGCCATGGGTCCATGAAGTCTATAGGTGATGAATTTGTGTGGGTTTCTTATCAGTCTGACTGGGGCCACATGTTCCCCTCTCCTGACTTGACCCCATTTTGGCCAATCATCCCTCATATATCCTCCTGAAATCTAGTAGTAATTCCTATTTTCTCTCCACAAAAAGCAGTCAGCCCTATACGTGTAACTGTGGTGAGGAAGAAGATTAGAGAGGAAATGTAATGAAGATGAATTTTTTTTACTTGTTTTTTGTTACTCAATTAATTTATTACATTTATACTTGTACAATGATCATCAGAATCCAATTTTATAGGATTTCCATCCCACAACCCCAGCACATCCCACAACCCCCCAAACTGTCTCCTTTGGAAACTGTAAGTTTTTCAATGTTTGTGAGTCAGCATCTGTTCTGCAAAGAAGTACAGTCTGTCCTTTTTTCAGATTCCACATGTCAGTGAAAGCATTTCACTTAGCATGATGATTTCTAGGTCCATCCATGTTGCTAAAAATGCTGGTATTTTGTTCCTTTTAATGGCTTAGTAATATTCCACTGTGTATATTTACCACATCTTCTTGATCCACTCCTCTGCCGATGGACATTTAGGTTGTTTCCATGTCTTGGCTATTGAAAATAGTGCTTCAGTGAACATCCGAGTGCATGCGTCTTTTTGAGTCATGGTTTTCTCTGGATAGATGCCCAGGAGTGGGATTCCTAGATCTATTCTAGTTTTCTGAGGAATCACCATACTGTTTTCCACAGTGGTTGCACCAATTTACAATCCCACCAACAGTGTAACAGGGTTCCCTTTTCTCCACACCCTCTTCAGCGCTTATTGTCTGTAGACTTTTTGATGACGGTCATTCTGGCTGGTGTAAGGTGGTACCTCATAGTGGTTTTGATTTGCATTTCTCTAATATTGAGTGATGTTGAACATCTTTTCATGTGTTTTTTGGCCATCTGTATGTCTTCTTTGGAGAACTGTCTGTTCATATCTTCTACCCATTTTTCCATGGGGTTATTTGTTTTTCTGGTATTGAGCTACAGAAGTTGTTTATAAATTTTAGAGATTAATCCCTTATCAGGTGTTCATTTGCAAAGATTTTCTCCCATTCTGTGGGTTGTCTTTTCATTTTGTTTAGGGTTTCCTTTGCTGTGCAGAAACTTTGAAGTTTGATTAGATTCCATTTGTTTATTTTTGTTTTTACCATCATTCCTCTAAGAGGTAGATCTGAGAAGATGTTGCTGTCATTTATGTCAGAGAGTGTATGGCCTTTGTTTTCCTCCAAGAGTTTTATAGTGTCTGGTCTTATATCTGGGTCTTTAATCCATTTGGAGTTTATTTTTGTGTATGGTGTTAGGGAATATTCTAATTTCATTCTTTTGCATGTGGCTGTCCAGTTTTCCCAGCACCATTTATTGAACAGGCTGTCTTTTCTCCATTGTATATTCTTGCCTCCTTTGTCAGAGATTAGTTGGCTGTAGGTGCATGAGTTTAATTCTGGACTTTCTATCCTGATCTATATTTCTATCTCTGTGCCAGTACCATATGGTTTTGATGACTATAGCTTTGTAGTATAGTCTGAGGTCAGGGAACCTGATTCCTCCAGCTCCATTTTTCTTTTTCAGGATGTCTTTGGATATTCTGGGTCTTCTGTGCTTCCAAACAAGCTTTAAAATATTTTGTTCTAGTTCTGTGAAAAATGCCATTGGTAATTTGATAGTGATTGCAGTGAATCTGTAGATTGCCTTGGGTAGTATAGTCATTTTGATAATATTGACTCTTCCAACCCAAGAGCATGGTATGTCTTTCCATCTGTTTGTGTCATCTTTAATTTCTTTCATCAGGTGTCTTATAGTTTTCAGAGTACAGGTCTTTTGTCCCTTTAGGTAGGTTTACTTCTAGGTATTTTATTATTTTGGATGCAGTGGTAAACGGGATTGCTTCCCTAATTTCTCTTTCTGATCTTTCATTGTTAGTATATAGAAATGCCATCAATTTCTGCATATTTTTTTTGTATCCTGTGACTTTGCCAAATTCATGGATGAGCTCTAACAGTTTTCTGGCAGAGTCTTTAGGATTCTCTAGGTATAGTATCATGTCATCTGCAAATAATGATAGTTTTACTTCTTCCTTTCCAATTGAGATTCCTTTTATTTCTTTTACTTCTCTGATTGCTGTGGCTAGGACTTCCAAATGTGTGTTGAATAGTAGTGGTGAGAGCAGACATCCTTGTCTTATTCCTGATCTCAGCAGGATTTCTTTCAGCTTTTCACCATTGAGAATGATGTTAACTGTAGGTTTGTCATATATGGCCTTTATTATGTTGAGGTAGCTTCTCTCTATGCCCACTTTCTGGAGGGTTTTTATCAGAAATGGGTGTTGGATTTTGTCAAAGGCTTTTTGTGCTTCTATTGAGAAGATCATATAGTTTTTATTCTTCAGTTTGTTAATGTGGTGCATCACACTGATGGATTTGTTGATATTGAAGAACACTTACATCCCTGGGATAAATCCCACTTGATCATGATGTACAATCCTTTTAGTGTACTGTTGGATTCAGTTTGCTAGCATTTTGTTGAGGAATTTTGCATTGATGTTCATCAGTGAAATTGACCCGTAATTTTCTTTTTTTGTGGTATCTTTGTCTGGTTTTGGTACCAAGGTGATGGTGGCCTCATGGAATCAGTTTGGGAGTGTCCTTTCCTCTGCAATTTTTTGGAATAGTTTCATACGGAGAGGTGATAGCTCTTCTCTAAATATTTGATAGAATTCGACTGTGAAGCCATCTGGTCCTGGACTTTTGTGTGTTGGTAGTTCTTTAATCTCAGTTTCAATTTCAGTACTTGTGATTGGTCTGTTCATCTTTTCTATTTCATCTTGGTTTAGTCTTGGAAGATTGTACTTTTCTAAGAATCTGTCCATTTCTTCTAGGTTTTCCATTTTATTGGCATAGAGTTGCATATGGCAGTCTCTTATGATCCTTTGTATTTCTGTGATGTCCATTGTTACTTCTCCTTTTTCATTTCTAATTTTATTGATTTGAGTCCTCTCTCTTTTTTTCTTTATAGGTCTGGCTGAAGGTTCATCAATTTTGTGGATCTTTTCAAAGAACAAGCTTTTTGTTTCACTGATCTTTTCTATGGTTTTCTTCATTTCTATATCATTGATTTCTGCTCTGATCTTTATGATTTCTTTCCTTCTACTAACTTTAGGTCTTGTCTGTTCTTCTCACTCGAGCTGCTTTAGATATAAAGTTAGCTTGTTTATTTGAGCTTTTTCTTGTTTCCTGAGGTGGGCTTGTGTTGCTCTAAACTTTCCTCTTAGAATGACTTTTGCTGCATCCCATAGGTTTTGGAGTATTGTATCTTTGTTGTCATTTGCTTCTAGGTATTTTTTAATTTCTTTGATTTCTTCAGTGATCCATTGGTTGTTTAGTAGCATGTTGTTGAGTCTCTACGTGTTTGTGCTTTTTGCAGTTTTTTTCTTGTTGTTGATTTCCAATCATATAGCATTGTTGTTGGAAAAGATGCTTGATATGATTTCAGTTTTCTTAAAGTTACCAAAGTTTAATTTGTAGCCCAGGATGTGATCAATCTTAGAGAATGTTCCATGTGCACTTGAGAAGAATGTGTATTCTGTTGCTTTTGGATGGAATGTCCTATAAATATTTATTATATGTTAATTTTTAACATATCAGCTGAAAACGTATTTTCTTCTCTCTTCTTCCCAGTAAATTAAGCTGTCAGACAGGAAGCCACTCTGTCATAATCACCCTAAAGAAGGGAGAAGGAGAAGAAACCCCTCTCAGGAGGAAGGGCATGATGGAAGTTCCAACAAGCCAGGAAACAGTGATGATCTGGGGTCTTTCAGCCTTCAGGAGATAATGGAAAAGGGAAGAGAACAGAAATTGGAAATGCAAGACTTGAGCTTTGTGCTGTCTGATTTCTGGTCTGATCTCACAGAGAAGATAGATCAGGAAGAAAGCCACAGACTTCAGAGAGGTACCAAACAACACTTACATGCACAATACAGGGGAAGAACTATGTGCACAGCCTCCTTCGTAACTAAAGGCAGCTGCTTTAGAGTAAAATTGGAAGGTCTGGGATTATGTAGTATTGGGGGGCTGTCTAAACTTTCTCAGTTCTTGGTGGCATGAAAAGTTCTAGTAGCCTCCATGTGGCTTGCAGGGGAACAAAAAGAAGCTGATATTCCTGGCTTGTAGCTTCTCTGGGTCATCCTACTGAAAGCATGCCCACGGGATAATGACCCAGGTCAAGAACCAAACGAGAGTCCACAGTCAGATCTCCAGTGAGTCAGGCAGCATCAACAATAGCTGATGTGGGGCTGAGGCAAAAGACTAGACTACTTCAAGAGAAACCAGACCATGGATTTTCCTGAAATGTCAGCAATAAATGGGATCCAGCAGAGGGGCCAGAGACAAGATGGACAAGGAAAATTCTTTCCACATAAGGACAAGGATCCACTCACAGATCAGAGCCCTCTCCTCTCCCTATTGCCACAAGAACATAATAAGGCCATGACTCCAGAAGCCATCTTTGTCAGGAATAAGACAGAAGGTGAAGAACTGTAAAAGAATAAACATCTACTGAAAAGGTATAAACTAAAAGGAGATAGTTGAAATCAGAATATAATGATAAATCTTTAATTTGTGTTCCCATGGCCTACACTATTCAATAGGGTAAAAATAGGGGATGGGAAGAGGGGAGGCTACTCATAAGGAAAATAGGATTTTTCTTGAAAAATAAAATAGCCACATTTTTTTTGCACTCTTGTGGATAGAATGCCATTCTACTGTAACAGTTAACAGAATGAAGTTTTTAGTGTATTTCTAATTCAGCAAATAGGTCTTTTGACGGGTTATTCAATCAGCTAATTGCAGTCCATAAATCACAGTTTGGAGAACTGGTACTCAGCACATTGGTTATTTTGATAAACTGCTGTTCAGTGAATTGATCAGTTTCAACTAACTGGTAAGAAAACACAAAGAATCTCCATTCCTGTGATGCTTATCTCGACTCTGTGTTGTCTTACCTTAAATTTTGCACTCATTGAAAACACTTTAAGATACATTTATATTGCTTTCATATCAGCACCTGCAGCTTCACTCTTTTGGCATAAACATGATATCTAATGAACCATGCATGTCTAGTCACAAATATGGTGTGAATTTCTCTCCCAATACCGTCCTAAGCATTTCCAGAACAATTCTAGGCATGATTAGAATGCAAAAGAGAAAAGAAGTGAAATGGGATGGGGAGGATGATGGGGAGGTTGAATGATAAAAATAACCAGGAAGCAACCTGCACTGATGCCATGAAAATTCACAGATTTTTCAGCTCTCTGCTGGGATTTGCATGCCTTGTGCTCACTTTGCCATAATCTTTCCTACTTTGAACCACTGTATAGTTCGACTCCACACAGAATTCTCTCTCACTGCTAAACTAGGTTGGTCCATGGTAGGTAATATTTTTTTCCAAGGTCTACTTTGCATAAGCTGAGACTTTTATTTCCCCAGGAGCACCTGTAGTAAGACATCCTTACAACTAAAATCATCCAATGTTATACTCTACAATGTGGAAGGCAAGCTCTCCCTGACTGGTCATTTTGATTCTTGCTCTCTCTGCTCCAATGCAATGCAAGCAAGTAGGTGCCATCAATGTCTCCCAGATGCCCTACATCACTTCTGCCATAAACTGTCTCATTCTCTGCTGTCCCGCCATGCCTACCTCCTGCTCAGTTCCTCCCTTTTCAAGGCATTCAGATTTCAACAACTGCATGAAACCTCATATCAACTATCTCAGCCCACACTAATCTCTCCATTTTGTGAATGTTTTCCTGAATCACCCATCTTGGCACTCAAACTACATTTGTTTCATATTTTACTTATTTTTGTCACTATGAACACCATACATTTCTTGAACTGAGGTTTTGTGTTGATATTTCAGCACCTCATTCTGTGATGAGGACATCAGCAAATACTCTAATAAAGTCTTATGGAACCGAATGGAATTTTCTACTGTAACTTAAACACTGTGCTCTGATTTAGAAATAATTGTGCTTGCTCATATGCTCAAAATAGACACCACAGCAAATCATTTAGTAGAAAGAATGCTTTCAAAAAGATTTTTGTAATGATGGGGAAAGAGGGTATTCAGAAATGGAACTGAATTTGTTCTTTGAAAAACAATGTTGGAACATAATATTCCTCAAATTTGTTGAACAAAGAATAGAGATCTAGTATTTGGATATTTTGGGGGTAAAATAAATTTAGGATCCGAGTGAGATAATAGAAGCAGAGATTAATTCACTTAAGAGGGAAAAAACTTAAAAATGCAAGACAAGAAAACAAAGAAATTATCTTCATATCACAATAAGTTACAAATTGAATATGAAGGAATTTTTAGAGTGAATATTATTTGGGGTAGAATGAATTAATCATGTATACTATTAAACTGGGATCTGAAAACAAAATAATTTTTGACAAAGAGTTCATACATAGGTCTATCTTTAAATTCAATCTACACCACAAATCTGCATATGTAGAGCCTACAGATATGGAGGGCCAATGGCACTGTGCCATTTTATATAAGGGAATTTAGCATCCATGGATTTGGGAACATGTGGGTGATCTGGAACAAATCTCTCTCAGATACCAAAGGAAGACTGTAGTAAGTTTCTTAAAATTTACTTAAATGAACTGAATATCAATTTGTTAGTTTACGCACATCTCAAGAATATATCTATTAAATACTTGTGGGCATTAAGACGCATTCTTTATGTCCTATTGCAGTTGGTTAATCTTTAAGGTATTAAATTTTCATGTGGGAGCCTCCTCATCCAGAGGTGTGGAAAAATTGGAGTTGAAAAGCAAATGCAATAAAGCTTTAAAAAAAAACAAAGTTTAAAGATTTTGTAAGCATGCTTTTACCTATATAACTACTATGATTATTTTTATGTATATGTAAATCAAAATGTTGCCATTAAATATTTATAAATAGAGTGATAAATACCAGAAGAAATGGCTAAAAGATTTGAAAATAGTACCTCTGTGCAGAGGAAAATAGAGGTGGAATAGGAGAGGGAACAACGGCTATTTGTTTTCATTGTAAGCTTCGTAATAGTAATTGATTTTTAAAATTATGTATCGCTTTGAAAAAATTAAAATTAAATGTTAACAATGATGCTGAGGAGCTGATTGGAGGTTTTGCAGACCTAGATGGAGCTTCTCATCTGGTGACCTTCACCCTGAGTGACTGAGTTGAGAGCCAGCTATAGAGATCATGTTTGCGACTGTTAATAAATGGAAATCTTTTCTCTGAAACTATTTTCCTGAAGTAAGTTAATATTGCCTATAGCTGACTAGTCAAAATTCCAGTATGAGCATATTTTTAGAGATATATAGATTACCATGGAATTAAACAAATTTTTCCTCTGAGAAGGAGCGATGAGGAATGAATACAAGTAAGTTGTCACTTTCCATCACAAGCCCATTTTAATCATGTGCATATACTGCCAGGAACCCTTTAAAAAGTAAAAGCTTAAATGACTAAATATAGTTCCCAGTGATATAGAGCAGGATCTTATTGTTTATCCATTCCAAAGGCAACAGTTTGCACCTATTAATCCCAAATTCCCAGTTCATCTCACTCTCTCCCCCTCCCCAGAACACCATAAACCAGCTATAATGGGAAAAAAATCATTAAAATAAAAAAAGTAAAAGCATTTTTGCTACAATCTATTATAAATCATATTCCAAATGTAAATAATCACTTTTCATAGGAATTGTTTTTACTTTCATATTTATTTCTCTCAAGTTACTGAGTCCACTGTTTTTCACACACTAAGTAATTGACAGGTGTTGAAAAAAATGCATGAACCTCGATATATATGTCTACTGCTTATTCTCCATGTGCCCTTCAGAATTACAGTCCAACTATAGCCACTCTGTTTGTTGGCTTCTGGTTGGCTCAGCCAATGGGAAGCCCTTCCAGAAGATCTGATGATGAGAAGAGTAAAAGGTCCAGGTATTTGCGCTTTCTTTTTTCCTTTCTCTCTCTGCTAGCACATATTTGGGCAGCAGCTATGTCCCCAACCCAAGTTCACAGCTCTTGCTAAGCAGGCCTTTTTCCTATAGCTTCAGACCTTGCCAGATTCCAGCAGCTTTTCCCTTTCCTTGTTCCTTAAAACCCAAGGTGGGTGACAGCTTCCTGCTCTTCCAAGCCCTGTATGCTTCACTATCTTCCCTTAATCCACACCCTTATAAGTAATCCTTCCTTTAAACTTCTATTTCTATTTTGGTTCTTCTTTTTGATTATTCTCCTATTTCCTGCTCTAACCTCCACAGATTCAACATGTCCCTAACATACTTAATCTATCCAATTTCAGTGACTCCTTAGGATACAAGACACTGGGCAAGGCAATGTGGGAGATACTGAAACTGAATCTTGCCCTTTAGTTGTTCAATACAGTGAGGAAAAAAGAGAAGACCTACAGCAATCAAATATTCAACATGCATCAATTTTATTCATCACAGATGGATGTAAAATGCTAAAATAGAATAATTGGTAGACTAAGGGAAACTTTAAAATTTTCTCTTTTTTCCATTTGCTGCTAAAAGAGCTCTTCAAAGAAGAGTGACTGAATGGCTGTATATCTGCCTTATCCTTTGTCCTACTAGGTCAGAATAATTACTTTAATAAACATGTTTCTGGACCTATAATTTATTTCAGTACATATCTTATATACATTTAAGATCTTTGAAGGTCTATGTGGAGCCACAAGAGATATAGCAAAAGGCTATATCCTTTAGTATTTATGAATGCATATTTTTTTTGTTAAAAATCAGAAACTACCAAGAGCTCTAGGATTTATAGAGTTAGATATTTCCTAGGACAGAAAGAATATATGTTTTCCTGATCCTGTTTCCTTTTGTTTACCCTCCTCAGCTTTGTCATATGGTTATATTTTTGTTGGGAGAAGATTGGAAGTTATAGACCAGGATTTTAAAAAATTATACATTGGGTAGTATAGCTTATCAGGTAAGGACAAGCTGCTTGGGTTCAATCTTGGTCCTATTACCTTAGATAAGCTATTTAGCATCTCCATTCTTCAGTTATCTGTAAAATGAGGATAAGAGCAGTACTTATAGGATCATAACAAAAATTAAATGAATTAACATGAGGAAAGAATTTACACAAGGTACATGTTATACAAGTATTAACTGTTGTCTTTTGGGAGCTTCTCTAGTCATTATGAAACCCTTTCTCTGAATTCAGCTTGGTCGGGCACATGGATTGACTTTCTTGATGTGAGGACTTCCATGTGGCCAACAGAACTCTTGAAATTCTACCAGTTAAATGCCTCTGTCTTAATTCATATTTCCCAAGATGAGTCCTGACTTGTGATACTATGAATCATAGCAGAATTTATTATTAACTTCAGAATTCTTTAAACTATAAGTTAAAGAGTGCTCAAAGGAGGAAGAAATTATCTGAATGGGGAGAGGGCAGGAAGGTAGGTATTGAGACGGGACATCAGTAGGACTTTGAGGAGGAGGAGAGAAAAAGTACATAAATTTCCTCTTAGGAAACCATTTTTAGTTACCTGATTGTGCTTGTATTTTGTTTATTACAGGGTACACTTTCTAAAAGCACTTAATCTTCCCAAGGACAGCACTAATAGGCTCTGACGTTCTCTATTTTGGAACAAAAAGAAAAAAAAAACAGAAAGAGAAAGAAAGACAAAGGTTATGTAACCATGTTACAAATTTAAATGCTTTGTGTTTATCTTTGTCAGAATTTCATTAAAGACTGCGAGTTCACAATAGTAGGTAGGTATTCATTGTGTGTGTGTGTGTGTGTGTGTGTGTGTGAAGTCCAGATTCCAGGCCTCCTCTCCCTGCTTCTAAGCCATGTCCTTCCAGTTTATTTAGGGGAAAGGAGGGTTTGTCTCCTACATGCCCTGAGTCATGCCACAGCCTTCTCTCTCTGCCTCTGTTAGTATCCCCATGAGCTATCATCCACTTTACTGCTAAGTGCTACCATGGCCTGTTGCCCCCTTGAAAGGAAGTTTCTACCCACTGCAGATGTCAGCAAATGGGTGATTCTAGGATGGGCATATTTGCTTTTCATTTCCCACATCACCAAACCACAAGGTTGTACTGGCAAATTAAATTTATGCTGAAGATCTAGAGTTATGGAGAGTTTACTTCATAACAATACAACTTATTGAAAATCAGATATCCTTGGTCTTAAATGTCTTTGGCTACTTCCCTGCTGGGAATTTTCTTCCTTCTCCTATCTTGCTGCTAAGTCTCTTCTCTCCTTCTCCCTGAAGCTTCTATCCTCCTAGATTCACCCTGGTATAAAATCTTTTTTCATTATTATGCAGATCAATTTGTCTATCTTTTTGTTTCTCCTTCCTCTTTAAATATATGCCCTTGACATGCTCATTAAGTCATTTTCCTAAACAAAGACATGAAAATAACTCTGAAGACAACTCTGGTGCCAGGTGATAATGGTAAATATACATGATGAGATAGAAAGGAATATCCTCACAAAGGAAAACTGTAATCAAGTATGAAAGGATTAGCCCAGATAGTTATTCCTTCATTGATGTGCTAGCAAATCTATAGAGAGTGGCAAAGTGGAAGAGTATTTTTGCTTGGTCAGGTTAGATAATGTCTTATATTCCCTAGAAATAGAATTAGGATAGAGATTACCATTCAATTATTTCTTTGAGAGAATGCCCTCAGAGTCCACTGTAGAGGAATGAGAAAAGTGGGCCGGGGGGACAGGGAAAACCCAGGCAAAGATGTGGGTTTGGTCAAAATTTAGCCCTACTCTGATACCACAGGGAACTCTGGAGCAAGAACACCACAGAGCTATCTTAACTGGATCTAAAGTGTCTACAGTTATACCTGCATATCAGACATTGACTGTGGGCCACCCTTGAGTGGCAGGTATAACCTCTCAAGCATTTCCAGGTGAAGTGATTTTTGTTGGCAGAAGGCAGTTCTCAGGGGAATGGTGCACCTGTAAGCTGTTACCAACAAACAGGTAATGCAGCTGGGGGATGGGTGCACCATGATTAAGAGGCTGGGGGGGTGGGGTAACAACAGCATCTACTACTCCATCCAACATTGTACATAGAATTTATAATCCTAGCACCCAGGTGTGGAATTGACCAACACAGCTCTGGAGCTAGCCAGATCCAGGAGAAGATCAAATATACACCAAACTGCATTCCGCCAATCACTTTTCCATTTTCTTCGTTCCCTACCTGAATTCAAAATTTCTACTCCCTCCATATCTTTATCATAATTTTATTTTATTATGAGTTACCATAAACATTTACTGTTCTTTACCTATGAAGTTTGCTTGGTTCCACAATAGATGCTACCACAGTTGGGCCACCAAATTCTGATCAGTTATATAACTAGACATATGTGTAAGGCTTACGTGGGATCAGGACATTACTTGTTTCTAATTTGTTGGGTTGCTTGTAGATTGATTGATATAAATCTTAGCTATTGAGGCATAGATCCACAAAAAGTTGATAGTTCTTACAAAAGAAGCCAAAGGTATGTTTATTTAATATTTTTGCAGCAGTTTTTTCCTCCCCAAGTATTTGGTAATGTCCTATTCATTTGGTAACTGCAAACAAAATAACCCAAAACACAATGGTTCCCTACAACAGAAAAAAGATGTGCACAATTATATTGTATTATTAGAGCCAAGACTGTCAATTGCAAAGAACAATTGGATTAATTCTACTAAAGAGAAAAGTTAATTGTCAAGATACAGAAACTTCACAAACTACACAGACAAGGAATGACACAGAGAGCTGAAATGTCAGAAGCTCTATATTTCATAAAAATGGTGTGGTCTCCTTCATTCCTGATTCTTTCTCTAGACTAGTCCATTTGTCATGGGCTCTAGCTCATCCTTCTTTACTTCCTCGCCCTATACACAGCTACTGGCCCAACTCCACATTAGATGACTGATGACCGAAACCTGCTCTAGGTCTCTTGCTTCAAGTCCTTAAGAGAAGGAATCTGATCAGGCGAGGTGAATATCTCTAGACCAGTCAATTCTGGAAAGCATCAGAGGAGTCTTACCTACTGTCCAATCAGCATGGCTGGAGCAAGAAAGCTTAAGGTGGAAAATTAAATTGCATATGATAGATACATTGATATTTTTGGTACATAGAATTTGCACAAACAACACACATTCACATTCAGTAACTGGGTATTCTACATTCTCCTGGTAAGGCCAGGGAAAAATTTATTCTGGCATAGTCTAAGGCTTGGAGATTAATAAGGCCCTTAAACAAATAAGCGTGTTCTGAAATTCACCTTATAACAGAGTGAATTCTGTAGATGGAGTAAATCAGGAAACAAAGAAGACATCTGGAAGATTCAGCTTTGGAATGTGTCCATTCAGTGACCCAGATGAGGTAGAAAAGTCACAGGGTGCAAGGGTATCCCATAATTTTTTCCTAAAGTCATTTTTTGTTTAGGGCACTGAGGTTGAAATTAAGGTGGTAGATTCTACTCTGATCACTGCTTCTCAGCCTCATCCAGTGCCCTGAAGCTCCAGCAAGGTGTCTGGCTCACAGGCTCCCTCATGCCTTTGAGGAACAATGTCATATGTAGTGCAAAACACAGTGTGATTGAAGAAGCTTTCAGAAGGACATGATTACTCCAAAATGCCCATTGCAAAAAACTGATAGCAATGCATGAAATCTCATTATTAAAGACTTAGCTATGCTCAGATGTGTTTCTAAATACAATCACCCACTAAAAGGAATAGCACATCTTGGAAAATTGATGATTCCGCTCAAGGGCAGGAAAAGTTCATGGTGAACCTGGGACATCCTGACTCAAAAACCAAAGGTGTGCTCAAAAATTAATGGAATCATTGTCAAAGGGACATAGGCCCTGACTTACAGGAATCTTCACCGGTCAAATTTGAAATAATTTGAGCATTAAAAAAAATAATGACAACAATATGCTGCCTACAAGAAACTCACCTCAGGACAAAGGATACATATAGATTGAAAGTGAAAAGGTGGGAAAAAATATTTCACGCCAATAGACATGACAAAAAAGCAGGAGTTGCAATACTCATATCAGACAAAATAGACTTTAAAACAAAAGACATAAAGAAAGACAAAGAAGGACACTACTTAATGATTAAGGCATCCATCCAAGGAGAGGATGTTACTATCATCAACATATATGCCCCAAATACAGGAACACCCAGATACATACAACAAATATTAACAGACATAAAGGGAGAAATCAATGGGAATACACAATCATAGTAGGAGACCTTAATACCCCCCTCACATCAATGGACAGATCCTCTAGACAGAAAACCAATAAAGCAACAGAGATCCTAAAAGAAACAATAGAAAATTTAGACTTAATTGATATCTTCAGGACACTACATCCAAAAAAATCAGAATACACATTCTGCTCAAATGCTCATGGAACATTCTCAAGAATCGAGCACATATTGGGACACAAAGCTAACCTCAACAAATTTAGGAGCATAGAAATTGTCTCAAGTATCTTCTCTGACCACAATGCCATGAAATTAGAAATCAACCATGGGAAAAGGAAAGAGAAAAAACCTACTGCATGGAGACTAAACAACATGCTACTAAAAAACCAATGGGTCAATGAGGAAATCAAGAAGGAAATTAAAAACTACCTTGAAACAAATGATAATGAAGACACAACCGCTCAAAATCTATGGGATGTTGCAAAAGCAGTGCTCAGAGGGAAATTTATAGCAAGACAGGCCTTTCTTCAAAAAGAAGAAAGATCCCAAATGGACAACTTAACCCTCCACCTAAATGAATTAGAAAAAGAAGAACAAAAAAGACCTAAAGTCAGCAGAAGGAAGGAAATTATAAAGATCAAAGAAGAAATCAATAAAATAGAGATTCAAAAAACAATAGAGAAAATTAATAAAACCAAGAGGTGGTTCTTTGAAAAGGTAAACAAAATTGACAAACCCCTGGCCAGACTCACTAAAAAGAGGAGAGAAAGAACCCAAATAACCAAAATTATAAATGAAAAAGGAGACCTCACAACGGATACAGCAGAAATACAAAAAACCATATGAGAATACTATGAACAACTATATGGCAACAAGTTTGACAATCTGGAAGAAATGGACAATTTGCTAGAATCTTACAGCCTGCCAAAACTGAATCAAGAAGAAACAGACCAACTGAACAGACCGATCACTAGAAATGAAATTGAAGAGGTCATAAAATCAATCCCTACAAATAAAAGTCCAGGACCACATGGCTTCACAGGTGAATTCTATCAAACGTATAAAGAGGAATTGGTGCCCATCCTCTTTAAACTCTTTCAAAAGGTGGAAGAAGAAGGAATACTCCCAAAGACATTCTATGATGCCACCATCACCCTCATTCCAAAACCAGACAGAGATACCACCAAAAAAGAAAACTATCGCCCAATATCATTGATGAATATAGATGCAAAAATTCTCAACAAAATCTTAGCCAACCGAATCCAACAACATATCAAAAAAAATTATACACCATGACCAGGTTGGGTTCATCCCAGGTTCACAAGGATGGTTCAACATACGCAAATCAATCAACATCATATACCACATTAACAAAAGAAAAGTCAAAAATCATATGATCATCTCAATAGATGCAGAAAAAGCATTTGACAAAGTCCAACATCCATTCATGATCAAGACCCTCGCCAAGGTGGGTAGAGAGGGTCTACCCACCTCTCATTCCTGAACATTCCTGAACATAATCAAAGCCATTTATGATAGGGAGACAGGATTAAGATGGTGGAATAGAAGGACTGGAGCTCAACTTCTTTCCTAAAAACAACAAAATTCACAACTAAAGACTGAGCACACTTCACCAAAATGGACCAGAAACCTTAAAAAAGATACCCTACTCCAGAAGAAAAAGAGGAGGCCACATCAAGAGGTAGGAGGGGCGATTTTGTGATATAAACAACCCCATACCTCCTGGGTGGGAAGTTCCACAGACTGGAAACTAACTGGTTCACAGAGACTCACCTACAGAAATGAGAGTTCTGAGCCCCACATCAAACCCTCACATGTGGGGATCTGGCACAGGGAGAAAGAGCCCCAGAGCATCTGGCATTGAAAGCCAGTGGGGCTTGTGCACAAGAGCTCCACGGGACTGGGGGAAACGGAAGACCTCATTCTTAACAGGTGCACACATACTTTCACGTGCACTGGGTCCCAGGGCAAAGCAAAGTCTCCAAGGGAATCTGGGTCAAGCCTGACCGCAGTTCTTGGAGGACGTCCTGGGAAAACAGGGGTGGGAATGTGGCTTGTTGTGAGGGAAGGACATTGAAAGCAAAGCTATCAGGAATATTCAGCAGCAGTGTCTTACTCTGGAGGTAGCCATTTTGAGAAAATATGGCCCCACACCTCAGCCAGCCGCTGAGAAGTCCCAGGGCAAACAACAACCCAGGTGAGATCACAGCCCCACCCCTCAGTAAACAGGCTACCTAAAGACACCCCAGGCACACAGCTGCCTCTAATCCCATCCAGAGACTAAGCCCCACCCACATGAGGGATTAGAATCGGCTCCACCTACCAGGGGGCAGGCATCAGCCCCTCCCATCAGGAAGCCTACACCAAGCCCCCATACTGACTTTAGCCACAGAGGGGCAAAGTAAGAGAGGCTACAACTCTATTATCTGTAAAAAGTCACCACACCAAAAACCTATAAAAATGAAAAGACAGAGAACTATAACTCAGATGAGGCAGAAAGAAAAAACCCCAGAAAAACAGCTAAGCTATGAGGAGATTCTCAGCCTCCAGGAAAAAGACTTTAGACTGTTGATGCTGAAGAAGATGCAAGACATTGGAAATAAGCTGGAGGCAAAGATGGATAATTTACAGGTAACACTGACCAAAGACATACAAGATATAAAACTTGAACAAGAAGAGATGCAAAATACAATAATTGAAATAACAATAAAAAGCCACTTATGATAAACCCACAGCAAATATAATCCTCAATGGGGAAAAACTGAAAGCCTTCTCACTCAAATCTGGAACAAGACAGGGATGCCCACTCTCACCACTGCTCTTCAACATAGTTTGGGAAGTCCTAGCCACAGCAATTAGACAAACCAAAGAAAAAAAAGGCATCCATATAGGAAGAGAAGAGAGAAAACTGTCACTGTACGCAGACGACATGATGCTATACATAGAAAACCCTAAGGACTCAACACAAAAACTACTTGAACTGATTCATAAATTCAGCAAAGTAGCAGCATATAAGATTAACATTCAGAAGTCAGTCGCATTTCTGTATACCAGCAATGAAATATTAGAAAACGAGTACAAAAAATACAGTATCTTTTAAAATTGCACCTCGCAAAATCAAATACCTCGGAATACACCTGACCAAGGAGGTAAAGGACCTATATGCCGAGAACTATAAAACTTTAATCAAAGAAATCAAAGAAGATGTAAAGAAATGGAAAGCGATTCCATGTTCCTGCATTGGGAAAATCAATATTGTAAAAATGGCCATACTACCCAAAGCAATCTACAGACTCAATGCAATCCCTATCAAATTACCCAGGACATTTTTCACAGAACTAGCACAAACAATCCAAACATTTATATGGAACCACAAAAGACCCAGAATTGCCAAAGCAATCCTGAGGAACAAAAACCAAGCAGGAGGCATCACTCTCCCAGACTTCAAGAAATATTACAAAGCCACAGTCATCAAAACAGTGTGGGACTGGTATCAAAACAGACAGACAGACCAATGGAACAGAATAGAGAACCCGGAAAGAAACCCGGACACCTATGGTCAATTCATCTTTGACAAGGGAGGCAAGAACATCAAATGGGAAAAAGGAAGTCGATTCAGCAAGCATTGCTGGGAAACCTGGACAGCTGCATGCAAAGCAATGAAACTAGAACACACCTTCACACCATGCACAAAAATAAACTCCAAATGGCTGAAAGACTTAAATAGACGACAGGACACCATCAAACTCCTAGAAGAAAACATAGCCAAAACACTCTCTGACATCAACATCATGAACATTTTCTCAGGTCAGTCTCCCAAAGCAATAGAAATTAGAGCAAAAATAAACCCATGGGACCTCATCAAACTGAAAAGCTTTGGCACAGCAAAGGAAACCCAAAAGAAAACAAAAAGACACCTTACAGAATGGGAGAAAATAGTGTCAAATGATGCAACGGACAAGGGGTTAATCTCTACAATATAGAAACAACTTATACAACCCAACAGCAAAAAAGCCAGTCAATCAATGGAAAAATGGGCCAAAGACCTGAAGAGACTGTTCTCCAAGGAAGATATACAGATGGCCAGCAAACACATGAAAAAATGCTCAACATCGCTGATTATAAGAGAAATGCAAATCAAAACTACCATGAGATAGCACCTCACACCAGTCAGAATGGCCATCATTAATAAATCCACAAATAACAAGTGCTGGAGGGGCTGTGGAGAAAAGGGAACCCTCCTGCACTGCTGGTGGGAA